>NC_058089.1:84654716-84985550 GCF_014858855.1 Bufo gargarizans | reverse complement strand
GAAACATGACACATCCTCAACATGAGTATCACTCACAATCAAACGGATATTGTGAACTATGCCCTTTAACTATTTCTGAGAAAGTGGAGCGGAATCAATAGCAAAAACAGGTATATCCTTTCACAAAGTGCCTACCTGGAAACCATGTGTTATAGCAAATTGATTATCAATGAGATTGACAGCTGCTCCACTATCTACAAAAATCTCACAAAAAATGTTCTTGCTCTCTATCGCCACCCTGGCAGGTAGGACAAAACGGGAACTACAAGCAAACGGGAAACCTTCAATTTCCTCATCAACCTTGCCAATAGTAACAGATGGAACGTTTTTAGAGGATTTTTTTTCTTTTTGTTTCTTTATTGCTCTCAAAAAAACTGCCTGGATCTCCTAGAGGGACAAACATTTGCCAAATGAATCTTCTATTGTTTCCTTTCAGTGCAGAATCCGTGAACCGCTGGTCAGTCCCACCTCTATTTGATCCTCAGGTGGCCCGTTTGGCCAAGGCCACCACCCTTCCCGTGGCTTTCTTGTCGGATCCTGCTGACAAGAAGATTGATTCCTTGGCTAAGGCCGTTTTTTGTAGCGGCAGGCTCCGCTGTTCAGCCTGCTTTTGCCGCCTCCTGGGTTGCCAAAGCCTGCGTGGTCTGGGCGAATCAGCTCGTCCATTTGCTGCCGGACTCTGCTCCAAGTGAGGTTTATATTCTTGCCTCTCAGCTTCTCAAGGCTTCTCTTACCTATGTGATGTCTCCCTGGAATCAGTTTGCTGATCTAGCAGGGCAGCCGCTAACTCTGTGGCCATCCGCCGTACGGTCTAGCTCCGTTCATGGGCGGCAGATGTAGCTTCAAAAAAGGCTCTAATCTCTCTCCCCTTTCAGGGCGAAAAGCTGTTTGGGAAACGCCTGGTGGAGCTTATTTCAGAAGCCACGGGAGGAAAAAGCTCCCTTCTTCCCCAGAACCGCCCTCGCCGCCGTCTCCCTCCCTTGGCGACTTTGAAGTACAAAAAATGTTGTTCCTTTCGGGACTCATCCTCCCGCTCGAACAAGAAATCGGGGGGGCCTTCCTTCAAGGCCAGACCTGCCTGGCACTCTCGCCCCAAGCCTTCAAAGCCCCTGTCTGCAAAAACCTCTTCTGCATGACTGCGCTTTACCACATGTTGGGGGCCGCTTGCTCGACTTCCAGGAGTCATGGCGTGCAAGCGTGGATGACGCATGGGTCCTGGTGATCATTTCCTCCGGTTACAGAATAGTGTTTTCCACTCTTCCTGCAAGTCGGTTCTTCATGTCACGATTCATTCCCTTCAGTCTCTTTCATTCCCTTCAGTCCCTCGGAATGATCATTCCCGTCCCCGAGTCGGAACGCTTTCAGGGGTTTTATTCAAATCTTTTTACGGTCCCCAAAAAGGATGGCTCTCTCCGTCCTTGCCTGGACTTGAAGGCGTTGAACCGCCTGGTTCGAACCCGACACTTCCGCGTGGAGTCACTCAGGTCGGTGATTGCCTCCCTGGAGGAGGGCAAATTTTTGTCGTCCATCGACATACAGGATGCATATCTCCATATTCCCATTGCCGTGGTCCATCAGCGGTTCCTTCACTTCGCGGTGGGTTCTTTGCATTTCCAATTTGTGGCTCTGCCCTTCGGCTTAGCGTCCGCCCCAAGGGTCTTCTCTACCTGTCCATTCTCAGGGTCTTATCCTTCCTCCATTCGGGCTTTGACAAGGGCCTTTGTTTGGCCTCTCTCAAGGGTCAGATTTCGGCCTTATCTGTTCTTTTCCAGAAACCCTGGCTTCTCGCCGTCAAGTGAGAACTTTTCTGCAGGGGATCGCTCACCGTGTCCCGCCTTTTCGTCCTCCTGTGGAACTTGAAAATTGTCTTGGACGTTCTTCAGGCCTCTCCCTTTGAGCTGTTACAGGATATCGGCTTTCTTTTGTTTCGTTTAAGGTCACCTTTCTTGTGGTGATTACTTCTATTCGCAGAGTTTCCGAACTTGCTGTGCTCTCTTTTAGATCCCCTTTCTTGGTGTTTCATCAGGATGAGGTCATTCTGCGTCCGGTCCCTTCCTTCCTCCCTAAGTTGGTGTCCTTATTCCACATTAATGAGGAGATTGTCCTTCTGTCCTAACCCCTCTCATCTTCAGGAGCGTTAGCTTCCCTGTTTGTATGTTGTTAGGGCGCTTTTCCTCTATTTTAGGTTGACCGGGCCCTTTCGCCGGTCAGACTCCCTGTTTGTGATCCCTGAGGGTTCTCACAAGGGCTTGCAAGCTTCCAAGGCCACCATATGCCGTTGGATTAGGTCGGCAGTTAAGGAGGCCTATGTTGCCAAGGGTTGTGTTCCTCCCTTTCGATTGACCGCTCATTCCACTAGGGCGGTCAGGGCTTCTTGGGCTAGTAGACATCTGGCCTCAGCTTCCCAGGTCTGCAAGGCCGCCACCTGGGCCTCTGTTCATATGTTTTCCAAATTTTTTCCCATCCACAACTTGGCTTCTGCTGATGCCAGTTTGGGCCACAGGGTTCTGCAAGCAACTGTGAGTTAGTTGCGTTACATGGCTGTTTTATTGCTGCCCTCCCTTGTGGACTGCTTTAGGACGTCTGATGGTGCTGTGTCCCCCAATGCATTCAAGAGAAAACTGGAATTTTGTACTCACCGTGAAATCCTTTTCTCGTAGGATGCATTGGGGGACACAGATCACACCCTTTTTTGGCTAAGTCTTTCTGTTGGTCCTTTCTAGTTCAGGACTTGTTGGCTTACAGTTTTTTCTTGTTCTCCAACTGCTTTTCTACCTACTGGTTTGCTCCTTCATCTGCAGCGGGTATAGTCCAGATAGGAGGAGCCAACATGTTTTACTTCTAGTGTCAGCCTCCTAGTGGCAGCTGGTGACCCATGGTGCTGTGTCCCCCAATGCATCCTACGAGAAAAGGATTTTACGGTGATTACAAAAATCCAGTTTTTGTGGATCCGTTGAAGTGAATCCAATCCGATCCGCAAAACAACGGATCGGAAGCGGAAAGAAAATATGTTTGTGTGCATGAGCCCAGTGTTTTACCATTTAGTATGTATGGGTGACTTGCATTATTCCTTCCCATGTGCATAACCTTACATTTGTTAGTGTTAAACCTCATCTGCCACTTATCTGCCCAAGCCTCCAATCTATCCAGAGCCATCCAGATCCATCTGTAGCAGTATACTGTCCTCTTTCGTGTTAATTACTTTGCACAGTTTAATGTCATCTGCAAAAAAAAAAAAAATTTTTACTGTGCAAGCCTTCTACAAGATCATTAATAAATATATTGAAGAGAATAGGGCCTAAAACTGACCCCTGAGTTACTCCTCAGGGGGAAAAAAATTTCCTGACTCCATTGAGGCAGTCAGATTAACTCCCTGAATCAACAACTTCTCCAAAAATCGAATAACTATAACCTGTGATATTGTTAAACTCCAGAAATTCATCAAGGCCCCTTTTAAACCCTTTTAGTGAATTCACAATCACCACCGCCTCAGGCAGAGAGTTCCATAGTCTCACTGCTCTTACTGTAAAGAATCCTCTTCTATGTTTGTGTATAAACCTTCTTTCCTCCAGGCGCAGAGGATGTCCCCTCGTCACAGTCCTGGGAATAAATAGATGATGAGAGAGATCTCTGTACTGACCCCTGATATATTTATACATAGTTATTAGATCTTCCCTCTGTCGTCTTTTTTTCTAAAATGAATAACCCTAATGTTGATCTTTCTGGGTACTGTAGTCCACCTATTCCAGTTATTACTTTAGTCGCCCTTCTCTAAAACCTCTCCAGCTCTGTCTGTCTTGTTCACAGGAGCCTAGAATTGTACACAATACTGCATGTATGGTCCGACTAGTGCTAGTGATTTCTAAGACTAGTGATACAGCCAGTGTCATTAACCACTTTAAGTCCGCCCATAGGATATAAACGTCCTATGGGTGGACCTCTATTTCTGAAAGCACGTTTTAAAACGTCCTTTCAGAAATAGCAGCTGCACGCTAATCGTGCAGCTGCTGATCGGGTTGCCCGCTGTCAGTGACAGCAGGGCAACCCAGAGAGAAGGCAGGGACAGTGCCCAGGTGTCCCTGCCTTCCGGATCGCTGCAGACACAGCGCTCACTGAGCGCTGTGTATGCAGAGCAGGAAGCGCTATGTGCTTCCTGTTCCGGCCCGGCGGTCATGTGACCGCCGAGACCGGAGAGTGCAGGAGCTGTGTGAGGTCTCGATCAGCCCTGCACTGAGGCTGTACAGCTCTGTATTGTGCTGTACAGCCTTTCTGGGGGGTGCATTTCTTCTGTAACTGGGGCTACTATGTCAGCCCCAGTTACAGGAGAAATCAACAGTGAAAAAAAAATGAAAAAGTGAAGCAAATGTCCCCCAGAGGTCTTGTATGACCTTATGGGGGATGAAAAGTGTAAAATAAAATAAAGTTCCCCAAGTAAGGAATTATTCCCCAAGTAAGGAATAAAAAAAAAAATTAAAATAGAAAAAATAAAATATACATATTTGGTATTGCCACGTCCGTAAAAACCAGCTCTATAAAAATATCACATGAGCTGACCCCTCGGGTGAACACCTTAAAAAAAACAAAAAAAAACTGTCAAAATAAGCAATTTTTGTCACCTTGCATCACAAAAGGTGCAACACCAAGTGATCAAAAACGCGTATGTCCCACAAAATGGTACCAATAAAACCGTCACCTCATCCCGCAAAAAATGAGCCCCTACATAAGAAAATCTCTCAAAAAAAAAAAAAAAAACTATAGCTCTCAGAACATGGACACATTAAAACATAATTTTTTTTGTTTCAAAAATGCTATTATTGTGTAAAACTTTAATAAATGAGAAAAAGTATACATATTAGGTATCGCCACATCCGTAACAATCTGCTCTATAAAAATGTCACTTGACTGAACCCCTCAGGTGAACGCTGTAAAAATAAATAAATAGAAACTGTGCTAAAACAACCAATTTTTTGGTCACCTTGCCCCATAAAGTGTTATAATGAATGATCAAAAAATCATATGTACCCAAAAATAGTACCAATAAAACTGGCACCTTATCCCCTAATTTCCAAAATGGGGTCACTTCTTGGGAGTTTCTACTGTAAGGGTGCATCAGGGGGCTTCAAATGGGACATGGCATCTAAAAACCATGTGGAGTTCCTTTTCTTCTGCGCACTGCCGTGTGCCCATACAGCAGTTTATGACCACATGTGGGGTGTTTCTGTAAACCGCAGAATCTGGGTAATAAATATTGAGTTTTGTTTGGCTATTAACCATCGATGTGTTAAAGAAAAAATTGGATTAAAATGGAAAATCTGCCAAAAAAGTGAAATTTAAAAATGTGATCTCCATTTTCCTTTAATTCTTGTGGAACGCATAAAGGGTTAACAAAGTTTGTAAAAATCGGTTTTGAATACCTTGAGGGGTGTAGTTTCTACAATGGGGTCATTTATGGGGGTATCCACTATGTAGGCCCCACAAAGTGACTTCAGACCTCAACTGGTCCTTATAAAGTGGGTTTTGGCAATTTTCTTAAAAATTTGAAGAATTTCTTCTAAACTTCTAAGCCTTCTAACGTCCTAAAAAAATAAAATGACATTTCCAAAATGATGCCAACATAAAGTAGACATATGGGGAATGTTGAATAATAAATATTTTATGAGGTATCACTTTCTGTTTTAAAAGCAGAGAAATTGAAATTTAGAAAATTGTGAATTTTTCAAATTTTTGGGTAAATTTGGGATGTTTTCATAAATAAAGGTGAAATATTTTGACTCAAATTTATGACTATCATGAAGTACAATGTGTCACGAGAAAACCATCTCTGAATGACTTGGATAAATAAAGGCGTTCCAAAGTTATTACCACATAAAGTGAGATATGTCAGTTTTGCAAAATTAGGCCTGGTCAGGAAGGGGGCAAATGGCCCAGATGGGAAGTGGTTAAGAACTGCCATAATCTTCGCCACATAAGACGCAATTTTCTCCCCCCCCCCCCCCCCCCCCCCCCCAAATGGCAGTGCGCCTTATGGGGTTAATGCTGCCATTTTTACTATGCTAACAACACTGATGCATCACCGGCTGCACAGCGTGGCGATGTATCAGCAGGGAGAAAGGAGGGGCTGGAGGCAAGCAACTATTGGAACCGCGGCGGGGCCCGGTGCAGTCACTGTACTCTTACACCGGCCCCTACCGCTCACAGCAGTCTTCATATCTAAACTGTAATCACAGTAACAGGGACAGGAAACACTGAGGGTGAGAATGGGTGGTGGCCTTTTAAACTCTGTGTTCCTTTCCCTACAGAGGTCAAGGGGTCAATCTCATAGTAGAGCCGTCATGGTGGACGAAATGGAAAACCTATTTTTCTTAGATGCTTTTTCTAAGATTTTATCAAGATCTGGTTCAAACACGTCTACTATGAAAGGGAATAGAACATAGTACATAAGGCCGAAAAAAGACATTTGCCCATCCAGTTCGGCCTGTCATCCTGCAAGTTGATCCAGCGGAAGGCAAAAAAAAAAACTGAGGTAGAAGCCAATTTTCCCCACTTTAGGGGAATAAAAAATTCCTTCCTGACTCCAATCAGGCGATCAGAATGACTCCCTGGATCAACGACCCCTCTCTAGTAGTTATAGCCTGTAATATTATTACACTCCAGAAATACATCCAGGCCCCTCTTGAATTCCTTTATTGTACTCGCCATCACCACCTCCTCAGGCAGAGAGTTCCATAGTCTCACTGCTCTTACCGTAAAGAATCCTCTTCTATGTTTGTGTACAAACCTTCTTTCCTCCAGATGCAGAGTATGTCCCCTTGTCACATCCTTAACCTCTTGGTATATCTGCCATTATGGCTGTAAATATGGGAATTTAGTTTGAGTACGCCGCAGATTAAACAATAGCAGGCAGTGATACCTGGAATTGAATGTGGAGAGAAAAAGAGTGAGGGGGTTTGGATTTCGGAGTATAACCCTTAACAATTTTGGAGGGGAAAACCCTCACCTCCCCTTAGATCTCAAGCCAAAACAGTGGTATTGGACTTCCCTGAACTAATAAACTAACTGACGGCACTCCGTATATGTCTGGACCCTAGGCCTGAGCTTTAACTTTTTTTTTTTTTTTTTTTTTTCTTTCCCCAGACCAAGGTCTTGATTAACCACCTCCGGACCGCCTAACGCACATGTGCGTTCCGGAGGTGGCAGCGCTGCGCACAGTCACGCATATACGCGTCATCTCGCGAGACGCGAGATGACGCGACTATGCGCGCGCGCGCATGCGCAGTTCGCGCCGGCATTTCGCACAGAAGTATTTCGTCAGCAACCTGCCAGCCAATGATCGTGGCTGGCAGGTTGCTGATTTTTAAAAAATCCAATCAAAGTGCCAGATAGCAGATCATATTTGTAAATATGATCTGTTATATGGCTGCTGCTCCTCTGCTGGTTCTTTTCGTCGGTTGGATCCAGCAGAGGAGCAGGCTTCACAGTGAGTACACCAAACACTACACTATAGCCCCTGATCACCCCCCTGAACCCCAATTAACCCTTTGATCACCCCTTTGATCACCCCTGTCAATCACAAGTGAAAAGCAAAAAGTGATCAGTGCAAACTGTCACTTTTTTTTTTCACTGTTATTGACCGTTAGGTTTTAGGTATAGTTTAGGTCCCTTGGTTAGGTAGTTAGCGATCAGTTAGCGCCCAGCCCACCGCACCGCAGTCCGTTATTCGCTGATTAGCGTATCGCTAATCAGCATTTGTACTTTTATAGTATCTGGAAGTGATCAAAACTGATCACGGTCAGATCTATAATTGTATTAGTGTCACTTTAGTTCGCCCTCCACCCAAAACGCAGTGTTTGCCCGATCAGGCCTGATCGGTCGCCCACACCCGCCCCACCGCATTGACAAAAAAAAAAATTTTTTTTGATCACTGCACATTCACTTTACACGCACTGCGGCGATAAAAAAATCAGTTTTGATATTTTTTATCAACCGCAGCGGCCTCCGGTACTTCGCTAGCCTCCCCTTTGTAAGACAGGCTTGCTTTTTTTTTTCTTGGGTAGTCTCAGGGAATACCCCTAAATTTAGTTGCCCACATATCTAACAGGGGGTATTCCTCTGAAGAGGCCTACAGGCTTCTGACCCAGTCGGATGAGGAGTGGGAACCCTCATCTGATGAATCCAGCGGGTCAGAATACGAACCTGTAGAAAGCAGTGGCTCTCTGACCCAAAGTTCGGACGAGGAGGCTGAGGTCCCTGATACCACCAGGCGTACCCGGCCCCATGTCGCTAGACCGCAGGTTGCGCAGGATCCGCTTCAAGAGCAGCAGAGTGGGGCTGGTGCTGTCGGATTACGTGGTGAGGCATACACCAGCAGCCCAGCCCTCCCTGGACCTAGTACCAGCACTGCCGTACAACCTGGTGAAGTAGCGAGCACCAGAAGGGCAGTTGAAGCTGGTACGGTGGCACGTGCAGTAGTGACCCCGTCGCAGCCACCGCAAAGACGTGCCCGTAGAGCCCCTAGAATCCCAGAGGTGCTGGCAAACCCTGATTGGCAGTCCCCAACTTCAGCCGCACCTGTAGTTTTCCCTTTCACTGCCCAGTCTGGAGTTCGGGTTGAGACGGCTCAGATCGGTTCGGCCCTGGGATTTTTTGAGCTGTTCTTGACTGCGGAGCTTTTAGACATAGTTGTGGCCGAAACAAACAGGTATGCCACACAATTTATCACCGCTAACCCGGGAAGCTTTTATGCCCAGCCTTTCCGGTGGAAACCAGTCCAAGTTTCCGAACTTAAAACTTTTCTGGGCCTCCTCCTCAACATGGGCCTGACAAAAAAGCATGAATTGCGGTCATATTGGTCCACGAACCCGATTCATCACATGCCCATGTTCTCTGCTGCCATGTCCAGGGCACGTTTTGAGGCCATCCTGCGGTTCCTGCACTTTAGTGACAACACCGCCTCCCGTCCCAGGGGCCACCCTGCTTTTGACCGGCTCCACAAAATTCGGCCCCTCATAGACCATTTCAACCAGAAATTTGCAGATATTTATACCCCAGAGCAAAACATCTGCATAGACGAGTCCCTGATACATTTTACCGGGCGCCTTGGCTTCAAACAATACATCCCAAGCAAGCGCGCCCGGTATGGGGTCAAATTGTATAAGCTCTGTGAAAGGGCCACAGGCTATACCCACAAATTTCGGGTCTATGAGGGAAAAGATCAGACCCTGGAGCTGGTCGGTTGCCCTGACTACCTGGGGAGCAGTGGGAAGACAGTTTGGGACTTGGTGTCACCCTTATTCGGCAAGGGGTACCATCTTTATGTGGACAATTTCTACACAAGTGTGGCCCTCTTTAGGCATTTGTTTCTAGAACGGATTGGCGCCTGTGGTACCGCGCGAACTAGTCGCGCGGGCTTCCCCCAACGGCTCGTTACCACCCGTCTTGCAAGGGGGCAGAGGGCCGCACTGTGTAACGAAGAACTGCTCGCAGTGAAATGGAGAGACAAGCGTGACGTTTACATGCTCTCCTCCATTCACGCAGACACGACAATACAAATTGAGCGAGCAACCAGTGTCATTGAAAAGCCCCTCTTAGTCCACGACTATAACCTCCACATGGGAGGGGTCGACTTCAATGACCAGATGTTGTCTCCGTATTTAGTTTCCCGACGCACCAGACGCTGGTATAAGAAGGTGTCTGTATATTTAATTAAATTGGCTCTGTACAATAGTTTTGTTCTCTACAGTAAGGCTGGGAGAACTGGATCCTTCCTCAAATTTCAGGAAGAGATCATCGAGAACCTCCTGTATCCAGGAGGTTCCGTGGCCCCAACCACCAGTGTAGTTAGCCGTCTACACGAGCGACATTTCCCCAATGTCGTTCCTGGTACCTCAACCCAACAGTCACCCCGAAAAAGATGTTGTGTCTGTAGCAGGAGTGGAATAAGGCGTGACACCCGCTATTTCTGTCCTGACTGTCCGGACCACCCTGCCCTATGCTTTGGAGAGTGTTTCCGGAAGTACCACTCACAGGTACACTATTAGCATAGGGATCATCTCACCAGGATAGGCACACAGGGCTATTAGGGCCCATTCACTCACTGCTGCTGCAAACGTCTCCTTTCACATGGGACAAAGTGCATAACGCACTTCGCCACATCTTTGGGCGATTTGCGCTTTGCACATTGTCCCATGGGGAAGGAGAGGTTTGTTCTATAAAGGTAAAAAAACAAAAAAAAAAACAGGTAAGCAAACAGGTTAATGTTTAGTTCCAAAAGTTAAAGTTACATGTTCTGTTCCAAAGTTAATAAAATTATTGCGTTGTGGCCTGGTTTTTTCTTTTTTTGTTTTTTTACCTTCCAGGTGGACCAACCGATCGACCAGCTGCAGCACCGATGTGCATTCTGACAGAAGCATTGCGCTGCTGTCAGATTACACGCAAGTCGGTGTATGCGGCGCTGCAAGACGGGATTTTCTCCTCTGCAGTGACAGATACGTTTGCCGAGGCATACGAGCTGAGGAGGAGGCGGCGTTCCTATGCTTTGGCAAGCACTTTGTGTGTGTATATATATATATATATATATATATATATATATATATATATATATATATATAAATAAATAAAAGAATCCCGGCAATGATTTATTCATCCACATCGATTGATGTGAATGGAGAAATCTGGTTTGCCAGGGCATACGAGCTAAGTGGGTATGGATGTAGGGCGGAGCTCCTATGTCCTGGCAGACGCCTTTCCCCTCCATTTTTTTTTTTTGGCAGAGATTTTTTCATCCACATTGATCGATGCGAATGAAGAAATCTGTGCCGTTCATTTTTTTCTTTCAGCCCAGAGGCTGAACGGAAAAAAAATCTCATTACCTGTATGCTCAATATAAGGAGAATAGCAGAAACTCCTAATGCTGGCCATACATGTAATGATTGCGGAGACCCTCAAATGCCAGGGCAGTACAAACACCCCACAACTGACCCCATTTTGGAAAGAAGACACCCCAAGGTATTTGCTGAGGGGCATATTGAGTCCATGAAAGATTTAAATTTTTGTCCTAAGTTAGCGGAAAGTGAGACTTTGTGAGAAAAAAAAAAAATAATAAATTTCCGCTAACTTATGCAAAAAAAATTAAAATTCTATGAACTTGCCAGGCCCCTCATGGATACCTTGGGGTGTCTTCTTTCCAAAGTGGGGTCACATGTGGGGTATTTATACTGCCCTGGCTTTTAAGGGGCCCTAAAGCGTGAGAAGAAGTCTGGGATCCAAATGTCTAAAAATGCCCTCCTAAAAGGAATTTGGGCCCCTTTGCGCATCTAGGCTGCAAAAAAGTGTCACACATCTGGTATCGCCGTACTCAGGAGAAGTTGGGGAATGTGTTTCGGGGTGTCATTTTACATATACCCATGCTGGGTGAGAAAAATATCTTGGTCAAATGCCAACTTTGTATAAAAAAATGTGAAAAGTTGTCTTTTGCCAAGATATTTTTCTCACCCAGCATGGGTATATGTAAAATGACACCCCAAAACACATTCCCCAACTTCTCCTGAGTACGGCAATACCAGATGTGTCACACTTTTTTGCTGCCAAGGTGGGCAAAGGGGCACATATTCCAAAGTGCACCTTTTGGATTTCACCGGTCATTTTTTACACATTTTGATTGCAAAGTTCTTCTCACACATTTGGGCCCCTAAATTGCCATGGCAGTATAACTACCCCACAAGTGACCCCATTTTGGAAAGAAGACATCCCAAGGTATTCCGTGAGGGGCATGGCGAGTTCCTAGAATTTTTTATTTTTTGTCGCAAGTTAGTGGAATATGAGACTTTGTAAGAAAAAATAAAAAAAATAAAATCATCATCATATTCCGCTAACTTGTGACAAAAAATAAAAAGTTCTATGAACTCACTATGCCCATCAGCGAATACCTTAGGGTGTCTACTTTCCGGAATGGGGTCATTTGTGGGGGTTTTCTACTGTTTGGGCATTGTAGAACCTCAGGAATCATGACAGGTGCTCAGAAAGTCAGAGCTGTTTCAAAAAGCGGAAATTCACATTTTTGTACCATAGTTTGTAAATGCTATAACTTTTACCCAAACCATTTTTTTTTTTGCCCAAACATTGTTTTTTTTATCAAAGACATGTAGAACAATAAATTTGGCGAAAAATTTATATATGGATGTCGTTTTTTTTTTGCAAAATTTTACAGCTGAAAGTGAAAAATGTCATTTTTTTGCAAAAAAATCGTTACACTTTGATTAATAACAAAAAAAGTAAAAATGCCAGCAGCAATGAAATACCACCAAATGAAAGCTCTATTAGTGAGAAGAAAAGGAGGTAAAATTCATTTGTATGGTAAGTTGCATGACCGAGCGATAAACGGTGAAAGTAGTGTAGTGCCGAAGTGTAAAAAGTGCTCTGGTCATGAAGGGGGTTTCACCTAGCGGGGCTGAAGTGGTTAATATTATTGACTGTCTAACCAACTAATTGACTGTACCTCGTATATGTAAGGATTTTGGGCCTTGAGCCCTAACTCTTGGAGGGATTTATTTATTTATTTATTTATTTTTTCCTTTTTTTTTTTTTGTAAGGTCTGATTAACCACCTCACGACCGCCGTACGCAGGATTGCGTCTTCGCGGCGGTCGTGCTGTTCTGGGTGGACGCGCCGGTGCGTCCTCTCGCGAGACGCGAGATTTCCGGGTATGCCGGCCCGCGCATGCGCATCGCGGGCCGGCAAAATTCAAAGAAGAACTTCGTCATCAACCTGCCGGCCACGATCATTGGCTGGCAGGTTGATGATTTTCAAAAAAACGAATCAGCAGCCAGATAACCCATCATATTAGTAAATATGATGGGGTTATATGGCTGCTGTGCTCCTCTGCTCCTTCTTTTGGTCGGTTGGTTCCAGGAGAGGAGCAGAGGAGCACATCATTACTGTGAGTACCCACTACAGTACACTTAGCCCCCAGATCACCTCCCAGCACCCAATTAACCCTTTGATCACCCTGTCAATCACTAGTGAAAAGGAAAAAAAGTGATCAGTGCAAACTGTCACTTTCTTTTTTTTTCACTGTTATTGACCGTTAGGTTTTAGGTATAGTTTAGGTCCCTTGGTTAGGTAGTTAGCGATCAGTTAGCGCCCAGCCCACCGCACCGCAGTCCGTTATTCGCTGATTAGCGTATCGCTAATCAGCATTTGTACTTTTATAGTATCTGAAAGTGATCAAAACTGATCACGGTCAGATCTATAATAGTACTAGTGTCACTTTAGTTCGCCCTCCACCCAAAACGCAGTGTTTGCCCGATCAGGCCTGATCGGTCGCCCACACGTGCGTTTGCCCACGCCCGCCCCACCGCAGTGACAAAAAAATTATTTTTTTTTGATCACTGCACATTCACTTTACACGCACTGCGGCGATAAAAAAATCAGTTTTGATATTTTTTATCAACCGCAGCGGCCTCCGGTACTTCGCTAGGCTCCCCTTTGTAAGACAGGCTTGCTTTTTTTTTTCTTGGGTAGTCTCAGGGAATACCCCGAAATTTAGTTGCCCACATGTCTAACAGGGGGTATTCTTCTGAAGAGGCCTACAGGCTTCTGACCCAGTCGGATGAGGAGTGGGAACCCTCATCTGATGAATCCAGCGGGTCAGAATACGAACCTGTAGAAAGCAGTGGCTCTCTGACCCAAAGTTCGGACGAGGAGGTTGAGGTCCCTGATAGCACCAGGCATACCCGGCCCCGTGTCGCTAGACCGCAGGTTGCGCAGGATCCGCTTCAAGAGCAGCAGAGTGGGGCTGGTGCTGTCGGATTACGTGGTGAGGCATACACCAGCAGCCCAGCCCTTCCTGGACCTAGTACCAGCACTGCCGTACAACCTGGTGAAGTAGCGAGCACCAGAAGGGCAGTTGAAGCTGGTACGGTGGCACGTGCAGTAGTGACCCCGTCGCAGCCACCGCAAAGACGTGCCCGTAGAGCCCCTAGAATCCCAGAGGTGCTGGCAAACCCTGATTGGCAGTCCCCAACTTCCGCCGCACCCGTAGTTTTCCCTTTCACTGCCCAGTCTGGAGTTCGGGTTGAGACGGCTCAGATCGGTTCGGCCCTGGGATTTTTTGAGCTGTTCTTGACTGCGGAGCTTTTAGACTTAGTTGTGGCCGAAACAAACAGATATGCCACACAATTTATAACCGCTAACCCGGGAAGCTCTTATGCCCAGTCTTTCCGGTGGAAACCAGTCCAAGTTTCCGAAATTAAAACTTTTCTGGGCCTCCTCCTCAACATGGGCCTGACAAAAAAACATGAATTGCGGTCATATTGGTCCACGAACCCGATTCATCACATGCCCATGTTCTCTGCTGCTATGTCCAGGACACGATTTGAGACCATCCTGCGTTTCCTGCACTTTAGTGACAACAGCACCTCTCGTCCCAGAGGCCACCCTGCTTTTGACCGGCTCCACAAAATTCGGCCCCTCATAGACCATTTCAACCAGAAATTTGCAGATATTTATACCCCAGAGCAAAACATCTGCATAGACGAGTCCCTAATACATTTTACCGGGCGCCTTGGCTTCAAACAATACATCCCAAGCAAGCGCGCCCGGTATGGGGTCAAATTGTATAAGCTCTGTGAAAGGGCCACAGGCTATACCCACAAATTTCGGGTCTATGAGGGAAAAGATCAGACCCTGGAGCCGGTCGGTTGCCCTGACTACCTGGGGAGCAGTGGGAAGACAGTTTGGGACTTGGTGTCACCCTTATTCGGCAAGGGGTACCATCTTTATGTGGACAATTTTTACACAAGTGTGGCCCTCTTTAGGCATTTGTTTCTAGAACGGATTGGCGCCTGTGGTACCGCGCGAACTAGTCGCGCGGGCTTCCCCCAACGGCTCGTTACCACCCGTCTTGCAAGGGGGCAGAGGGCCGCACTGTGTAACGAAGAACTGCTCGCGGTGAAATGGAGAGACAAGCGTGACGTTTACATGCTCTCCTCCATTCACGCAGACACGACAATCCAAATTGAGCGAGCAACCCGTGTCATTGAAAAGCCCCTCTCAGTCCACGACTATAACCTCCACATGGGAGGGGTCGACTTCAATGACCAGATGTTGGCTCCGTATTTAGTTTCCCGACGCACCAGACGCTGGTATAAGAAGGTGTCTGTATATTTAATTCAATTGGCTCTGTACAATAGTTTTGTTCTCTACAGTAAGGCTGGGAGAACTGGATCCTTCCTCAAATTTCAGGAAGAGATCATCGCGAACCTCCTGTATCCAGGAGGTTCCGTGGCCCCATCCACCAGTGTAGTTAGCCGTCTACACGAGCGACACTTCCCCAGTGTCGTTGCTGGTACCTCAAACCGACCGCCACCCCGAAAAAAATGTTGTGTCTGTAGCAGGAGTGGAATAAGGCGTGACACCCGCTATTTCTGTCCTGACTGTCCGGACCACCCTGCCCTATGTTTTGGAGAGTGTTTCCGGAAGTACCACTCACAGGTACACTATTAGCATAGGGATCATCTCACCAGGATAGGCACACAGGGCTATTAGGGCCCATTCACTCACAGCTGCTGCAAACGTCTCCTTTCACATGGGACAAAGTGCATAACGCACTTCGCCACATCTTTGGGCGATTTGCGCTTTGCACATTGACCCATGGGGAAGGAGAGGTTTGTTCTATAAAGGTAAAAAAACAAAAAAAAAAAACAGGTAAGCAAACAGGTTAATGTTTAGTTCCAAAAGTTAAAGTTACATGTTCTGTTCCAAAGTTAATAAAATTATTGCGTTGTGGCCTGGTTTTTTCTTTTTTTTTTTTTTTTTTGTCTTTTTACCTTCCAGGTGGACCAACCGATCTACTAGCTGCAGCACCGATGTGCATTCTGACAGAAGCATTGCGCTGCTGTCAGATTACACGCAAGTCGGTGTATGCGGCGCTGCAAGACGGGATTTTCTCCTCTGCAGTGACAGATACGTTTGCCGAGGCATACGAGCTGAGGAGGAGGCGGCGTTCCTATGCTTTGGCAAGCACTTTGTATGTATATACAGACGTGGACAAAATTGTTGGTACCCTTTGGTCAATGAAAGAAAAAGTCACAATGGTCACAGAAATAACTTTAATCTGACAAAAGTAATAATAAATTAAAATTCTATAAATGTTAACCAATGAAAGTCAGACATTGTTTTTCAACCATGCTTCAACAGAATTATGTAAAAAAATAAACTCATGAAACAGGCATGGACAAAAATGATGGTACCCCTAACTTAATATTTTGTTGCGCAACCTTTTGAGGCAATCACTGCAATCAAACGCTTCCTGTAACTGTCAATGAGACATCTGCACCTCTCAGCAGGTATTTTGGCCCACTCCTCATGAGCAAACTGCTCCAGTTGTGTCCGGTTTGAAGGGTGCCTTTTCCAGACTGCATGTTTCAGCTCCTTCCAAAGATGCTCAATAGGATTGAGGTCAGGGCTCATAGAAGGCCACTTTAGAATAGTCCAATTTTTTCCTCTTAGCCATTCTTGGGTGTTTTTAGCGGTGTGTTTTGGGTCATTGTCCTGTTGCAAGACCCATGACCTGCGACTGAGACCAAGCTTTCTGACACTGGCTAGTACATTTCTCTCTAGAATTCCTTGATAGTCTTGAGATTTCATTGTACCCTGCACAGATTCAAGACACCCTGTGCCAGACGCAGCAAAGCAGCCCCAGAACATAACAGAGCCTCCTCCATGTTTCACAGTAGGGACAGTGTTCTTTTCTTGATATGCTTCATTTTTTCGTCTGTGAACATACAGCTGATGTGCCTTGGCAAAAACTTCGATTTTTGTCTCATCTGTCCACAGGACATTCTCCCAGAAGCTTTGTGGCTTGTCAACATGTAGTTTGGCATATTCCAGTCTTGCTTTTTTATGATTCGTTTTCAACAATGGTGTCCTCCTTGGTCGTCTCCCATGTAGTCCACTTTGGCTCAAACAACGACGGATGGTGCGATCTGACACTGATGTTCCTTGAGCATGAAGTTCACCTTGAATCTCTTTAGAAGTCTTTCTAGGCTCTTTTGTTACCATTCGGATTATCCGTCTCTTAGATTTGTCATCAATTTTCCTCCTGCGGCCACGTCCAGGGAGGTTGGCTACAGTCCCATGGATCTTAAACTTATGAATAATATGTGCAACTGTACTCACAGGAACATCTAGTTGCTTGGAGATGGTCTTATAGCCTTTACCTTTAACATGCTTGTCTATAATTTTCTTTCTGATCTCTTGAGACAGCTCTTTCCTTTGCTTCCTCTGGTCCATGTCGAGTGTGGTACACACCATATCACCAAACAACACAGTGATTACCTGGAGCCATATATATAGGCCCAATGGCTGATTACAAGGTTGTAGACACCTGTGATGCTAATTAGTGGACACACCTTGAATTAACATGTCCCTTTGGTCACATTATGTTCTGTGTTTTCTAGGGGTACCATCATTTTTGTCCATGCCTGTTTCATGAGTTTATTTTTTTACATAATTCTGTTGAAGCATGGTTGAAAAACAATGTCTGACTTTCATTGGTTAACATTTATAGAATTTTAATTTATTATTACTTTTGTCAGATTAAAGTTATTTCTGTGACCATTGTGACTTTTTCTTTCATTGACCAAAGGGTACCAACAATTTTGTCCACGTCTGTATATATATATATATATATATATAAAAAAAAAATCCCGGCAATGATTTATTCATCCACATCGATTGATGCGAATGGAGAAATCTGGTTTGCCAGGGCATACGAGCTAAGTGGGTATGGATGTAGGGCGGAGCTCCTATGTCCTGGCAGACGCCTTTCCCCTCCATTTTTTTTTTTTGGCAGAGATTTTTTCATCCACATTGATCGATGCGAATGAAGAAATCTGTGCCGTTCATTTTTTTCTTTCAGCCCAGAGGCTGAACGGAAAAAAAAATCTCATTACCTGTATGCTCAATATAAGGAGAATAGCAGAAACTCCTAATGCTGGCCATACATGTAATGATTGCGGAGACCCTCAAATGCCAGGGCAGTACAAACACCCCACAACTGACCCCATTTTGGAAAGAAGACACCCCAAGGTATTTGCTGAGGGGCATATTGAGTCCATGAAAGATTTAAATTTTTGTCCTAAGTTAGCGGAAAGTGAGACTTTGTGAGAAAAAACAAAAAAAAATCAATTTCCGCTAACTTATGCGAAAAAAAAAAAAATTCTATGAACTTGCCAGGCCCCTCATTGGATACCTTGGGGTGTCTTCTTTCCAAAGTGGGGTCACATGTGGGGTATTTATACTGCCCTGGCTTTTTAGGGGCCCTAAAGTGTGAGAAGAAGTCTGGGATCCAAATGTCTAAAAATGCCCTCCTAAAAGGAATTTGGGCACCTTTGCGCATCTAGGCTGCAAAAAAGTGTGACACATCTGGTATCGCCGTACTCAGAAGAAGTTGGGGAATGTGTTTTGGGGTGTCATTTTACATATACCCATGCTGGGTGAGAAAAATATCTTGGTCAAATGCCAACTTTGTATAAAAAAATGGGAAAAGTTGTCGTTTGCCAACATATTTCTCTCACCCAGCATGGGTATATGTAAAATGGCACCCCAAAACACATTCCCCAACTTCTCCTGAGTACGGCGATACCAGATGTGTGACACTTTTTTGATGCCAAGGTGGGCAAAGGGGCACATATTCCAAAGTGCACCTTTCGGATTTTGCAGGCCATTTTTTACACATTTTGATTGCAAAGTACTTCTCACGCATATGGGCCCCTAAATTGCCAGGGCAGTATAACTACCCCACAAGTGACCCCATTTTGGAAAGAAGACACCCCAAGGTATTCCGTGAGGGGCATGGCGAGTTCCTAGAATTTTTTATTTTTTGTCGCAAGTTAGTGGAATATGAGACTTTGTAAGAAAAAAAACCAAAAAAAAAAATATCATCATTTTCCGCTAACTTGTGACAAAAAAAAATAAATTCTAGGAACTCGCAGTGCCCCTCACGGAATACCTTGGGGTGTCTTCTTTCCAAAATGGGGTCACTTGTGGCGTAGTTATACTGCCCTGGCAATTTAGGGGCCCATATGTGTGAGAAGTACTTTGCAATCAAAATGTGTAAAAAATGGCCTGCAAAATCCGAAAGGTGCACTTTGGAATATGTGCCCCTTTGCCCACCTTGGCAGCGAAAAGTGTGACACATCTGGTATCGCCGTACTCAGGAGAAGTTGGGGAATGTGTTTTGGGGTGTCATTTTACATATACCCATGCTGGGTGAGAGAAATATCTTGGCAAAAGACAACTTTTCCCATTTTTTTATACAAAGTTGGCATTTGACCAAGATATTTTTCTCACCCAGCATGGGTATATGTAAAATGACACCCCAAAACATATTCCCCAACTTCTCCTGAGTACGGCGATACCACATGTGTGACACTTTTTTGCTGCCAAGGTGGGCAAAGGGGCGCATATTCCAAAGTGCACCTTTCGGATTTCACCGGTCATTTCTTACACATTTTGATTGCAAAGTTCTTCTCACACATTTGGGCCCCTAAATTGCCAGGGCAGTATAACTACCCCACAAGTGACCCCATTTTGGAAAGAAGACACCCCAAGGTATTCTGTGAGGGGCATGGTGAGTTCCTAGAATTTTTTATTTTTTGTCGCAAGTTAGTGGAATATGAGACTTTGTAAGAAAAAAATAAAAAAAATAAATCATCATCATTTTCCGCTAACTTGTGACAAAAAATAAAAAGTTCTATGAACTCACTATGCCCATCAGCGAATACCTTAGGGTGTCTACTTTCCGAAATGGGGTCATTTGTGGGGTTTTTCTACTGTTTGGGCATTGTAGAACCTCAGGAAACATGACAGGTGCTCAGAAAATCAGAGCCGTTTCAAAAAGCGGAAATTCACATTTTTGTACCATAGTTTGTAAATGCTATAACTTTTACCCAAACCATTTTTTTTTGCCCAAACATTTTTTTTTATCAAAGACATGTAGAACTATAAATTTAGCGAAAAATTTATATATGGATGTCGTTTTTTTTGCAAAATTTCACAGCTGAAAGTGAAAAATGTCATTTTTTTGCAAAAAAAATCGTTACATTTTGATTAATAACAAAAAAAGTAAAAATGTCAGCAGCAATAAAATACCAACAAATGAAAGCTCCATTAGTGAGAAGAAAAGGAGGTAAAATTCATTTGGGTGGTAAGTTGCATGACCGAGCGATAAACGGTGAAAGGAGTGTAGTGCCGAAGTGTAAAAAGTGGCCTGGTCATGAAGGGGGTTTCACCTAGCGGGGCTGAAGTGGTTAATATTATTGACTCTCTTTGCCCTTGGAACTAATCTTTGTGTTTAATAAGGATGTAATTTACTGTTTTGATTTATGAGATTAATATGACTGACTTAAACAGGGGAGTGTAACTGGTCTTGTTAGATACATATATATATATATATATGGGAAGGAAGGGGAAAAGAAGAGAAAGGGAAGAGAAGGTTAGGGAAAGGAGAGGGAAAAGGGAAGAAAGGGGAGAGAGAGGGGGAGTGTGAGGTAAGAGGGAAGGAAAGGATAGAGAAGAGAGGAAGAAAAGAGAAAGGGGGGAAGAGAATTTAAAATGCCATAAAAAAAAAAGGGAGGAACAGTGTGGCCCTACGGGGAGTACCGCCAGGCGATCAGCATCAGGCTTAGAAAGTGGGTCTAAACAATTGGGTTTAAATAAGTATCTGGTCCCGAATTCACCTGGGGCTAGATCCCCACAAAAAGAAAAAACTGCGGACGCTAGTTTGCAGGGTCCGACACATGTGACGTTAGTGGAGGGGGAGAGGGGAACACCAGTGACATATACAGAAACAGATGTAAAAATGGTGCAGGATATACTTTGCACGGTTTCACGGATGGAAAATTTAATAGGTAATTTAGTAACCCAGCTTGGGACAGTGCAAACGGATGTTATGGTTATACGAGCTGAGATGGAAAAAGTAAGGCAGCGTCTGCGAGAGATGGAAAAAAGGATTCCCACCCTAGAGAAAGTTGTGTATAAATTAGAGAAGGAGGTGGATCTTTTAAAACGAAAAAATGTTAAGATGGAACAAAAATTGGTAGACCAGGAGGATAGAGCTAGAAGGTCTAATATAAGATGTGTGGGGATCCCAGAGCGAGTGGAGGGAGAAAATTGTACTGAATTTATGGAGAAATGGTTAAAGGAAAATACTAAAGAAGGTACTCTCTCCCCCTTATTCTCTATTGAAAGAGCACACAGGGTCCCCACAAAAAATAGGGTGCCAGGGGATTATCCTAGACCGATATTGGTGAAATGTTTATTATCTAAGGATCGAGATGGAATATTATCCGATGCTAGAACCTCCGAAAAATATCATATACAGGGGGTAAAGGTTAAACTATTCCCAGATTATTCATTTAGTACTAATGTACAAAGAAGAGAATTCATATTGGTCAAGAAAAGATTAAGGGAGGCAGGTATAAAATATAGCCTACTTTTTCCAGCAAAATTAAGGGTGGAACATAATGGCAAGATTGTCTTCTTTCAGACTCCGGAGGAAGTTAGTGAATGGGCGGATGGAGAGGGATCTTTGAGGCTGGGGGGGGGGGGAGGAGGTGACAGGAGTCAATATGCTAAGTTATGTAGCCGCCCGGACTGCTGGTTAGCAGAAGGGGGGGACTATATAGATGGGAGGGTGAATATGGAATGTGGGTGGGGGGGACGTGGAAATTTTGTATTTTTATTTATTTTTTGTTCCTCCCCCTTGGTTAGATGGTTAGGATCCTTTCATTGAATGTGAGAGGGCTCCGTGAGAGGGTCAAAAGATATGCTATCCTTGAGTGGATGAAGATGTTTCTGCCATGCCAGTCATTTGCCTTCAGGAGACACATTTGGATAAGGGATCAGTAAGGTGGTTAGAGAGGAGATGGATGGTGGCGGGATATCATTCGGTATATACTACTTATTCCAGAGGGGTCTAAATTTTGATCCATAACAAGATCAAGTTTGAAGTTCTGGCATGTGAGGCCGACGGCTATGGCAGATACCTCTTCTTACACTGTTATGTAGAAGGGATTAAAACTGTAATCGCAAATATATATATATTCCACCACCATATAAATCAGATGTTTTGTATCAACTGCATAGATTTATGTTGAATAAACAGGAATGTATGTTGATTGCGGTAGGCGATTATAACGCGGTTATGGATCCACTCAGGGATAGGATGTCTGGCAGAGGGGGAGGAGCACAATATGTAGATTTACGTAAATTATTACATTAATTCAATTGGGTAGATGTATGGCGGGTTCAGAACCCGGACGAAATTATGTACTCTTGCTACTCAAAAACGCCCCAAACTTGGTCGAGAATAGATATGACTTTTGGAAATAAAAACTTAATGTCCCAAAACAGGATCATGATAAAGTATATACCTATGGCTCTGTCAGATCATAATGCAATGGTAATTGAGCTGGATTTGAATAAAAATAATATTTTGCCGTTGTTCAAGTTCAATCCCCATTGGTTATTATTGATCTCGGATAAAGAGAGTATAATTGAGGAGTTAAAACTTTTTTTTATGGAAAATAACGGTTCTGCCAGTAGACTGGTGGTTTGGGACACTTTCAAGGCCTTTTTGAGGGGAATACTGTTTAAAAAAGTAGATTATTGGAAAAAAAGTACTAGGAAAAACAGGAAGGTACTGGAGAAAAGACTGCAAGAGGCAAGAATGGCATGTATGAGATACCCTACTGTATTTAACAAGAGAGCATGGGAGGAAGAACAAGAAAAGTTGAAGATATATCAATTAGAAAAAAGTAGGAAAGAACTGCTTTTTCAAGGGATCCAGGTAGCCTCGGAGGGTGAAAAGGTTGGTAAAATACTAGCAGATATAGTGAAAAATCAAAAAGGGAAATCATGGATCGGTGCAATTAAAGATAAAACGGGTAAATTAACCACCATACCTGAAGGTATTAAAAATGTGTTCCGGGAGTATTTCCTAGAGCTATATAAGTCCAGGGTACAATACTCAAAACAAGAGTTAGATTCATATTTAGATAAGATTGTTTTTAGTAGGATATCTAAGGCCCAAAGAGAATATCTGGAGAAAGAAATAACGGTGGCAGAAATAAATCTAGCTCTGGGGAAGGTTAAACTTGAGAAGGCACCAGGAGGAGATGGGCTTCCTTTTGAAATGTATAAAACCTTCTCTCAGGTTTTGGTACCAGAATTAAAAATAACATTGGATGAGGCTCGAAAATTAGGCGATTTACCGAATTCTATGAAGGAAGCAATTATTACATTAATTCCAAAAAAAGGAAAAGAACAAACAGATCCTGGTTCATATAGGCCAATATCCCTGTTGAACACGGATGTTAAAATTTTGGCAAAAGTCTTGGCTGATAGGCTTTCAAGGGTTATCAAAGTAATAATAAATAAAGACCAAACAGGATTTATACCGGGTAGAACAATATACTCCAATATAAGAAGGTTATTTCTCAACATTGAAGCCAATAGAGTAGATGCAGGGGAGAAAGCGATACTTTCATTGGATGCCCAAAAGGCATTTGATTGTATTGAATGGGAGTATCTATGGGCAGTATTAAGGAGATTTGGTATAGGGGAGGGATTTATAGGGTGGATACAGCTAATATATTGTAACCCTAGGGCTAGAGTGGTTGTGGATGGGAGCTTGTCCCTGCCGTTTGCCCTATCTCGTGGCACAAGGCAGGGATGCTCTCTCTCCCCCCTCTTATTTGCTATTGCAATTGAACCTTTGGCAAATATAATAAGAAATGATAGGGAGATTAAAAGTTTTCAATATGTGGGTGGGGAAGAAAAATTGTTAATGTATGCGGATGATATTTTACTTTTTTTGCAAAACACTGGGGATCAGTTTAATAAAGTGATAGAGATAATAGATAAATTTGGTTTTTTTTCTGGCTTAAATATTAACTGGGGGAAATCACACATGTTATTATTAGGAGATGGACAATTACAGGGAGACACACGGGTACACGTTCTTAAAAAATATGAAAATTTTAAATACCTCGGTATACGAATCTCCGGAAATATAGAAGAATATGAAAAACTAAATGTCCTTCCCTTAATAAAAGAATTAAGAACTAAAATACACATATGGAAAAGACTACCAATGTCAATACAAGGTAGAGTAAATCTAATAAAAATGGTCCTTCTCCCGAAGATACTCTATGTATTACAAAATGCCCCAGCGAGAATACCGCAGAACATTTTCAAACTATTCGATAGATTAATGGGGGATTTCATTTGGAAGGGTGCGATCCCTCGGATAAAGAAGGAAGTCCTTCAGCTTCCAGTGCAGGAGGGAGGATTAGCGGTCCCCAATTTGTTTTTTTTATTTTTTGATAACACAATACGGGAATATAAAGGGTAGTTTAGATAGTCAGGTGGGTAGACAAGAATTAAATAAATGGGGATGGAAAAAGGAATGTAATCACTTCGAGGTGTTGGAATCAGGTTTTTTGGGGAAAGAAAATACTGATAATAGGATATTAAATTTAATAGAATACGTATGGGGGGAAATTAAGAAGATATTGGAGATTAAAGGGTTTTTGAATTATACACTGATATGGAAAAATCTTAATTTAAAGGAATTAGAAACAATAAGGGATTATATAGATTGGGGAAAAAAAAGGAGTGAAATATTTAGATCAGATATTTGAAGAGGATAAGCTGAAGGACTTCAACAAAATGGTGTTGGAATTTGGGATCCCCCACAGTGATATGTATAAATATTTCCAGCTTAGGAATGCACTGCAGACAGTGGTACAGGAGGATAGGTATAGAAGGGAAAAATCAGATAGGCTGGATAAGTTTACTGCAGAAGGAGAAGGAGGAGGAATAACTGCAAGGAGATATAGGTTTTTGATGGAGGCAAAGAGAAAAAGGATTACAATGCTTGCTGAGAAAAAATGGGAGAAAGATCTAGATTCCTTTACGGAAGAAAAATGGAGAGATGCCCTTAGAAATTATGCGACAATCTCGGACAGGGGCTCACATAAGATCTCACAATTTTTCATAGTGCATAGACTACATCGATCTCCATGGATGTTGAAAAGAATGGGAGTGAGAGAAACAGATAAGTGTTCAAGATGCTGGGAGGAGAGAGCAGATTTGATACATTGTTTTTGGAGATGTCCCAAGCTTTATAGATACTGGACAGAAATAATGGAAACCGTGTTTTTGCTCCTGAAGGTTCGGTTGCTCAATGATCCAGTAATTTGTATTCTAGGGGCAACTGAACATTTGAACTTGAATAAAAAATACGATTGGTTTTGAATAAAGTATTATTTCAGGCCAGACTTCTTATTCTCAGAAAATGGATAAAGGCAGACCCACCGACGGTGGGACAGTGGAGAAAAGTAATAGATAATTTAATTAAAGAAGAACGTGTAATGAAGAATCATTCTAAAAGGTCATTAAACCTCGACCAAGTATGGGAAAATTGGCTACTTTAGGGTTGGCGTTTGTCGCGTGTTGTGTTTTTTTTTTTTCTCCACGCCCCCACTCCTTCATTCCCTTTAGGGGTGGGAGGGTATGGTGGAGGGAGGAGGGAGCGAGGGGGAGGGAAGGTAAAAGGGAGAAAGAAAATAGAAATGAATTGAAACTATTAATTGTTAATATTCGATTTTTGCTTGTTGTTGGTGCAATGTGTTTTTTATGGATGTATTTTTTTATGAAATTGAAATAAAGATCTATTTAAAAAAACAAAAACAAAAAAAAAAACTCTTGGTAACGTTAAAGTAGCGCTCTCCCATGTAGTAGTACTATCAAACTCCCGTAGCATGAAGGGCGGCCGGCAGCGTAACGCCACTCCCTCACGTCACGCTCCTGCTTCTCCCACTTTATTTATTAAGCAGGCGGAGCAGGCACGTGAGTGACGTTATGCTGCCGGCCGCCCTGCATGCTACGGGAGTTTGATAACCGTCTCATCCACAGATCCCCCTCCCCATAAGGCCCTTTGCGTTCCTCCCGCAGCTATGATGCTATGTAACCCTTACACTTCTAAAATGTATTGGATAACACTGGCATAATGCTGCCAGTGTTATCCAATACATTCCATAACTGTAAGGGTTACATAGCATCATAAGTCAATATAATGCTATGTGACTCCTGGCAGTGATGGGAGGTCAGGCTGGGTGCTGCAGGAGGAAGGATCGTCTGCAATTGGCCTAACAGTGCCATCCACAGATCCCCCTCCCCATAACAGTGTCATCCACAGATCCCCCATAACAGTGCCATCCATAGATTCCCCCCCCCCCCCCCCCACATAACAGTGTCATCCACAGATCCCCTCTATAACAGTGTCCCCTCTAAGCACACCTTTTGGTTCAAAATATTTTCCTCCTCAAAAACCTAGGTGCGTCTTATCGGCAGGTGCGTCTTATAGGGGGAAAAATGCAGTATCTTTAGCGTAAAGTAGAACAAGGAATCCTGAAAGTAATGCTGTGGCCGGCCAAAGAGCCCCAACCTCAACACCTTTAAGTCGTTCTGCGATTACATGAAGAGACAGAAGGAGTTCAGCAAGCTTACATCCGCAGAAGATCTGTGGTTAATTCTTTATTTTTATATATATATATATATATATATATATATATATATAATTTAATTGTTTGGAGCAACCTCCCTATCAAAGTCCTTCAAAAACTGTGTGCAAGTGTGCCTAGAAAAATTGATTTGAGTAAGGGTCCAGTCACATGTCCGTGTGTGTTTCGCGGATCCGCAAAACACGGACATCGGCGATGTGCGTTCCGCATTTTGCGGACCGCACATCGCCGGCACTTAATAGAAAATGCCTATTCTTGTCTGCAATTGCGGACAAGAATAGGACATGTTCTATTTTTTTCGGGAACGGAATTGCGGACCCAGAAGTGCGTCTCCGGGCAGCACATCGTTCTGCCCCATAGAAATGAATGGGTCCGCAATTCCGTTCTGCAAAATGTGTGAATGGACCCTTAGATTTATATTTTGTTCATTCAGCTTGCTTTTTATTAATTGCTAAAAATAAACTATTAACCCCATCTATTTTTGAAAACATTCGTGCTTATTGCAGCAATTTTTCCACACCTGCCTAAACAATGTGCACAATATTATAAGTCTTGCATGTTACATGATGCTCCAGGCTCATATTTTATACTGATGTTAATGCCAGGGGATGTTTTTGAATTCTGCAGTTATTGAGTCGGCAGAGCACTGTGGATTTGTATGCACTATATGCCTCAGCACTCAGCAACCCCACTCGGCAAATTAAAATGTACAGTATGCAAAATGTATGTCGCCTCTTTGTGGTTGAGTTGCTGTGGCCGCTAAACACTTCCACTTTGCAATAATACTACTCACAGTTAATCATTGAATATGTAGGAGAGAAGACATTTCACTAACTGACCTGTTACTGCAGCTGTGGAATCCTGTTACAATACCACATTCAAATTCAGTGACCTTTTTAGAACAAACAATTATTTTATAAATGTTTGTAAAAGCAGACTGCATGGCTAGTTTCTTGATTTTCTACACTTTGGACAATAGGACTGAATGAAACGCCTGAATTCAGTGATTAAGAGTTGTCTCTGTGCTTTTGTCCATCCAGTGTTTGTCATAAATGTCCATAAGATCTGGAACAAAATAAAGGTACCAACCAAATCAAATAAGTCTTAAAGGCTATGTACACCTTTGGGGGCAATTTTTTTGCAGCGTTTTGGTGTATGTCTGACGAAACTGAGCCAAACGGATGACACAATAGAAAAAGGATCCGTCCTCCATTCACTTTCAGTGGTGTTCAAGATCCATCTTGGCTATGTTAAAGATAATACAAATGGATCCGTTCTGAACGGATGCAGACGGTTGTATTATCTTAACGGATACGTCTGTGCAGATCCATGACGGATCCGCACTAAATGTGAGTGTGAAAGTAGCCTAAAATAATCTTTTAAATTGGTCTTTATTATAAAATATGGAGTTGATTCTTTCTGTACAGGGCTAAGATGCTCTAGTGATTTTTCTCTCTGCCCAGTCAGCTCACCTGAGGTTATAAAAACTCAATATAACTCAGTTCTTATCTTACTGATTAGAATGTGGCTTAAATAAGTGTTTATGGCGTCCTCGTAAATTAGCGATGGGGGTTGTTGGATGACAAGCATAAAGTGAAAGTAATAGGGCCCTTTACACGGGCCGAGAAATGCACAGATTATCGCTAATCAGCGTTCATAGTAAATGTACCGCCGATTACTCAATGAACGAGCGAAATGCTAATACATCGGGTAATCCAGTTGTTTGTGCGCACGAAAAAATGATTGGTTACTGGCAGTAAATCGTGCTGTGTGAACACGAACTCCTGCCGGCAAACAAGTCCTTATGGGGAAGAGCCATGGCATTAGCCATCACTCTTCCCCATGCTCTGGAGGAGATCATTGCATGCAAGGGCAGAGGTCTTTTCTGCTAGCGATCCGCAGGAAGGAAGTTTACACTTCAGTTATTTGGTCAGTTATTTCCATTAGTTATTTTGAGCCAAAACCAGTAGTGAAGATGAGGTATAATGAAAAGATATGAACCTGTTCTGTGTTTTTGACCCACACCTGATTTTGGCTCACAATAACCGATGGAAATAACTGACCAAATAACAGAAGTGTAAACATAGGCTAAAAAGTTAGACACACAGCTAGGCAGAACAGCTCAATATTTTTAATAAAGACCAATTGAGAAAATTATTTTTAGTAAAATACAATAAAAAATTGCCCCCAAGGTGTATGTAGGCTTTAACTTTTTTTTATGTGACATCATTTATTTCAGCTCTAATACTAATGTTAATTGTTTTTTTTTTTCTTGCTTAACACCTCTAGATTGCAGACCTAACTGTAAGGTAAGTGATATACCTGTACATAACAACATTATGATTTTTTTTTTTCTTTTATTATCATTTCTGGCTAGAGAACAGTAAGAATGTTTAATGTTACTTTAATGTTGCAGTTTGTATCAACTGGCCGTGATACTGCTTGTGTAAAAGCACTGCGGGATATTGAGCCTGGGGAAGAGATCTCATGTTATTACGGGGATGGCTTTTTTGGCGAAAACAATGAGTTCTGTGAGTGCTACACATGTGAAAGGTGTGTTTATATTCAATTTTACACCTATGTAACTGCAACTGCATCCATTTCTATTTACTGTATTTTACTACATGGATTCTGGGGGATTGAGGATTTTCTTGAACATTTACAGATGGCCTGCAGGCAGGGAAAGTGGGCTACAGACTTTATAGAATAGTTATACAAAGGGAAAATCTTTTACATCTTTGGATATGCTTCTACATTTCCCTAGAAATGTGTATCATGATTCATTTCATGTCCAAACATCAATATTATTTCAGTACCCATCATAGTGAAGAGCATTATATCTGGTCAGTAAATTAAAGGGGTTGTCCGCTTTTTATATTGATGGCCTATCCTTAGGATAGTTCATCAATATCGGATCAGCGGGGGCCTGACTGTAGGCTCCCCGGCCGATCAGCTGTTTGAAGAGAACGCAGTGCTTATACGGTAAGTCTTCTATTCACTTGAATAGAATTATTTGCGAGCAGGTAGAGAAGAGAAGGCAGCTCGTGTACGAGTGCTGCTTTCTCGTCAAACAGCTGATCAGCAGGGATGCCGTTCAGGTGTGCCCCATCTCATCTGCTTTTGATGATCTATCCTGAGGTTAGTACAAGAAAATTTAGACTAGCACATTCATATACATAATCACAAATTTTGATCAAACATGTGTCAGGTCCATCTACCAGGCGTCAAGGTGGCTTCCGCAGATGGGTACCTAACACTAATATACCGCCTCTCTTGGACTTACCTAAGCCTACATTTCCAGGGCAGTGTAGGAACCAGCTACATTTGTACTCTGCTCAGAAATCCCAGGCATATGGGCGCTGCTCAGTCTAAAGGAGGTGCTACCCTCAATATATACTGCAAGAAAATTTAGACTAGCACATTCATATACATAGTCACTGGTGCATATCCATCAATCAAACATGGTTAATAAAAAAAATTGGCTGCACAACTTTACACTTGCAAACAATGGAGCTGAGAAATGGGGATCATTCTGGTATTAGTGGTATTATACAGTGCCTTGCAAAAGTATTCACCCCCCTTGACTTTTTTTGTGTTTTGTGACATTTACTGCCTTAAGTTCAATGTTTTGTTAATCTGAATTTTATGTGATGGATCAGAACACAAAAAAGTTGGTGAAGTACAATGAGAAAAATATATAAATAAAACTATTGTTTAGAAATAGAAAACAGAAAATTGGCATATGCGTCTGTATTCACCCCCCTGTTAGGAAGCCCATAAAAAGCTCTGGTGCAACCAATTACCTTCAGAAGTCACATACAAATTTGTGCAAATTTGTGACATGATGTCCACCCTGTGTGCAATCTAAGTGTCAGATGATCTGTCATTACATATACACACTTTTTCTGAAAGGCCACAGAGGCTGCAACACCTAAGCAAGAGGCATCACTAACCAAACACTGCCATGAATACCAAGGAACTCTACAAACAAGTAAAGGACAATGTTGTTGAGAAGTACAAGTCAGGGTTAGGTTATAAAAAAAAAAAAATCCAAATCTTTAATGATCCCCAGGAGCAGCATCAAATCTATCATAACCAAATGGAAAGAACATGGCACAACAGCAAACCTGTCAAGAGACAGCCGCCCACCAAAACTCAAGGACCAAGCAAGGAGGGCATTAATCAGAGAGGCAGCACAGAGACCTAAGGTAACCGTGGAGGAGCTTCAGAGTTCCACAGCAGAGACTGGAGTATCTGTACATAGGACGACAATAAGCCATACCCTCCATAGAGTTGGGCTTTTTGGCAGAGTGGCCAGAAGAAAGCCATTACTTTCAGCAAAAAACAAAAGGGCACATTGTGAGTTTGCAAAAAGGCATGTGAGAGACTCCCAAAATGTATGCAGGAAGGTGCTCTGGTCTAATGAGACTAAATTTAAACTTTTAGGCCATCAAAGAAAACACTATGTCTGGCACAAACCCAACACATCACATCACTCAAAGAACACCATTTTTTAGCAGCCGGGACTGGGAAACCGGTCAGAGTTGAGGGAAAGATGGATGGTGCCCAATACAGGGATTTTCTTGAGCAAAACCTGTACCACTCTGTGTGTGATCTGAGGCTACCACGGAGTTTCACCTTTCAGCAGGACAATGACTTCAAACACACTGCTAAAGCAACACTTGAGTGGTTTAAGGGGAAACGTGTAAATGTATTGGAACGGCTTAGTCAAAGCCCAGATCTCAATCCAATAGAAAATCTGTGGTCCAGCTTAACCTCTTCCGGACACATGACGTACCGCTACGTCATGTATGTTCCGGTGATCGTAACCCGGTGCCTGCTCAAATCATTGAGTAGGCACCTTGATCAATGCGGCGGGGGGTCCTGTGACCCCCCCACCCCACCCCCGGTGTCGGCGATCGCAGCAAACCGCAGGTCAATTCAGACCTGTGGTTTGCTGTGTTTCCGGGTTATTCAGGTCTCTGGGGACCCGATAACCTGGAACAGGATGGTGATAGGTGGTGTGATAATACACCACCAATCACCATACTGCGATCTTGAGAGGTGATGTGACATCACCTCTCAGGATCGCCTCTAATTGGTTGGCTGCGGGGGCGGGCAGATTACTGCAGCGCTCCTCTCTTCCGCCTTTTCAGTCCGGGAGAGAGGAGTGCTGCGCATCGGATGTCAGAGCCAGCACCCCCATCTGTTCAGGGATCATCAGCCAGCACTCAATCTGTCCCCCAGCGCCCCTATCTGTGCACCCAGGTATTTAGGAAAAGGTTAGGTTAGGCAGGGATATTCAGGGAAAGTTAGTGAGAGAAAAAAAATATCTAATAATTTTTGTTGCATCACCCTAAATCGGGTGTCTGGGGTCCACAGCACAGCTATGTGACCCTAGACCCCCAGGGGTGCTGCACTGTTAGCGCATCGCACATCCCACCGCTGATCAACTTCGAAAGGCTGATCAGTGATTTTAAATTTATTTAATTTATTTTTTTCACATTTTTTGACTTTTTTTGTCTGTTAGGTTTAGGGTAAGTTTGCAAACACCTGTGCCCCCTCACACACACACACCAAATAAAGTTTATCACGCACGCACACTCAAACTCCCCTATGGCCCGCCGGATGTTCTCGGCCGAGGAGGCATATGCCCAGCTTGCCTCTGAGTCCGAGAGCCCCAGTGAGGACGAGGATGACCCCACTTTCCTTTTATCATCCGCGTCGTCCTCATCATCTAGCGATGATGATGAGCCCCCAAGGCGGTGGAGATGCCGCCTGGCGGAGCAAGGGGACCACCATGCTAGGGACCCTGTGGCCCACACTAGTACGAGCAGGTCTTGGGCTCGAACTAGTTTTCCGGCCCACCAGTTAAGTTCACTGGAGCCCCCTGCCAGTGAACTTGTCTGGTATACCCCAGAGCTTTTTGAGCCTGTGATTCCTGATTTTGTAGGCCAACCAGGAATCCAGATTTCCACAGTGGGCTTCCCTGAATACAACTACTTTAGTCTATTTTTCAGTGACCATTTTTTAAAATCTGATGGTGGAGCAAACAAACCTGTACGCCCAACAGTTTGTTGCTCAACACCCGGGCTCCTTTTTGGCTAGGCCCGGTGGCTGGACTCCGGTCAGTTCAGCCAAGATGATGAAGTTTTGGGGCCTCGTGCTGCACATAGGCCTAGTCAAGAAACCTAGTGTCAGGCATTACTGGAGTGGGGACGTCCTCTACCAGATCCCACTTTACGGTACGGCCATGACACGATCCCGGTTTGAGGCCATGCAAATAATGCAGCATGTCGTCCCCCCGTCCCCCCCCCCCAGGTGATCCTGCCTATGACTACCTGTACAAAATCAGGCCGGTCATCGATCACTTTGGGGCCAAATTTGTACAGGCCTATGTACCTGGAAGGGATGTTGAGGTTGATGAGTCTCATTTCTTTCAAGTGGAGACTCCTTTTCCGCCAGTATGTTCCCTCTAAGCGGGCGAGGTATGGCGTGAAGCTGTACAAACTTTGTGAGAGTACCTCAGGGTACACTTACAAGTTTTGCGTGTGTACAAGGGGCGAGATTCCCGTATTTAACCCCCAGAATGTCCCCCCACTCTGGGTGTTGGCGGGAAACTTGTGTGGGACCTTATGCACCCACTGCTAGATAAGGGTTACCACCTCCTACGTGGATAACTTTTATACTAGTATCCCCTTGTTCCAGTCCCTCGCCTCCAGATCCACGTCCGCTTGTGGGACCGTGCGGAAAAATAAACGCGGCTTCCCTACCCACCCCTCCAGGTACCTATCCCCAGGGGTGCGACCCGTGCCCTTACCAGTGGAAACCTGTTGCTGGTCAGATATAAGGACAAGAGGGATGTCCTTGTACTGTCCATAATTCATAGTAATTAGGTTGTCCCTGTGCGAGGTACCGCGGCAACGGTCCTCAAGCCCGATTGTATCGTCGACTACATTCGGTATATGGGAGTAGTGGATCTCTCTGATCAAGTCCTCAAGCCATATAATGCCATGCGCAAAACCATGGTACAAAAAGGTTGAGGTCTAATTGGTACAGGTTTCCTTGTACAACTCTTGTGTGCTGTCCCGGAGCGCTGGCAACACAGGGACATTCCTTCAGTTCTATGAGGCAATCCTCAAGGACCTGATCTTTTCTGACTGGGAAAGAGCAGGCAGGAGTACCTCGGGAGCTGGAGGCGCCTGGATCGTCCCTGGCTAACACTTTCCAGGTGTGGTCCCCCATACTGGAAAGAAAAAAAGGTGCAGTGTGTGTCACAGGAAGGGGATACGGAAGGACACCACTACTCAGTGTGAGACGTGCACCGATCATCCGGGCCTCTGCATTATTGGTTGCTACAGGGAGTACCACACTTCCATGGAGTATTAAATTTATAGCCCAATTTAGCCACTGACAATCGGATAAAAAACTATGGTTCTCGGACACTAAAACTAAAATAAATTTAAAAAAAGTAGACATATTAGGAATCGCTGTGTCCGTAAGAATCTGCTCTATAAAGATACCCAATGACCTAACCCCACAGATGAACGGTGCGAAAACAGCAATTTTTTGGCAAATTTTCCAGTAACAAAGCAAGGGTTAACAGCCAAATAAAATGTTATATTTATTACCCTGATTCTGCAGTTTACAGAAACACCCCATATGTGGTCGTAAACTGCTGTATGACCAAATGGCAGGGCGCAGAAGGAAAGGAACGCCGTATGGTTTCTGGAAGGCAGATTTTGATTACCTTTTTTTTGGGGCCCCATGTCCCCTTTGAAGCCTCCCTGATGCACCCCTAGAGTAGATACTCCATAAAAGCGACCCCATCTAAGAAACTACACCCCTTAAGGTATTCAAAACTTATTTTGCAAACTTTATTAACCCTTTAAGGGCAAATGGAGATGAAATTTCAGAATTTCTATTTTTGTTAACCTTGCCTCACAAAAATGTAATATAGAGCAACCAAAAATCATATGTACCCTAAAAATAGTCCAAACAAAACTGCCACCTTATCCCGTAGTTTCCAAAATGGGGTCACTTTTATGGAGTTTCTACTCTAGGGGTGCCTCAGGGGGGCTTCAAATGGGACATGGTGTAAATAAACCATTCCAGCAAAATCTGCCTTCAAAAAAACACCCAGCGCACCTTTCCCTTTACGCCCTACCTTGTGCCCATACAGTAGTTTACGGCCACATATGGGGTGTTTCTGCAAACTACAGAATCGGGGCAGTAAATATAGCATTTTGTTTGGCTGTTAACCCTTGTTTTGTTACTGGAAAAAATGGATTAAGATGGAGAATTTGCCCAAAAATCAAAACTCTGAAATTTTATCTCCATTTGCCATTAACTCTTGTGGAACACCTAAAGGGTTAATGACATTTGTAAAATCAGTTTTGAATACCTTGAAGGGTGTAGTGTCTAGAACGGGGTCATTTTTGGGAGGTTTCTATTATGTAATCCTCACAAAGTGACTTTAGACCTGAACTGGTCCCTAAAAATTGGGTTTTTGAAAATTTCTGAAAAATTTCAAGATTTGCTTCTAAGCCTTGTAACGTCCTCAAAAACTAAAACGTAATTCCCAAAATGATCCAAACATGAAGTAGACATGTGGGGAATGTAAAGTAATAACTATTTTTGGAGGTATTACTATGCATTATAGAAGTAGAGAATGCAAGTCAAAGCGTTTTAAAGTTATCACCACTTAAAGTGACACTGGTCAGATTTGCAAAAAATGGTCTGGTCCTTAAATGGACACTGACAGGCCCGATAAACATATTTAGTTATTCCTATGCAGTTATAGGTCTATTAAAGTGTATTTCAATGATATAAGAGTACCCCCTGTCCGCATTTGAAACCATGTAAAAACAACTTTATAATCATCTGTCAATCACCTTCCTTTATGCCCAAGGGGCGTTTTTCTCCTACCTTTGTGCCCAGCCGCGCCCCAACTGTCGTTTCCTAGCGCCACGCAGCTCATTATTATTCACTGTGCTGGGCGGCTTTTACAGTCCCCGATCCTACCGAGCTGGCGCATGCCCAATAGAAACGTATGGGCACCGGCCTCACTTGTACCTTCTGCGCGTGCGCCAAGTAACTTGCCTGGCACCCTCACTCGCAGTGCGCCTGCATCCCTTTATTCAATGCGGCGACATCAGCGTCTCCTGCTGCGCCTGCGCCGGGGGGATCGGGGACTGTAAAGGCCGCCCAGCGCAGTAAATAATAATGAGCTGGGCGGTGCTAGGAAACAACAGTTGGGGCGCAACTGGGCACAAAGGTAGGAGAAAAACGCCCCTTGGGCATAAGGGAAGGTGATTGACAGATGAATATAAAGTTGTTTTTACATGGTTTAAAATTGCTGTTCACATGCGCAAACCATCCACCTTGAAGGAGCTGGAGCAGTTTTGCAAGGAGGAATGGGCAAAAATCCCAGTGGTAAGATGTGGCAAGCTCATAGAGACTTATCCAAAGCAACTTGTGATTGTAGAGCCATCTTTTCCGGCAAAGTATTGACTTTAGGGGGGTGAATAGTTATGCACATTGACTTTTTCTGTTATGTTGTCCTATTTGTTGTTCGCTTCACAATAAAATAAAAAAACTCTTCAAAGTTGTGGGCATGTTCTGTAAATTAAATTATGCAAATCCTCAAACAATCCATGTTGATTCCAGGTTGTGAGACACCAATATACAAAAAAAGCCAAGGGGGTGAATACTTTAGCAAGGCACTGTACCTACTACAGTCCTGATCAAAAGTTTAAGACCACTTGAAAAATGGCAAAAAATCATATTTTAAATTGTTGGATCTTAGCAAGGTTCCAAGTAGAGCTTCAACATGCAACAAGAAGAAATGAGCGTGAGACAAAACATTTTTTGTGCATTCAATTAATTGAAAATAACGATTAAACTGAAACAGGCTGTTTTTCAGCTGATCCAAATTTTAGGACCACATGCCTTTTAAAAGGCCAAATCTGTGCAAAGATGTGGATTCATTGTCATTTTCTGTCAGGTAGTCCCTTTTTTAACGTGGTCGGGTTGTTGAACTGCATAAGCAGGGTCTGTCACAGCTCGCCATCGCTGCTGAGCTAGGACGCAGTAAGACAGTCATTTGGAATTTCTTGAATGATCCTGAGGGTTATGGAACAAAAAAGTTAAGTGGAAGACCCCAAAAAATGTCATCAGCACTGAACCGGGGGATCCAATTGGCTGTCCGTCAAGACACTGGACGATCCTCGACCCAAATTAAGGCCCTTACTGGTGCTGACTGCAGCCCCATAACCATCAGACGGCATCTGAGACTGAAGGACTTCAAAAACAAAAAACGTCTTCAAAGACCTTGTCTCTTTGAACGCCACAGAACTGCTCGTTTGGACTATGCAAAAGAGCACCAAGCATGGGACATTCAAAGGTGGAAGAAAGTTTTATTCTTTGATGAGAAAAAATGTAACCTTTATGGTCCTGATGGTTTCCAACGTTACTGGCATGACAAGCAGATCCCACCTGAGATGTTTTCTACGCGCCACAGTGGAGGAGCACCATAATGGTCTGGGGTGCTTTTTCCTTCAGTGGAACAATGGAGCTTCAGGAAGTGCAGGTATGTCAAACGGCGGCTGGCTATGTTCAGATGTTGCAGAAAGCATTCCTCATGACTGAGGGCCCTCACCTGTGTGGTAAAGACTGGGTTTTTCAACAGGACAATGCTACAGTACACAATGCCCGCATGACAAGGGACTTCTTCCAGGAGAATAACATCACTGTTTTGGCCCATGCTGTGTGTTCCCCTGATCTAAATCCAATTAAGAACCTTTGGGGATGGATGGCAAGGGAAGTTTACAAAAATGGACAACAGTTCCAGACAGTAGATGGCCTTCGTGCGGCCGTCTTCACCACTTGGAGAAATGTTCCCACTCACCTCATGGAAACGCTTGCATCAAGCATGCCAAAACAAATTTTTGAAGTGATAAACAATAACGGCGGATCTACTCGTTACTGAGTTCATGTTTAGAAGTTGGATTTCTGTTTTGGGGGGGTTTAGTTTAGATTTTTTTGGGAGGTGTGGGCCTAAACGTTTGATCAGCTGAAAAACGGCCTGTTTCCATTTATTCGTTGTTTTCATTAAATTGAATGCTTACATTTTTTTTTGTCTTACTCCCATTTAAAAAAAAACTCCCATTTAAAAAATGCGTTTAGTGGAGTTACAGAAGCCCTTTAAGATCCAGCCGTGCTAAATATGATTTTTAGCCATTTTTTAAGTGGTCTTAAACTTTTGATCAGGACTGTATAAATGGAAAAATGGAAGCTCTTAGCGCACATTTTTGATCAAACGTGTGTCGGAACCATCTGCCAGGTGTCAAGGTGGCTTCTGCAAACTGGTACCTAACACTAATATATTGCCTCTCTTGGACTTACCTAAGCCTATATTTTCAGGGCAGTGTAGGAACCAGCTACATTTGTACTTTGGTCAGAAGCCCCAGGCTGGTTCCTACACTGCCCTGAAAATGTAGACTTGGGTAAGAGGCGGTATATTAGTGTTAGGTACCCATCTGCAGAAGCCACCTTTACACCTGGTAGATGGGCCTGACAAACGTTTGATCATCTATCCTGAGGTTAGGTCATCAATATAAAAAAAAAAAGTGGAAACCCCTTTAGGAAGTGGTACCGACAACTTTTAGCCATATTAGAAGCAAATCCAAATTTATCATAGACTATGAAAAACATTTTATATCCAGCTTTAATATTTAAAATATTAAAAGGATACTTTGTAAAACTTTAATCACGTTTAACTCCCATCCGGCACTGGCTAGGTCTTTAAAGATGGCGCCCATTCCTGAGGAGAGCAGGCGCCATAACCGCGGAGTGCCTGCTTTTTCATATAGCAGACACCCGCGGCTCATGTCCATGACCGGCAACATTTAACACTTCAGATGCCCTTGTCACACCTGACCATCTTAGAGAGTGCAAACTCGGCAGCACACGCTTCCAGGTATGCTCTGGCTCCCTCTGACAGTGATCGGAGGAGCCGGAGCTTGTATGCAGCATCCCCTGTCATAGAGAATGTCTATTACACGTGCGAAACACCCATACTATAAAAAATATTTACCCTGTACGGCAAACCGCAAAAAAATGGCAAAATGGCCTATTCGCCGTTTTTGGTCGCTTCATTTCCCACAAAAAGATTAAATAAAAAGTGATCAGAAAGCCATACACCTACAGTATCAATGAAAAGTACAGATCGCCCTGTAAAAAATGAATCCTCACACAGCTCCGTACACATAACTAGAAAAAACTGTTATAGGGGTCATTTAAACTGATTTATTAATTTTTAATAAAAGTAACTGGTCAGTTTTATCGAACATTGTAAACAAAATAAAATAAAAACCCGTAAGGGTGCATTTAACTTTCCATTCTTCTGATCCGTCAGAAGAAGAGAGAGAGAAAAAAAAAAACTGGATCCTGTTAAAAAAGGATCCTGTTGTATCAATTATGCATATGATCCTTTTTTTTTTTTTAAAGGATCCAGTTAAAAAACGGATACTGTTGCATCAGTTGTCATCCATTTGAACAATTTCCGTTTTTTCTAGAATGAAACAAACAAAAGTATTGCATGCATTAATTTTTTTTTCCATTCTAAAAAAATGGATCTTGGACTGAAATGGCTCAAACGGATGACAACAGATTCAACAGGATCCTGTTTTTCTCTCTTCTGACTGATCAGAAGAACGGAAAGCTAAACGGTGATGTGAACTCAGCCTAATACTTTTTTTTTTTAAATTTCACTCCATTTGAATGGTTTTTTTTTGCTTCCCACTACATCATATGCAATATTAAATGTTGCTTTTGGAAAGTACATCTTGCCCCACAAAAGACAAGCCCTCATATGTCTATATGAATGGAAAAAAAAGTTATGGCTCTGGGAAGGGAGGGAGTTCAAAACTAAAATGAAAAAACCTCCAGGGTAAAAATATAAAAGGCATTTTCTGGAGGTCCAGTGACGTACCAGGCTCTCCATGGGGAAAGCTAGGCAGAGGCTTCCGCCTAGCAGTGAGCCCGATGATGTCACCGGCACTAATGGGCGGGCTTTAGCGTTGCCCTAGGCTGTAAAACAGTGCAGGGCAAGGGAGAGCTTTGGAGCATGAAATGTTCCAACGCTCATGTCGGGGGGGAGGGGGGTGGGGGGGTTGGGTGAAAATGGGGTTATGCCCGGGTTCACCTCTGAAACCGGAAAACCCCTTTAAATGGTTTAGAAAAATATCTAGAAAACAGTGGAGTCATAAAATGTAGCTGATTTATTAAAGGCATTTGCTGTTATTTTTGCCTTAAATCATTGGTGGGGTGAAGTGTCCAGTATATCTAACAAGATGCCAAATTTACTACACAAGGAGAGAGATTTATTAATTAAAATAGATATTGGCAGAAAATTCTCAGTGGAATCATAAAATGGATCAGATATTATTTTTTGCCATAAAAAAATTGTGGTAAAATAGCCACTACTGCCAGAAGATGTGCATAATTTATGCACATAATTAAGGCGCACTTAACGTTATAAATTAGGCGCATCCTGGCAGTCAGTGCTGCTAGAAGGAAATCTTCGCTAGCTGGTGTAAATTTTGGTCTATTATACTGGAAAACTAGTGTAAATGATGATAGATCTGCTGGGGCTGATGGCCCCACCCACATCACTTCTCTTTTTTACAAAGTGGATAGGCAGCATAGAAACAGGATAACAATTTTTGTGCAAGGGCAGTTTAAAGATCAGACAAATCTCCCCCAGTGTGTGCCAAAAACTGGTGTACATGTCTTGCATCACATTTATTAAAGGAGTTGTTCGACCCAAAAAGAAACGGGCGAGCTTTAGGAAGCTTTAGTGCACAAAGTTCTGTTCCAGCACCAAGGCTCTCGTTTCCTCTACTTTTGAGTAAGGGGTTGGACAACTGCACATGATGCAGAAAAGCCGCTTGAAATCTGCACCAAAACCGCACATAAATCTGCACTATTCAGTGTGTTTTTTGTTCTTTTTTTGTGATTTTTGGTGTGGATTTGCTTCAGATTTCAAAATCCGTATGTCAGGTCATTTTCCACACCTAAGAATAAGGCAAAGTGTACATGAGATTTGTCATCTCATACACTTTGCTGATACTGTATTACGCTACTTTTTCTCAGTGGGGGAAAAACGCACATAATCTGCACCCTGTTTTAGACACTCTTTCTCATCATACATGGTGACGTGTCTCAGCAAGAAATGGTATGTAATCTGAAGCTATGTGTGCAGAATTCTGGCAAAGTGTAAGTCAATAGGTGGTATAAATTCAGACATAGTAAAGATGGCCCAAATGTATCATTCAGCATTAGCCATTTTGATATATCTTGCATTTTACAATGTTTAGTTTAAAATTTAGACCAGATTAATAAATCTGCCCCAGTAAGCATCATTGTGATACATTTGGCTCCGTTTTTTTTTACCTCTAGTTGTATGCTATCTATGTAAAGGACTCTATATTAATAAAGCTGCCCCAGTATGCCTAATTCCTACCCCAACATGATATAGTAATCATTGTATTTGTTATCTTGTGACATAAATACTTTAAAGAGAGTCTGTCACCTTTTTTATGCACATTAAACTGTCATTATTTCCCTGTAGAGGGATCGGTCATGTCAAACTAATTTAATCAGTTTCTATGAGGATGTAAGTTCTAGACTTGACAGTGGTGAATCAATGGATATCGTATATCTGGACTTCTCCAAAGCATTTGACACTGTACCACATAAAAGGTTAGTACATAAAATGAGAATGCTCGGACTGGGAGAAAATGTCTGTATGTGGGTAAGTAACTGGCTCAATGATAGAAAACAGAGGGTGGTTATTAATGGTACACACTCAGATTGGGTCACTGTCACTAATGGAGTACCACAGGGGTCAGTATTGGGCCCTATTCTCTTCAATATATTTATTAATGATCTTGTAGAAGGCTTGCACAGTAAAATATAATTTTTTGCAGATGACACTAAACTGTGTAAAGTAATTAACACTGAAGAGGACAGTATACTGCTACAGATGGATCTGGATAGATTGCAGGCTTGGGCAGATAAGTGGCAGATGAGGTTTAACACCGACAAATGTAAGGTTATGCACATGGGAAGTAATAATGCAAATCACCCGTACATACTAAATGGTAAACCCTGTGAACAAGGCTGACATAGCAGAGCTGGAGAGGGTCCAGAGGAGGGCAACTAAAGTAATAACTGGAATGGGGCAACTACAGTACCCTGAAAGATTATCAAAATTAGGGTTATTAACTTTAGAAAAAAGACTGAGGGGAGATCTAATTACTATGTATAAATAAATCAGGGGTCAGTACAGAGATCTATCCAATCATCTATTTATCCCCAGGACTGTGACTGTGACGAGGGGACATCCTCTGCGTCTAGAGGAAGGAAGGTTTGTATACAAACATAGAAAAGGATTCTTTACGGTAAGAGCAGTGAGACTATGGAACTCTCTGCCTGAGGAGGTGGTGATGGTGAGTACAATAAAATAATTCAAGAGGGGTTTGGATGAATTTCTGTAGTGTAATAATATTACAGGCTATAGCTACTAGAGAGGGGTCTTTGATCCAGGGAGTTATTCTGATTGCAGTCGGGAAGGAATTTGTTCTCCCTTAAAGTGAGGAAAATTGGCTTGTACGTAAAAGTAAAGTACCAAAATATATATTTTTTGCCTTCCTCTTGATCAACGTGCAGGATAACAGGCTGAACTGGATGGCCAAATGTCTTTTCTCGGCTTTATATACTTTGTTACTATGTAGCGGATATAAACAGTTAACAGATTTGTTTTCTGGTATCTGGTGTTGAAAAAACTGAGTTTGATGTATGCTAAGGACTTGCAAATTAACAGGTGAGTTCCCCACTGATGCAAGTGCCCATGCCCTCCAGAGACTTGCCATTGATCTCTCCTCCCATGTTGCAACGTAAGACAGCCCAATGTCATTACATCACTGATTCAAGCATGTGCTATACACTGCCCGCTATGGGCAGCTGCGTCATGACTGCTCAATCCTGGTCCCAGTATTGAAACAAGCTGGCAAAGGGATTTCAGGGAGCAGAGTCAGTGACGTAAGGACGCTGGACTGTCTTACAGGGAATCATGGGTGGAGAGATCAATGGCTCTCTCGAGATGGCAGGGGCATCTGCATCAGTGGTGAACGCTCCAGGGCACTTGCAAGTCATTAGCATATATCATCAAACTTTCAGATACACTGCTCTATTAACTGTTTATCTCGCCTACAGGGCAATGATGACCGTTTTATATGTGTAAAGTAGGCAACAAACTCCCTTTAAAAAATATGGTGTTGGGGCTCTACTCCAGATTGCTCAACAGACCATGTTTTCCTGTTGATGACTCTGGTTCAGAATGTATGAGGGAGATATACTGATGCGCCACTTGCTTGTTGTCCCAGTATTAAAGAGGTTGACCAGTCTACATTAAATTATAAAAAAAAGGCCCTTAAACAGTAATTTTTTATACCAGTAAGCATAACTGATCGTGTAGAGTACTCAAACTCTGCTGCTGAAGGCCCCCAGCTACCCCTCTATCAGTGATGACAGCACAGCAACCTACAATCGCCCACGTCTGTAGGACCCAAGATGTTCCTGTTTCACTGCGGTGCCGCCCCTGAAGGTAATTAAATGCACCCGGCACATGCGCAGATACAGGCAGCAGAATCATTTCTATCTATGAATTTCCTGGATGCGTCCAATTACCATTCAGCACCTGCGCCGTAGTGGAGGAAGCCTAGAACAGTCTCAAGGAGCTGTCATGTGACCACTGCAATTTTGCATCCTATGGACATGGGAAATTCCAGGCTGTTATGTTGACATAACCAATACTGAGATAGCCAGGGTCCCTCCACTTCCTAGCTGGAATACAGTACATCATCAGTTATAATTTCAGGTACAAAACATTACAGTTTATGGACTTTTTACAATATTTTATGTATAGATTAGTCAACACCTTTAATAAATCCTACAATTTTGTCTGCGTTGTTGAAGATGATGTCCTTTTTTTTTTGTCAAAGTGTCTTATTATTTTAACAGCATAAATCACACCTGTTATGTAGCTTTACCTTTATTTTCCCAGGAGAGGAACTGGTGCTTTTAAATCACGAGTTGGACTCAATGAGCCGGCTCCTGTAATCAACAGCAAATATGGACTAAGGGAAACGGACAAACGTTTAAACAGACTCAAAAAGCTCGGTGACCGTGGCAAAAACTCAGACAGCCAGTCAATAAGCTCCAACACGGATGCAGACACATCTCAGGAAAAATCATGTAAGAGTTGTAGAAAATCCAGTAATAGTATTAACATAAAAGTTTGTCTATAGTTCTAGTACATATAGATTTTTCAGAACCCTGGTTGATGAAAACAACATAAAAATATGAAATCCTAACCGTAGGAATAAGGAATGCATACTTTAGTATCTGAAGCTTAAAGAGGACCTTTCACCAGAATTAAACTTCTAAAGTAACTATACAGGCATGTAGAGCGGCGCCCAGGGACCCCCCTGCACTTACTGTTATACCTGGGCGCCGCTCCGTTCACCCGTAATTGCCTCCGGTATCTTTACAGTTAGGCTCCACCCAGGGGAACCTGCCAGCGCCTCCTTCTCCCATGCTGCAGCGCTGGCCAATCACAGCGCTCAGCTCATAGCCTGAGAGGCTTTTTTCTCTCTCAGGCTATGAGCTGAGCGCTGCGATTTGGCCAGCGCTACAGCATGGGAGAATGAGCCGACGGCAGGTTCCCCTGGGTGGAGCCTAACTGTAAAGATACCGGAGGCAATTACGGGAGAACGGAGTGGCGCCCAGGTATAACAGTAAGTGCAGGGGGGTCCCTGGGCGCCGCTCTACATGCCTGACTAGTTACTTTAGAAGTTTAATTCTGGTGAAAGGTCCTCTTTAAAGGGGTTGTCATTGTTTCTTGCGAGATGGGACAGCCTCTGTATAAATTTACATAATTTTTTTTTTCTTGTCAGTGAATGCAAACATTGCTCACATTCACAGGCTGCACTACTCCTACTTTCCACTAAGAACTGGATGAGGTTTTGCCTAGTTTAGGCAATTTTTTTTCCATGTTCATTTTTTTTTTTTTTTTGTGGAACGTATGCGGAACCATTCATTTCAACGGGTCTGCAAAAAAACTGAAGTACTCTGTGTGCATTCTATTTCTGTATGTCTGTTCCACAAAGGGATAGAACATGTCCTATTATTGTCCGCATCATGGACAAGGATAGTGCTTTTCTATAAGAGGCCAGCTGTTCCGTTTGTCAGAATACGTAATGCACACGGATGTCATCCGTTTTTTTTTTATCTGCCCTGTATTGATGAGGGGGCAAGCACCCCGAAGTAGCTCTACAGATGGACCTCTCTTCCTTTTGAAAGAGTGTTTAGTTTTGCTGGTATGTGGTAGTTTTCTTCCTTCTAGAGGCGAGATAATTTGCACACAGTGCATAAAAATGTAAGACATGGTTTGGATCATCAATCCAGCAAAGGCTAGGGGAAAATTAGGATAATTTTTATTTTATTTTATTTTTTTCAATAGGAACTCCATAATTAAACCATATGGCATAAGCTCGTACTACTTGGCTCTCGAAAGTGGTGGCCTCAGGAATATAAAGTTCTGTCTGTTGAAGTTGGTTATGCAGGTTATTATGCAGGCAATTGTGTTAAATTTTTTTTTAAAGGGAGGCAGAGGTTCTTTGTCCAGCAATCTCTAGCCTTGTACTTCATGTGCACCAAATGTGCTTTTGTAAAACTAAGTACGTTTTCATGGCCTGGCCCTCTGTCATAGTCCTGGGGAATGCAGCCTGGAATGAAAAGTAGCAGATTCTCAGGTGCCCTTATTTCACACAAGGGGCAAAAAATGGCTATTTTGCACAAAATAAAAAGGGTTATTTCTTCACAATTGGTTGAATGTGATGACAAGCTGATATCTCCCATAACTGATGGATTTATAACAAGGTATCTGGTGACAGATTCCCTTTAACCACTTCACATGCAGGCCATTTACCCCCATCCTATCAGAGCCTAATTTTATAAATCTGACATGTGTTACTTTATGTGGTAATAACTTTGGAACGCTTTTACTTTTCCAAGCCATTCTGAGACACATTGTACTTCATGAAAGTGGTAAATTTTGAGTCAATATATTTCATCTTTATTAGTAAAATAATCCCAAATTTTCCCAAAATTTTTAAAAATTACTAATTTTCTAAATTTCAATTTCTCTGCTTTTAAAGCCAAAAGTGATACCTCATAAAATGTTTATTACTTAACATTCCCCATATGTCTACTTTATGTTGGCGTAATTTTGTAAATGTTATTTTATTTTTTTAGGACGTTAGAAGGCTTAGAATTTTAGAAGTAATTCTTAAGATGTTTTAGAACATTTCCAAAACCCACTTCTTAAGGACCAGTTCAGGTCTGAAGTCACTTTGTGCGGTTTACATAGTGGAAACCCCCATAAATGACCCCATTGTAGAAACTGCACCCCTCAAGTTACTCAAAACTGATTTTACAAACTTTGTTAACCCTTTAGGTGTTCCACAAGTATTAAAGGAAAATTGAGATGACCTTTCTAAATGTCACTTTTGTGGCAGATTTTTCATGTTAGTCCATTTTTTTCTTTAACACATAAAGCCTTAACAGCCAAACAAAACTCAATATTTATTACCCAGATTCTGCGGTTTACAGAAACTCCCCACATGTGGTCGTTAACTGATGTAATTGCACTCGGTAGGGCGCAGAAGAAAAGGAGCGCCGTATGGTTTTTCGAAGGCAGATTTTGCTGAACTGGTTCTTAGAAGCCATGTCCCATTTGAAGCTCCCCTGATGCATCCTTACAGTAGAAACTGCTAAGAAGTGACCTCATTTTGGAAACAAGGGGATAATGTACCAGTTTTATTGGTACTATTTTGGGGTACATATGATTTTTTAATTGTTCTATATTACATTTTTTGTGAGGCAAGTTAACCAAAAAATGGCTATTTTGGCACTGTTTTTTCATTTTTTGCAACATTCATCTTAAATGGTAGATCATGTGCTATTTTTATAGAGCAGGTTGTCACGTGATGATAAATATATATATTACAGGGCACTCAAGAAACCGTGACCATGTGGTTGGATCAAATAAATGCTTTAATTGCTTGAACAGATCAAATAACTATAAAATGCAACAACCATGTACATTACATATATAAATCTATACAGTGAAAGATCAAAAAATCAATTGGAAAATCGATAATACTTATAAAATCGATAATACTTATAAAAGCGGTAGCAGTGTTCTGGCTTTGTATAAAAAATCGACTACATATTCGATATTTTAGGACGCATATAATCGAGTTGTTCCATCCGATGTTTGTGAACAAAGATGTGGATCTTTCGGTACAAAGATGGGGGCGTAGCACCAGACGCGTTTAGGCATACCACTGAGGAAGGGGCAAGAACGTTGGACCCCGAAACACGTCTGGTGCTACACCCCTATCTTTGTACCGAAAGACCCAAGTACCTATAATCGACTATCTCAACAGATTAGAGGTGGACCATATATCGACGAAAGTCTCTGCTATAATACCACTGTGAAACCTTTACTCAAAGGCCGAGATTTACCGGCCCAAGCAGTGACGAAAAATCGACCCGCAGAGCCGTCTTCAATCTCCCGATCTTATTGAGCGAGTGGTCTCAATCTTACAGGTGCACCTGGTGGTGTTCATTTCTCCTAGTGCAACATCTTATTGTATTTTGATCTGTCACGTGATGATATCAAATATGTCTACTTTCTTTGTTTCAGTTTTACATAAAGCATTTTTGAAAAAAAAATGTTTTTGTCTCCATTTTCCATATATTTTTTTTTCTGCTAATCGTTTTTTGCAGGAAGAGTTGATGTTTTTATTGGTAACATTTTTGGATGCATATGATTTTTTTGATCATTCATTGTTGCACTTTATCGGGCAAGATGACCAAAAAAGTGTTGTTTTAGCACAGTTTTTTTATTTTTACAGCGTTCACCTGAGGGGTTAGGTCATGTGATATTTTTATAGAGCAGATTGTTACCGACGTGGCAATACCTAAAATCTATACTTTTTCTTAAGTTTTACACAATAATAGAATTTTTGAAACCAAAAAAATGTATGTGTCTCCATAGTGCCATAGCTTTTTTATTTTTTGACTGATTGTCTTAGTTAGGTCTCGTTTTTTGCAGGATGAGGTGACTGTTTGGTACTATTTTGGGGGGAATACGTCTTTTTGATTGCTTGGTGTTGCACTTTATGTGATGTTAGGTGACAAAAAAATGCTTTTTTGGCACTGTTTTTATTTTTACGGTGTTCACCTGAGGGGTTAGTTCATATGATATTTTTATAGAGCTGGTTGTTACGGACGCGGCGATACCTAAAATGTCTACTTTTTTAAAATTTATTTCACTTTAACACATTAATAGCAGTTTTGAAGCAAAAAAAAAACATTTTAGTGTCTCCTTTGTTTGATTCATCGTTTTTTTTTTTTTTTTTTTGCCGATTGTCTTAGGTAGCATCTCATTTTTTGCGGGATGAGGTGACTGTTTGATTGTTTTTTATTTTGGGGGGCATACGCCTTTTTGAACGCATGGTGTTGCAATTTTTGTGATGTAAGGTGACAAAAAATAGCTTTTTTTGGCACTGTTTTTATTTTATATTTTTACGGCGTTCACCTGAGGGGTTAGGTCATGTGATATTTTTATAGAGAAGGTTGTTACGGACGAGGCGATACCCAATATGTATACTTTATTTTATTTATTTTTTTATGGTGTTTATCGGACGGGGTAGATGATGTGATATATTTATATAGCCGGTCGTTACAGGCGTGGCAATACCAAATATGTCTATTTTATTTTTTTCTATTTTTTACTTTTTCTTTTTATTGCTCAATCGGGGAATACCGTATTTTTCGCTTGATAAAGACACACCTAGGTTTTTAAGGAGAAAAATAAGGAAAAAATATTTTGAACCAAAAAGGTGTGCTTTTGGTAGGTTTTAACCACCTCCCGACCGCCTAACGCGCCGATGCGTCCGGGAGGTGGTTGATTTATTCCTCCTGGACGCATCGGCGCGAGATTTCGTCACAGCCGGCCGGCGCATGCGCATCGCGGGCCGGCATTTTGTCACCAAGTATTTCGTCAGCAACCTGCCGGCCAATGATCGCGGCTGGCAGGTTGCTGATTTTTAAAAAAAACAATCAGAAGCCAGATAACCCATCATATTAGTAAATATGATGGGGTTATATGGCTGCTGTGCTCCTCTGCTCCTTCTTTTGGTCGGTTGGTTCCAGCAGAGGAGCACACATCACTGTGAGTACCCACCAACACCACACTTAGCCCCCAGATCACCCCTATTAACCCTTTGATCACCCCTTTGATCGCCCCTGTCAATCACTAATGAAAGGAAAAAAGTGATCAGTGCAAACTGTCACTTTTTTTTTTCACTGGTATTGACCGTTAGGTTTTAGGTATAGTTTAGGCCCCTTGGTTAGGTAGTTTAGGGATCAGTTAGCGCCCAGCCCACCGCACCACAGTCCGTTATTCGCTGATTAGCGTATCGCTAATCAGCATTTGTACTTTTATAGTATCTGGATCACGGTCAGATCTATAATTGTATTAGTTTCACTTTAGTTCTCCCTCCACCCAAAACGCAGTGTTTGCCCGATCAGGCCTGATCGGTCGCCCACACGTGCGTTCACCCACACCCGCCCCACCGCAGTGACAACATTTTTTTTTTTCTAGCCTCCCATTTGTAAGACAGGCTTGCTTTTTTTTCTAGGGTAGTCTCAGGGAATACCCCTAAATTTTGTTGCCCACATGTCAAACAGGGGGTATTCTTCTGAAGAGGCCTACAGGCTTCTGACCCAGTCGGATGAGGAGTGGGAACCCTCATCTGATGAATCTAGCGGGTCAGAATACAAACCTGTAGAAAGCAGTGGCTCTCTGACCCAAAGTTCGGACGAGGAGGCTGAGGTCCCTGATAGCACCAGGCGTACCCGGCCCCGTGTCGCTAGACCGCAGGTTGCGCAGGATCCGCTAAAAGAGCAGCAGAGTGGGGCTGGTGCTGTCGGATTACGTGGTGAGGCATACACCAGCAGCCCAGCCCTTCCTGGACCTAGTACCAGCACTGCCGTAGAACATGGTGAAGTAGCGAGCACCAGAAGGGCAGTTGAAGCTGGTACGGTGGCACGTGCAGTAGTGACCCCATCGCAGCCACCGCAAAGACGTGCCCGTAGAGCCCCTAGAATCCCAGAGGTGCTGGCAAACCCTGATTGGCAGTCCCCAACTTCAGCCGCACCTGTAGTTCCCCCTTTCACCGCCCAGTCTGGAGTTCGGGTTGAGACAGCTCAGATCGGTTCGGCCCTGGGATTTTTTGAGCTGTTCTTGACTGCGGAGCTCTTAGACTTAGTTATGGCAGAGACAAACCGGTATGCCACACAATTTATAACCGCTAACCCGGGAAGCTTTTATGCCCAGCCTTTCCGGTGGAAACCAGTCCAAGTTTCCGAAATTAAAACTTTTTTGGGCCTCCTCCTCAACATGGGTCTAACTAAAAAGCATGAATTGCTGTCATATTGGTCCAAGAACCCAATTCATCACATGCCCATGTTCTCCGCTGCTATGTCCAGGACACCATTTGAGACCATCCTGCGTTTCCTGCACTTTAGTGATAACAGCACCTCCCGTCTCAGAGGCCACCCTGCTTTTGACCGGCTCCACAAAATTCGGCCCCTCATAGACCATTTCAACCCGAAATTTGCAGATATGTATACCCCAGAGCAAAACATCTGCGTAGACGAGTCCCTAATACATTTTACCGGGCGCCTTGGCTTCAAACAATACATCCCAAGCAAGCGCGCCCGGTATGGGGTCAAATTGTATAAGCTCTGTGAAAGGGCCACAGGCTATACACACAAATTTCGTGTCTATGAGGGAAAAGATCAGACCCTGGAGCCGGTTGGTTGCCCTGACTACCTGGGGAGCAGTGGGAAGATAGTCTGGGACTTGGTGTCACCCTTATTCGGCAAGGGGTACCATCTTTATGTGGACAATTTTTACACAAGTGTGGCCCTCTTTAGGCATTTGTTTCTAGAACGGATTGACGCCTGTGGTACCGCGCGAACTAGTCGCGCGGGCTTCCCCCAACGGCTCGTTAGCACCCGTCTTGCAAGGGGGCAGAGGGCCGCACTGTGTAACGAAGAACTGCTCGCAGTGAAATGGAGAGACAAGTGACGTTTACATGCTCTCCTCCATTCACGCAGACACGACAATCCAAATTGAGCGAGCAACCCGTGTCATTGAAAAGCCCCTCTCAGTCCACGACTATAACCTTCACATGGGAGGGGTGGACTTCAATGACCAGATGTTGTCTCCGTATTTAGTTTCCCGCAGAACCAGACGCTGGTATAAGAAGGTGTCTGTATATTTAATTCAATTGGCTCTGTATAATAGTTTTGTTCTCTACAGTAAGGCTGGGAGAACTGGATCCTTCCTCAAATTTCAGGAAGAGATCATCGAGAACCTCCTGTACCCAGGAGGTTCCGTGGCCCCATCCAGTTAGCCGTCTACACGAGCGACATTTCCCCAATGTCGTTGCTGGTACCTCAACCCACCCGTCACCCCGAAAAAGATGTCGTGTCTGTAGCAGGAGTGGAATAAGGCGTGACACCCGCTATTTCTGTCCTGACTGTCCGGACCACCCTGCCCTATGCTTAGGGGAGTGTTTCCGGAAGTACCACACACAGGTACACCTAGCATAGGGATCATCTCACCAGGACAGGCACACAGGGCTATTAGGGCCCATTCACTCACTGCTGCTGCAAACGTCTCCTTTCACCTGGGACAAAGTGCATAACGCACTTCGCCACATCTTTGGGCGATTTGCGCTTTGCACATTGACCCATGGGGAAGGAGAGGTTTGTTCTATAAAGGTAAAAAATAAAAACACCAGTAAGCAAACACGTTAATGTTTAGTTCAAAAAGTTAAAGTTTACATGTTCTGTTCCAAAGTTAATAAAATTATTGCGTTGCGCCCTTTTTTTTTTTTTTTAACCTTCCAGGTGGACCAACCGATCGACTAGCTGCAGCACTGATGTGCATTCTGACAGAAGCATTGCGCTGCTGTCAGATTACACGCAAGTCGGTGTATGCGGCGCTGCAAGACGAGATTTCTACTCTGCAGTAACAGATACGTTTGCCGATGCATACGAGCTGAGGAGGAGGCGGCGTTCCTATGCTTTTGCAAACACTTTGTATGTAAATAAAAATAAAAATCCCGGCAATGATTTATTCATCCACATCGATTGATGTGAATGGAGAAATCTGGTTTGCCAGGGCATACGAGCTAAGTGGGTATGGATGTTGAGCGGAGCTCCTATGTCCTGGCAGACGCCTTTTCCCTCCTTTTTTTTTTTTTTTTGGGGCAGAGATTTTTCCATCCACATTGATCGATGCGAATGAAGAAATCTGTGCCGTTCATTTTTTTCTTTCAGCCCAGAGGCTGAACGGAAAAAACAAATCTCATTACCTGTATGCTCAATATAAGGAGAATAGCAGAAACTCCTAATGCTGGCCATACAGTCATGTGAAAAAATTAGGACACCATTTGAAAGCATGTGGTTTTTTGTAACATTTTTAATAAAAGGTTATTTCATCTCCGTTTCAACAATACAGAGAGATTAAAGTAATCCAACTAAACAAAGAAAACTGAAGAAAAGTCTTTTCAAGATCTTCTGTAAATGTCATTCTACAAAAATGCCTATTCTAACTGAGGAAAAAGATAGGACACCCTCACATGTATTCCCTCTTAAATTGGCTCAGATCTCACACAGGTATATCACACCAGGTGCACATAATTAGTAGATCGTTACTCTGCATGTTGAATGAGGCTTGCCCTATTTAAACCTCAGACATTTAGTTTGGTGTGCTCCTGACTGTTGAAGTGAGAGTGAGCACCATGGTGAGAGCAAAAGAGCTGTCAGAGGACTTCAGAAAAAAGATTGTAGCAGCCTATGAGTCTGGGAAGGGATTTAAAAAGATCTCAAAAGATTTTGAAATCAGCCATTCCACTGTCCGGAAGATAGTCTACAAGTGGAGGGCTTTCAAAACAACTGCCAACATGCCCAGGACTGGTCGCCCCAGCAAGTTCACCCCAAGAGCAGACCGCAAGATGCTAAAAGAGGTCTCCAAAAACCCTAAAGTGTCATCTCGAGAACTACAGCAGGCTCTGGCTACTGTTGATGTAGAAGTACATGCCTCTACAATCAGAAAGAGACTGTACAAGTTTAACTTGCATGGGAGGTGTGCAAGGAGGAAACCTTTGCTTTCCAAGAGAAACATCGAGGCCAGACTGACATTTGCCAGAGATAAAGTTGACAAAGACCAGGACTTCTGGAATAATGTTCTTTAGACAGATGAGTCCAAAATTGAATTATTTGGACACAACAGCAGAGGACATGTTTGGCGTAAACCAAACACAGCATTCCAAGAAAAGAACCTCATACCAACTGTGAAGCATGGAGGTGGAAGTGTCATGGTTTGGGGCTGCTTTGCTGCAGCAGGACCTGGTCAGCTCACCATCATAGAATCCACGATGAATTCTACTGTGTATCAGAAGGTGCTTGAAGAACATGTGAGACCATCAGTTAGAAAATTAAAGCTGAAGCGGAACTGGACCATGCAACATGACAATGACCCAAAACATACTAGTAAATCAACCAAAGATTGGCTGAAAAAGAAGAAATGGAGAGTCCTGGAATGGCCAAGTCAAAGTCCAGATTTGAATCCCATTGAGATGCTGTGGGGTGACTTGAAAAGGGCTGTACGTGCAAGAAACCCCTCAAACATCTCACAGCTGAAAAAGTTCTGCATTGAGGAGTGGGGTAAAATTTCCTCAGACCGATGTCGAAGACTGGTAGATGGCTACAAGAACCGTCTCACTGCAGTTATTTCAGCCAAAGGAGGTAACACTCGCTATTAGGGGCAAGGGTGTCCTATCTTTTTCCTCAGTTAGAATAGGCATTTTTGTAGAATGACATTTACAGAAGATCTTGAAAAGACTTTTCTTCAGTTTTCTTTGTTTAGTCGGATTACTTTAATCTCTCTGTATTGTTGAAACGGAGATGAAATAACCTTTTATTAAAAATGTTACAAAAAACCACATGCTTTCAAAGGGTGTCCTAATTTTTTCACATGACTGTACATGTAATGATTGCGGAGACCCTCAAATGCCAGGGCAGTACAAACACCCCACAACTGACCCCATTTTGGAAAGAAGACACCCCAAGGTATTCGCTGAGGGGCATATTGAGTCCATGAAAGATTAAAATTTTTGTCCTAAGTTAGCAGAAAGTGAGACTTTGTGAGAAAAAAAAAAAAAAAATCAATTTCCGCTAACTTATGCCAAAAAAATACATTTCTATGAACTCGCCATGCCCCTCATTGAATATCTTGGGGTGTCTTCTTTCCAAAGTGACAAAAAAAAATTAAAATTCTAGGAACTCGCCGTGCCCCTCACGGAATACCTTGGATGGTGTCTTCTTTCCAAAATGGGGTCACTTGTGGCGTAGTTATACTGCCCTGGCAATTTAGGGGCCCATATGTGTGAGAAGTACTTTGCAATCAAAATGTGTAAAAAATGGCCTGCAAAATCCAAAAGGTGCACTTTGGAATATGTGCCCCTTTGCCCAACTTGGCAGCAAAAAAGTGTAACACATCTGGTATCGCCGTACTTAGGAGAAGTTGGGGAATGTGTTTTGGGGTGTCATTTTACATATACCCATGCTGGGTGAGAGAAATATCCTGGCAAATGCCAACTTTGTATTAAAAAAATGGGAAAAGTTGTCTTTTGCCAAGATATTTCTCTCACTCAGCATGGGTATATGTAAAATGACACCCCAAAACACATTCCCCAACTTCTCCTGAGTACGGCGATACCAGATGTGTCACACTTTTTTGCAGCCTAGGTGGGCAAAGGGGCACACATTCCAAAGTGCACCTTTCGGATTTCACCAGTCATTTTTTACACATTTTGATTGCAAAGTACTTCTCACACATATGGGCCCCTAAATTGCCAGGGCAGTATAACTACGCCACCAGTGACCCCATTTTGCAAAGAAGACACCCCAAGGTATTCTGTGAGGGGCACGGTGAGTTCCTAGAATTTTTTATTTTTTGTCGCAAGTTAGTGGAATATGAGACTTTGTAAAAAAAAAAATAAAAAAAAAAAAAATCATCATCATTTTCCGCTAACTTGTGACAAAAAATAAAAAGTTCTATAAACTCACTATGCCCATCATTGAATACCTTAGGGTGTCTACTTTCCGAAATGGGGTCATTTGTGGGGTTTTTCTACTGTTTGGGCATTGTAGAACCTCAGGAATCATGACAGGCGCTCAGAAAGTCAGAGCCGTTTCAAAAAGCGGAAATTCACATTTTTGTACCATAGTGTGTAAACGCTATAACTTTTACCCAAACCATTTTTTTTTTTGCCCAAAAACTTTTTTTTTATCAAAGACATGTAGAACAATTAATTTGGCGAAAAATTTATATATGGATGTCGTTTTTTTTTGCAAAATTTTACAGCTGAAAGTGAAAAATGTCATTTTTTTGCAAAAAAAATCGTTATATTTCGATTAATAACAAAAAAAGTAAAAATGTCAGCAGCAATAAAATACCACCAAATGAAAGCTCTATTAGTGAGAAGAAAAGGAGGTAAAATTCATTTGGGTGGTAAGTTGCATGACCGAGCAATAAACGGTGAAAGGAGTGTAGTGCCGAAGTGTAAAAAGTGCTCTGGTCATGAAGGGGGTTTCAGCTAGCGGGGCTGAAGTGGTTAAACTAATGGTGGTCTGTGGATGACACACTGTTATGGGGGATCTGTGGATGACGCCCTTTTATGGGGGATCTGTGGATGACGCACTGTTATGGGGGGGATCTGTGGATCACGCACTGTTATGGGGGGATCTGTGGATCACGCACTGTTATGGGGGGATCTGTGGATGACGCACTGTTATGGGGGATCTGTGGATGACGCACTGTTATGGGGGGATCTGTGGATGACCCACTGTTATGGGGGATCTGTGGATGGCACAGTTATGGGGGGATCTGTGGAGGACACTGATGGGGGATCTGTGGAGGACACTGATGGGGGATCTGTGGAGGACACTGATGGGGGATCTGTGGAGGACACTGATGGGGGATCTGTGGAGGAAACTGATGGGGGATCTGTGGAGGACACTGATGGGGGATCTGTGGAGGACACTGATGGGGGATCTGTGGAGGACACTTATGTCATCCACAGATCCCCATAAGTGTCATCTACAGATTCCCCATCAGATGCATCAGTGTGGAGGGAGGAGGCGGAGACACTCATGGCGGGGCCTGGTGCAGTAACTCTACTCTAATATACCGGGCCCCGCAACTGTTAAATACATTCAATCCGATCTATATCTAAATGTATACGCACTGTTCGATACTTATTGTAGTGCCGTAAGTATAGCATTAAGACGGCGCAGACCGGCAGCTCCCTCTGCCATGCGCCTCCTGCCGCAGCTCCCTCTGCCATGCGCCTCCTGCCGCAGCTCCCTCTGTCATGCGCCTCCTGCCGCAGCTCCCTGTGTCATGCGCCTCCTGCCGCCGCTCCCTGTGTCATGCGCCTCCTGCCGCCGCTCCCTGTGTCATGCGCCTCCTGCCGCCGCTCCCTGTGTCATGCGCCGCCTGCCGCCGCTCCCTCTGTCATGCGCCGCCTGCCGCCGCTCCCTCTGTCATGCGCCGCCTGCCGCCGCTCCCTCTGTCATGCGCCGCCTGCCGCCGCTCCCTCTGTCATGCGCCGCCTGCCGCCGCTCCCTCTGTCATGCGCCGCCTGCCGCCGCTCCCTCTGTCATGCGCCGCCTGCCGCCGCTCCCTCTGTCATGCGCCGCCTGTTGCTTATCTTACTTTTTGAATGAACAGGCAGGCGGCGCATGACAGAGGGAGCTGCGGTCTGCGCTGTCTTAATGCTATACTTACGGTACTACAGTAAGTACCGAACAGTGCGTATACATTTAGATATAGATCAGATTGAATGTATTTAACAGTTGCGGGGCCCGATGTATTAGAGTAGAGTCACTGCACCGGGCCCCGCCATTAGTGTCCCCGCCTCCTCCCTCCACACTGATACTTCGCTGGCTGCGCTGTGCAGCATAGCAGCCAGCGAAGTATCCGCTTTATAAGACGCACGGCCATATACGGTACCTCCCTTCCACCACCAATCCTGCATTGGTGTCGCAATTTATTTACTTTTTGTTATGCGGAAAGAGGGGTGATTTAAACTTATAGTTTTTTTAAATATATTTAATTATTTTTTTGCTTTTTTGTTATGATTTTGAAGCTTGTACTTGAGCGTACAGAATCCCATATTTTTTTTTTTATTCTGAACAATCATGGAATTTTTAAAATGTAGTTATTGCTCAGGATTGCTCATTTTTTATCTTTTTATTAATTTTTTCAAAAATAAAGTTTGACATACATCAGTAAAAGAAGTAGATATAAAAGCAAAATAGATACAATGTTGTTTTACATCATTATACAAAGTTGTATCTGTTCAGTGACATTGCTGTTGTCAGGGCCGTCTTTAATATTGATTGGACCCTGGGCAAAAATTTACTTCGGCCCCCTGGATCCCACCTTCTCACACCCTTGCATGCAATCACGGCCTCCACCACAACACACACACCAAAAAATCCACTCACCTGGTAGAGTAAAGTGAAGGTCTGAAGACTCCAGCGGCTCAGGATCAGTGCTCTGGGCAGCTGGGCTCAGGGCTGGAAGTGGGCACCGCTCTGCAGGAAGGAGACGGGGCTCGGCTAACCCTAGCGTTACAGTGCACCCTAGCACCCCACAGTATGCAGTAAAGCACCCTATAATGTATAGCACCCAATACTATACAGCACCCAACAGTATACAGCACCCCACAGTATATAGTAGAGCAGTATAGCACCCCACAGTATACAGCACCCCACAGTAGAGCAGTATAGCACCCCAAAATATACAGTATACAGCACCCCACAATATACAGTATACAGCACCCCACAGTATACAGCACAGCAGTATAGCACTCCACAGTATACAGCACCTGACAGTATACAGCACCTCTCAGTACACAGCACCCCAAACTATATAGCATACTGCACCTCACAGTATACAGCACCCCGCAGTATACAGTAGAGCAGTACAGCACTTCACAATATACAGCACCTCACAGTATACAGTAAACAGCACCTCACAGCATACAGCACCCCACAGTATACAGTAGAGCAGTATAGCACCCCACAGTGTACAGTATAAAGCACCCCAAACTATACAGAATACAGCACCTCACAGTATACAGTAGAGCAGTAAAGCACCCCACAGTAGAGCAGTATTGCAGCTTTTTGGTCTCCGTCTGATGAAACAGAGCCAAATGGATCCGTCCTGGCACGCAATGTAAGTTAACGGGGACGGATCTGTTTTCTCTGGCACAATAGAAAACTGACCCGTCCTCCATTGACTTTCAATGGTGTTCAAGACTGATCCATCTTTGCTGTGTTAAAGATGATACAAACAGATCCATTCTGAACGGATGCAGACGGTTGCGTTTTGTTCTGATCCGTCATGGACGGATCCGTTCAGATAATAAAAGTGTGAAAGTAGCCTTTACTTCTATAACTGAAGGGCAGTTCTCTTATATGAATTTTAACACTAGGGTACATAATATTTGCTATCTATCCAACTGTTCCACCTATATTGAAAAGTAGGTGTTCTATTTTGAATAGGTGCAACCACTCTCTCATATGAGCATGTTACATTCATCGAGCACAAGACTTCTTGTATATGTGGTGTGTCCTTTGATTTCCAGTGTTTGGTTAGCTCCAGTTTAGTACCCATTAGTATGTGAGCCCATATTGATCTGTGTTCTGTTGGATAATCATCTAGGCCTATAAGGAGTAATGTCAATTGAGGGGACATTTGTATCTGGTATCCCAAAATAGATTCTAGTATTATTTTAGTTGCTCTCCATAAGGGTCTAACATACTCACATTCCCATAATGTATTTAGCAGAGTTCCTCTTTTCCCACATTGTCTCCAGCATTTATCTGAGCAATATGGGTACATGGTATGTATTTTGCTTGGTGTATTGTACCATCTCAAATATGTTTTCAGTATTGCTTCTCTATGAGTAACACTACGAAAAATTTGTGTATATTTGAAACAGGCTTTGCTATTCGGATATCGTAACCTCTCTGTAAATCTTTGCTCCGCTCCGTTTTTTCATGTATGTATGTGTTTGGGGTAGCCTCTTGTTTGTTTGCTATTGCATTATAAAACATTGATATTCCTCTAGATCTACGTATTAGCTTAGAGGTCGACATCGAGCCCCTTGAGACAACTCTGTTGCATATTCCATTACTGGTTATGAATTCCTTTACTTGTAGGAATTTGTGGAAGTCTTCTGGGAGTCATTTATTATTATTTCTTAGATTTGAAAATTAAGTGATATGTGCTCCCTCAAAAAGATTTTGAAGGTTATTGATCCCCGTGTTTTTCCATTGCATTATTGGGACATGATCTTGTATGGATTCTAAGGGGGTTTCAGTCAAGGGGCATATTATTATCCCTTTTTTCTGTTTGAGGAAATTAGTTTCGGTAAGAGCAGCATTTTGTATGCCGCTATCCTACCTATCCATGATATCATATTTTTCGATATTTCAGCTGTGTCTTTGGCAATTTCTATAGCCAGATTTGGGAAGTTCAACTCATATAGTTTAGAGCAGGGGTGCACAACATTTTCTGGTTGGGGGCCACATCGCCAGACTGAACCTATGACAAGGGCCGAAAATAAAATTTAAAGGGATATTGCCAACTAAAACACAGCATTTATGGCCTATTGAACATACAGTAATGTCTGGTTACACTTCCAGGACTCTCATCTAATGGAAGAATACATGAAAAATACATGTGAGCAGCCACAAGACATAGACATATATGTATGTCACCAGATAGTTGGGGGCCGCACAGAATGGTATCAAGGGCCGAATGTGGCCCCCCTGGCCGCAGGTTGTGCACCCCTGTTTTATTGAGGATGGATATGTCATTCGTATGCCCAAGTAGATTATTTCTGATTGTGGCCAGTCTAGATTGTGTGTTCATTTTTAAGTTCATTTAGGAGATCTGTATCTATGCATATTGGTAGGGTTTGTGATTTGTCCTGATTGACTTTATAGTTAGATAGTTGGCTAAAAGTTGATACTGTCTGAAAGAATGATCTTAGAGAGTTCTTTGGGTCAGTGAGGGTAAAAATGATGTCGTCTGCAAACAAGGCTAGTTTATATTCATGTGTTCCAATTTGGATCCCCTTGATATCTTATTGTCGTTGGACTTTAGCTGCTAAAGGTTCCATAGATAATATAAAGAATAATGGTGAAAAAGGGCAGCCTTGGCGGGTGCCATTCATTATTACAAAGTTATCTGATAAAGAGCTGTTGACATATAGATTTGCTGAGGGGTTGCTATATAGTGCTTTTATACCTGAATGGATGTTTCCCAATATTCCAAATCCCTCCAAAACCTTGAATGCGTATTTCCAATTTATTCGATCAAATGCTTTTTCAGCGTCGATTGTTAAAACAAATAGATTGGGTATCGGTAGATTCGCAGTTCTGAAGTAGAGAGATAATCTTTCTGGTATTATCTGGTCCTTGTCTGCCCTTCAAAAAGCCTACTTGGTCTTTTCCTATTAGCTTAAGTACCGTATTTTTCGCTTTATAAGACGCACCTAGGTTTTTGAGGAGGAAAATAAGAAAAAAAAAATTGAACGAAAAGTTGTGCTTTTGGTGGATTTTTAACTAATCGTCTGGGGGTGACACTGTTATGGGGCTCTGTGGATGACGCACTGTTATGGGGGATGTGTGCTGTGACACATAGGGCCATGAGGGGGGCCAGCATAAGATACTATATGTGTGGGTGACACACATATAGCATCTTATGCTGGTCCCCTTCATGGCCCTATGTTTCACAGCATTACAGTACTTTTATTCTTTGTATGTAAAATCTTTCTTTGATCCTGAATCAATCGCTCTCCTTTTGATATATCAGTGTCAGCTAGTTTATCGCCGGCCGCTATGCTGCACAGTGTGGCCGGCGATACATCAGTCACAGTGCGGGGAGGGAGAAGGGGCTGGAGGCAACTCACAGCGGGGCCCGGTGCAGTCACTGTATTACACCGGGCCCTGCGCACAGAAGTCTCTTTGTATGTAAAATCTTTCATAATCCTTTATCAATCGCTCTCCTTTTGATAAAGTAGCCTAATCGCCTGCATCAGTACTCACTATTAATGCAGTTTGCGGTCCGGCCGGCGTGTGACTGACTTCATTAATGGAGCAGGATGGGACCACACGCTACATTCATAGTGAGTACTGATGCAGGCGATTAGGATAGTTTATCAAAAGGAGAGCTATTGATAAAGGATTAATGAAAGATTTTACATACAAAGAGACTTCTGTGCGCGGGGCCCGGTGTAATACAGTGATTGCACCGGGCCCCGCTGTGAGTTGCCTCCAGCCCCTCCTCCCTCCACGCACTGTGACTGATGTATCGCTGGCCAGACTGTGCAGCATAGCGGCCGGCGATATATCGGTGTCAGCCCAGTTAAAAAAAAATAAAAAATCACCCATCGTTTTATAAGACGCACTGTAATACAGTAATTCTTTTTTTTTTTTACATGTGAAACCTTTTTTTTTTTTTTCTTTACACTTTGCGTCCCCCATAAGGTCATACAAGACCTCTGGGACATTTAACGTCACTTTTCTTTTTTTCCCCACTATTCATTTCTCCTGTAACTGGGGCTGACATAGAATACAATGCTGTACAGCCTCGGTGCAGGGCTGATTGAGGTCTATGGAAGACCCGACAGCTCCTGCACTCTCCCAACCCCGGCGGTCACATGCACGCCTGGTCAGGAAGCGCATAGCGCTTCCTGATCTGTATACACAGCGCTCTAGAAGGCAGAGACACCTGGGAACTGTCCCTGCTTTCTCTCTGGGTTGCCCTGCTGTCACTGACAGCGGACCCCCGCTCGGCAGCTACATGATTAGTGTGCAGCTACCATCTCTGAATGGAAGTTCCAGAACGTCCATTCAGAAATAAACATCCACCCATAGGAAAATGTATTAGTTCAAGCACAATTATAGGAACTACAACTCTCCTTGAGCTTATTAGGCGGCATTATCTGCTCATGTGGTAAAATTCTAGTAGCCAAGCCACATATACAAGCAGTACAGTGTCATCTTCAAAATCATCAGCTACTCCTTTTTCTGCTCAGACATGGTGGAGAATGGAAAGGGAGGCAAAATAGTTATATCACCAGGTTATGCCTGCTGCCCATGTGTCTAACCAGGAGGCACCTATCCATCCTCCACTGAGTCACCACTTTGCCACCGTCTCTGCTTGTGCTACTGCCACAAGTAGTTACAGCAGCCAATGCAGTTTTATGAACATGATGGAAGTTTTTTGAAGTGATGTGCCAACCTGATGTACATCAGCAATGGATATGAACCACCTAAATAACCAGCTTCACTCGTACCTGGACTGAGACCTTTCTCCATGAAATACCCTGTTCTCTGACAGCATGGACATCTGGGCTAGCAGATAGGAACAGTGGCCAGAACTGGCCCAGTTTACTATCATTTTACCATCTTGTCGAGCTCCAGTGTGCTATCAGAGATGATATTCGCCACAGCATAAACAGTATCTCCTGCCTCTTCTGTCAGATCCTGTGTGTACTGCTGCTCCCCCAGCTACTGCTACCCTTAAAAAGCTGCAGATCTTTTGCCTTGTCTGTCAGGTTTCATGTTGTGCAGGTAGTACGGCCTCTACTGCTCACCCTAAACAGCCACACATCTTCTGGCTTGTCTCTCAGGTTTCATACTGTTCTGCTGCAGGTGTTGCAGGCCCTACTACTGCCCCTACAGAGCTGCACATATCCTGTCTGTTAGGTTCCATATTGTATTGATTCTGCTCCTGAAAATGGGAGAATATTTGTATCTCTTACTCAGAACAAGCCCTTGCTTCTTCTGATACTGCTGTGTATAAACAGCTGTCTGCCACCAATAAGGGATACATTTTGGACCACTTGTTCAGAACAAGCCATTGCTTCTTCCGATACTACTGTGTGTGAATAAACACTGGCAGGCATCTTATATAATTTGTTGGCCTTCTTAGAATAGTATGTTATTATAGTGTGTTATTAACAGGCTGTTTGCTACCACCAGCAACCATGCATTTACCTACAACCATGTATATTGCTGTCACTTTAAGATTGTTAATACTGTCTTGACATGAATGGGCTTTATTGTAATTCCATTGAGTGAGTTCTAGGAGACCCCAGAATATCATAAACCACTTTCCAGGATAATCTGAGCACTTTTGATTTTGGTCGAATTTATATGTACTTTGCTCATCTCTACTGGTCATTCAGTTTGTCATGTTTATAAACTGTATATAACATTTGTCAAGTTGGTAAGCTTTGCTGCATGAATAATGGCAAACCATGTAGGAGCTGTAATGGTACCATATCTTATTTTTTATTGCCCAGTTTTCCCTGCTAGTAGCTATAGCTAAGGAAATGGTATACAAAAATATAAGCGTTTAATTACTACTTAGTCTGAGTGCTGAACTAGAAATGTTTCGAACTAAAATAGTACTATGTCAGACCAGAAAAAATATATAAGACGGCTCACCCCTGTGTTGGTGATGTATAGGTGCTCCAAACTAGTGCGACACCCTACTCACCAAGTTATAAATGTATTTAAAGTGAATGGGCACTCTGATAGATGGAGTCACATACAGAATTAATAACAAATTTTATCCAATTTATTAGTACAATAAAACACTATAAGTATAAAATCCTAGCATAGATTACCATATAAAATATCAAATAAAATATAAAAACTTAGAATATTAGCATTGTATGGTACAGTAATAAACTGACTAATGTTAGCTGATGTTAATCCGACAAATATTGTCACAATTGTTCAAATGGGTTTAGCAATGTTCACATGGAAAAAAGGAAGAAAAAGGAGAGTCCACAAATTCCTCAATGTAAATGTGAGTGAAGATTATTATATAAATTCACAGTAATCTTTGCAGAAAAATTGATGCTGGTAGCAATTGATATTGTTATTCTCAATATACAATAGTATATGTTGGTGATACCGCACTCAGACGGTTTCTATATAGATCTTTCCCAAAGAAAAAGGATTTTTTGGTAGATAACAGCAAGCAGTGCTTACACAAATTTTGCTCAGCTCTCGGTAGCTATTACTCACAGTTAGCAGCTTCGGTTCGTGGCGTCCCACGAGCTGTCCTTATGCGGTGAGGTTACTTCCTTATTGAAGATTTTTCATACGGTTAGTATACCGAATCTTTGTTCTTTCTATTGGAACACGGCTGTGTGGAGCTGTAACACACGCAGTCTCGCTATTTGAGCTGACTTCCTTTGGCGTTCCACGTGTCTCCAAATGTACGGAGCTTCAATATTTGTTGAGATACCTGCTATGGACTCGTGATTTGCAGGCTGTGGATACCGCCGGTGAATTTCTTTAGTGAAGCGCTTCACTTATGGGCCATCTAGTCGATGTTATCCAACATATGTCCGGCTATTTGAGTCTGATGACCGAAGGTTACCGCCAGACGCGTTTCGGGGACTGTACTCGTCTCCTTCCTCAGTGGCTGTGTTCGGTCTCTGTATGTGGCCGGATTTTATACGTTTCCTCTCTGGATTGTCTGGAAAAAGTGGACTAAAAATCCATGGTGAGTCAATGTTGGAATATCTTTATCACTGGCTCGCCCTGTCAGTGCGGTATGTGTGCGTTTTTCTATAATTTCAGAGGAGTCTGTAACTCTTATTTCTCCAATTTCTGTGCGTTATAATCAGTATATAGCATTTGTATAGCTCATTGTATCTAAGATAGTAAAATGTTTGAACATTTATTCGGCATTGTAAAAAGTTGCCAATTCATATAAAATATAGTCTAAGATAGGTATCGATATGGAATCAATATAAAAAGGGCAATCAATGTCTAAAATCATTGCAATATATAGAAATGTTTATACACAGTAATTTTCAAAGTTTTTAAACAATATTTTTTTAAAAATATTTTTAGAAAATGTATAACACCATGAATGGTTTTGAGTTGTATATCAGTTATCTCCCATATTCTATTATTCTATTTATTCCTTTTTCCATTGAGGGCAAGCTCCGTAAATATATGGGAAAATGACATGTCCACAATATTTACGGAGCTTGCCCTCAATGGAAAAAGGAATAAATAGAATAATAGAATATGGGAGATAACTGATATACAACTCAAAACCATTCATGGTGTTATACATTTTCTAAAAATATTTTTAAAAAAATATTGTTTAAAAACTTTGAAAATTACTGTGTATAAACATTTCTATATATTGCAATGATTTTAGACATTGATTGCCCTTTTTATATTGATTCCATATCGATACCTATCTTAGACTATATTTTATATGAATTGGCAACTTTTTACAATGCCGAATAAATGTTCGAACATTTTACTATCTTAGATACAATGAGCTATACAAATGCTATATACTGATTATAACGCACAGAAATTGGAGAAATAAGAGTTACAGACTCCTCTGAAATTATAGAAAAACGCACACATACCGCACTGACAGGGCGAGCCAGTGATAAAGATATTCCAACATTGACTCACCATGGATTTTTAGTCCACTTTTTCCAGACAATCCAGAGAGGAAACGTATAAAATCCGGCCACATACAGAGACCGAACACAGCCACTGAGGAAGGAGACGAGTACAGTCCCCGAAACGCGTCTGGCGGTAACCTTCGGTCATCAGACTCAAATAGCCGGACATATGTTGGATAACATCGACTAGATGGCCCATAAGTGAAGCGCTTCACTAAAGAAATTCACCGGCGGTATCCACAGCCTGCAAATCACGAGTCCATAGCAGGTATCTCAACAAATATTGAAGCTCCGTACATTTGGAGACACGTGGAACGCCAAAGGAAGTCAGCTCAAATAGCGAGACTGCGTGTGTTACAGCTCCACACAGCCGTGTTCCAATAGAAAGAACAAAGATTCGGTATACTAACCGTATGAAAAATCTTCAATAAGGAAGTAACCTCACCGCATAAGGACAGCTCGTGGGACGCCACGAACCGAAGCTGCTAACTGTGAGTAATAGCTACCGAGAGCTGAGCAAAATTTGTGTAAGCACTGCTTGCTGTTATCTACCAAAAAATCCTTTTTCTTTGGGAAAGATCTATATAGAAACCGTCTGAGTGCGGTATCACCAACATATACTATTGTATATTGAGAATAACAATATCAATTGCTACCAGCATCAATTTTTCTGCAAAGATTACTGTGAATTTATATAATAATCTTCACTCACATTTACATTGAGGAATTTGTGGACTCTCCTTTTTCTTCCTTTTTTCCATGTGAACATTGCTAAACCCATTTGAACAATTGTGACAATATTTGTCGGATTAACATCAGCTAACATTAGTCAGTTTATTACTGTACCATACAATGCTAATATTCTAAGTTTTTATATTTTATTTGATATTTTATATGGTAATCTATGCTAGGATTTTATACTTATAGTGTTTTATTGTACTAATAAATTGGATAAAATTTGTTATTAATTCTGTATGTGACTCCATCTATCAGAGTGCCCATTCACTTTAAATACATAAAATAGTACTATGTCTGTTAACTGAAAAAGATCTTATAAAATTGAAATAGCAGCAACATCATCCACCTCAAGGTTAAAGGGAGTCTGTCAGCAGATTTACCCCTTTTTAACAGTTGCCATTATGCTGTAGCCGCAAAACAGACGATTAACACAGTACCTTTAAACGCTTTGGTGGACTTTTAAATCTGCAAAAAACGAACTTTGATGAGGGCTCGCAAGTGCCCAGGGCGGAGTCCACCGTGTTGGAGCCCAGGCAGCTCTGCCTCTTCGGCTCTTATCCCCGCCCAGCCTCCTCCTCTGCTCGCCTATCTGTTGTCTCTCCCCCTCAGCGAGATCCCGCGCCGACGCGATGACTTCCTTGGCCGGGGCATGCGCATAAGCTACTGCGATGCCGTGTCAGCAATGGGCATGGCAGTGCGCATGCCCCGGCCAAGGAAGTTATCGCGTCGGCGCGGGATCTCGCTGAGGGGGAGAGACAACAGATAGGCGAGCAGAGGAGGAGGCTGGGCGGGGATAAGAGCCGAAGAGGCAGAGCTGCCTGGGCTCCAACACGGTGGACTCCGCCCTGGGCACTTGCGAGCCCTCATCAAAGTTCGTTTTTTGCAGATTTAAAAGTCCACCAAAGCGTTTAAAGGTACTGTGTTAATCGTCTGTTTTGCGGCTACAGCATAATGGCAACTGTTAAAAAGGGGTAAATCTGCTGACAGACTCCCTTTAAGGGTTCTACAGTTTTAATAGCTGAAACATCACTTGTGTATCATTGAAATAAAATGTTCTAATACTGGGTTAGATGCTTTGCTGGTAGGTTTTGGATTTTCTTTGGCTCTTTATGGATTCTGTAGAATTGTTTGTTTTTCTGTTTTATTTTTAAAAAAAGATTGTGTACTTTTTTGTAATATGTGAATGGTGTAAAATATCATTGTGGCACTTTTTCTCAACATTCTTACAATATTTTTACTTTTGTTTTATTTTTATACTTAGCAAGAAATCGAAAATCTTCAGTTGTTTTGAAGAAAAACAGGAAAAGACGAACATTGACAAGACAGGCTATGTCAAAAATTCCAGTTTCATCCTCTTCTACCTCATCAAAACTCACTCACATAAATAATTCCAGGGTACCAAAGAGACTGAGAAAGCCTGTAAAGCCTTTACATTGTAAAACAAAGATGAGAAACAACTGCAGACAACCAGAGCAAAGTAATGCTCCAAAAAAGCTTGAAGTAGGTAACTTTGTTCTTAAAGAACCTAAGGTAGTGCTGTATAAAAATGAGGCAGTTAAAAGGGATAACCAGAGAGAAGGACCATCAAAGTTAAGAGAAAATACTGGTTGCTTAACTAGGCATGCAGCTAGAGAATATAAACTGAATTCTATGAAAGGTGCTCGCGATGAAAGTTCATGTTCATATATAACACGAAGTTCTATGAGAACAAGAAACTCTTTGGAAGCGGATGCCAAGCTTCCACCAAATACATTGGATAGCTATATAAGTAGCAGCAGTGGGAGTCTAACACAGATGCAGAGAACCGATACTAAAGATCAACCAGTTCATAAGAATGAACTTGATCAAGAAACTGCAAAATTATGGGATAATAGATATCAAAGAAATGGTTTCCGTAAGTCAAGGAGAAGCAGGCACTTGAAACGTGTTATGAATACTGAAATGACAAACTCTGATTTTGAATCTTCTAAGAAAGATATGTGTGGATTAGAAAGCTCACGTTGTGACTCAGGTGTAGGCAATGTTGTCACTAACAGTTCACCATATTGTATAGGTATGACAAACTCAGATGATTACCCTATGATCACCTCGGATATAAGGAGAAAAGAAAACATAAGAACAATTAAAAGTAAAAAAAGTAGAAGAATCACAAGATACGATGCACAGTTAATTCTTGAAAATAGCACTGGAATTCCAAAGCTGACCCTTCGTAGACGTCATGACAGCAACAGCAGTAAAACAGAGAAGGAAAATGACAACATGAGCTCATCAAAAATTAGCATCAAATTAAGCAAAGATCATGAAAAGGACAAGAATAGTTTGTATGTAGCAAAATTAAACAATGGCTTCAATTCAGGATCAGGGAGCAGTTCTACAAAACTAAAGATCCAGTTAAAGAGGGAAGAAGAAGCTAGAATGTCTTTTCCAAACGAACTTCATGAAAATGGAGTGTACTGTAATGACACGTTATCTCTTATGGGGACAAGAATGGAAGTTAATGATTATGATCATTACGAGGAAGAGAGCTTGGAGGAATCTTCTGAAGAAGAGCGTGATGACGATGACGATGATGATGACGACGACGACGACGACGATGATGACGACGACGATGATTACGATGATGATTACGATGATGAATTTGAAGATGAATTTATTCCTCTGCCACCAGCAAAGCGTTTGAGGCTTATTGTAGGAAAAGATTCTATAGACATTGATATTTCTTCTAGACGGAGAGAAGACCAGTCTTTGAGGCTCAGTTCGTGAACTTTTTTTTTTATTTTATTTTTATTTTTTTTTGGACCATAATTAATTGGTAGTTCTTTACTTATAAAAATATTAAACTTAATTTTTTCCTTAACTGAAAGTGTACATTTTAAAGAATGCACTTCTGTATTGTTAGTCCACTTGAAATTGTAGAAAGTGTACAGCATATTGACTTTTTTTTACAGTGCTTTTTAACAGTCTTCTTACATGCAGTTTTGAGTTTAAAAAATAAAATAAAAAAGTGGGTACTGTGTGTATTGTGGGAAGAAAATGTAAATAAGTTATCAACTTTCAACACATGACAATAAAGTCTAATATTGTGACTGCCCAGTCATACTTCAGCTCATAGGACCTCTACAGTATCATTAAAAAAAAAATACAGCACATAAAATATCTCATGTTTTTATCACCAGCAGTGTATTTACAGCTTACAAACTTGCTCACTATCTTTATAATTTTTCATCAGAATTCTTATTTTATACTGTAATACCACTGTCTGTGGCCTTTGTTAGTAGAAACATTTGTTTCTCAAAAAAATGGAGAAAACTGAAAAAAAAAATCAAAATAGTGTTTGCTTATCCTTTTGGCACATTTGATATACAGGGGCTAGCCGTATGCAGAATATAAGTTTGGATATGGTGTATTTATTGCTTGTATAAATAAAAACACAAAACTTGTATTTAAACACTTTTTAACAATTTTTAGATGAAATTGTTCTTTGCGAGAATAATTGGTGCTTATTTTTTTCCATGGATACAATGCTGTGAAATAAAAAAAAATGTGATGAAGATGTGTATCTGTATAAATGCAACTGTCATTTTATTCCTATAGTTTATACACACTTTTAATCAGCTCCAATAGGTTATAAATGTCATCTGGTGAATAGGGAACTAAAGGTATGTTTCATTCATGTATTGATACTTGTATAAAGTGTACATAATACTGTAAATATGTGTGGTGTTAGGATTAAAATTTCTGCCATATAGTTGATTTACTAAAACAGGTGGGTTTCTAAATTAAGTACTCATGCCAATAAAATAGGACGTTTTAAAAACAGAAATACAGTTAATGGTTTGTTTTTAGTGAATTAATTTTCATGGTTTCTCTTTCTTGCCACAACTCTTTACACACCTCCCCCATTTGTCCACTCCTGTGATCACACCCTTCTCAGGGACAGTTCTCCAACCGCAGATTTGGTGAAAAAATGTCTATCCCATATATTTGAATATTTGTAAAAACCCATATACATGTTACAATACCAAACTTTTCAACATTTTGCAGCAAACGTAACAAATTGTTGAAAATAGACAAGGCTGCTGTAATCATATGACTTGACTAACTAGTAAGCAGATGTCCAGAAAAAGCAGTTCCAGAACTGTGCTGGCTTCTTTAGATGTTTTTTGGCAAAGTCTAATCTGTTCTTTTTTTTTTGGCAGAGAAATGTTTTGCACCTTGTGGTAACGCTTCTGTATTTGCTCTCAAGGCTTCTCTTTGTGGTAGACTTAGATACTGGAGAGTGTACTTCACTTGGGTGCTGTGAAGCGTTTTTTTTTTTCACCATGGAAAGGATTCCACGATCATCCACCACTGTTGTCTTCTGTGGATGTTCAGACCTTTTTTTGTCCCTTTAAGAAAAAAAATTATTATTATAAGAATGGATTTCTTTTTTTAGCCTCACAATGGTTTGTTTCATTTCTATTCCTTTGAGTGCATGCTGTGAGTTCACAGCAACAGCTTCCAAATGCAAATGCTACACCTAGAAACAACTGCAGACTTTTTACCTGCTTAATTGATGTTGGCTTAACAAGGGAATAGCCCAAGTAGCCCATTATATAGATTTTGAGACAACTGTCAAATTGTCTTTTTTTCATGGGACGAAAGGTAGCTACATATTGGGATGTGAATACCCTCAAATTAAAGCTAAATCTGCACTTTAAGCCCATATTGATTATACAGTGGATATAAAAAGTCTACACACCCCTGTTAAAAATGTCAGGTTTCTGTGCTGTAAAAAATACTTTTTCCACCTTTAACCGCTACCCAACCGCCTAACGCAGGATTGCATCCTGCGGGCGGCTGGGTTATTCCTCCTTGACGCGCCGGCGCGTCATCTCGCGAGACGCCAGATTTCCTGTAAAAGCGCGCTCACAGGATCCGAAGGTAAACTAGGCTGTAGATGCGATTTATTTTTTATTTTTTTTTAACCCTTGAAAGGTATATCAGACGCTGTTTTGTTAACAGCGTCTGATATACCTGGTCCTCTGGTGGTCCCTTTTGCTTGGATTGACCACCAGAGGACACAGGCAGGTCTGTAATAAGTAGCACCACACTACACTACACCCCCCCCCCCTGTCACTTATTAACCCCTGATCACCCCCCTGTCATTGATCACCCCCCTGTCATTGATCACCCCCCTGTAAGGCTCCATTCAGACGTCCGTATGTGTTTTGTGTATCCGTGGATCCGCAAAACACTGACACCGCGGATCTGCAAAACACAAACACCGGCAATGTGCTTTCCGCATTTTGCAGATCGGCACATTGACAGAACTATATAGAAAATGCCTTTTCTTGCCCGCAATTGCTATGTTCTATAGGCTCTACAAAAAAGGCAGTGTTCGCCCGATCAGGCCTGATCTTGTGCGCACACTTGTGTTCAGTCCGCCCCACCGCAGTGACAGAATATTTTTTTTTCTGATCACTGCAATAACACCGTAAAATCGCTGCGGCGCTACAAAGATAACTTTTGAGGGGCATGGCGAGTTCATAGATTTCTTTTTATTTATTTTTTGGCACAAGTTAGCAGAATTTTTTTTTTGTTTTTACTTACAAAGTCTCATATTCCACTAACTTGTGACAAAAAATAAAATCTCACATGAACTCACCATACCCCTCACGGAATCCAAATGCGTAAAAATTTTTTGACATTTATATTCCAGACTTCTTCTCACGCTTTAGGGCCCCTAAAATGCCAGGGCAGTATAAATAAGTGACCCCATTTTGGAAAGAAGACACCCCAAGGTATTCTGTGAGGGGCATGGTGAGTTCCTAGAATATTTATTTTATTTTTTTGTTTTTGTTTTTTTTTCTCTTACAAAATCATTTTCCGCTAACTTATGCCCAAAAAAATATATTCTAGGAACTCGCCATGCCCCTCACAGAATCATGTTACATATGAAGAAGCGACGGAAGCGACGCCAGATACAGCATCAGCTACTACAGCAGGAGTCCCCAGCCACCCGGCCACCTTCTGCCTGTTGCCCCTTGCTGTTGGCGCCCCTAAGACTTGATAAAGGAGTTATAAACTCCGAAACGCGTTGTCAACTGAACAATAAATATTATTTATACCAAAAAACCTTGAAACTGTGGTCGTCCCTGTGCGCCAAAGAGGTACCCTATCGTGTGTTTTCGGACACAAATCACTCTTCTCCCCATGTTACATATGACTCGGCATACACCTGCCATCATTTAAAGTGCCTCTGATTAACCCCAAATAAAGTTCAGCTTCTCTAGTTGGTCTCGTTAGTCGCATCCCACAGCAAAAGCCATGGTCCACAGAGAGCTTCCAAAACATCAGAGGGATCTCATTGTTAAAAGGTATCAGTCAGGAGAAAGGGTACAAAAAATTTCCAAGGTATTAGATATACCATGGAACACAGTGAAGACAGTCATCATCAAGTGGAGAAAATATGGCACAACAGTGACATTACCAAGAACTGGACATCCCTCAAAATTGATGAAAAGACTAGAAGAAAACTGGTCTGGGAGGCTACCAAGAGGCCTACAGCAACATCAAAGGAGCTACAGGACTATCTGGCAAGTATTGGCTGTGTGGTACATGTGACAACAATCTCCCGTAGCCCAGACCTGAATCCGATTAAAAATCTCTGGGGTGATCTGAAGAGGGCTATGCACAGGAGATGCCCTCTTAATCTGACAGATTTGGAGTGTTTTTGCAAAGAAGAGTGGACAAATCTTGCCAAGTCAAAATGTGCCATGTTGATAGACTCCTACCCAAAAAGACTGAATGCTGTAATAAAATCAAAAGGTGCTTCAACAAAGTATTAGTTTAAGGGTGTGCACACTTATGCAACCATATTATTTAATTTTTATATTTTTCTTTCCTCTACCTAAAGGATTTCAGTTTGTTTTTCAACTGAGTTGTACAGTTTGTAGGTCACATTAAAGGTGGAAAAAATTATGAAATGATTTATCTTTGTTTCATTTTTACATCACAGAAACCTGACATTTTAACAGGGGTGTGTAGACTTTTTATATCCACAGTAGTTATATCTTGAATATGCTTTGTTAAACTGCTAAAATGCTAATTCTTGTGTCACTGTCCAAATATTTTTGGACCTATCTGTATATGCGTTGCCTGGGGAGGTACTGTTTCTCATTACAGAGTGTGCCTAGTATACATGGTAGAAAGGAGAAAAGACAAAAAAACACAGCGCCTCATGTGTGGTACCGCCTTACAGTTATGGTGCGTAATTCGCTTACCGGATTCTGTTGTGAACAGTCACAACAGCTGGATGTGCCTTAGCTGGTATATTTCCCCACCAGCATTAGGGGATGCCGTGCTGCTGCCTGGGTCTTTTCCTGTCCAAATGGTTCCAGGGAAATAGGTATGCAGAATTCCTTAAAAAAATCAGACCACTGTCCGGCACTGCAGGCATAGAGATCAGTCCTTGAGGTGAATAGGATTCTTTTTATTATAGTCTGTATAGTATACATGGTACATATGCAAAAAGAGAACTCCCCAAGGCTAGTCAGTTAAGCAAGGCATTTTTCTGTTATGAAATTCTGGTTCTTTTGTCTTTCTGGAATGAGCTAGCTTGCATGTCGCATTCAGAGAAGTGTAAATTCTAAGTGGGATATTCTAGTTGTTTTAGTATGCCACAATTTTTCCCCACTAAGTTTTCATTGGGGTCCTCAAACTGTTCAGTGTGCTTATTCATAATTAGAATTTTATATATTGCTATGCTTGCATCTCCACATACTGCTTCACTGAAAACGAAACATACAAGCTAGTCTTCTTTGCAAAAGAAAAGGAAAACTGTCTCGTACAAGGAATCCAGCTCTTTCTGTGTAACTACCCTTAAACAGAACTAAGCAAAGAAACTTGCCTTGGTTGGGGTACCATTTTTTTTTTTTCCTACGGAGGTTGCCAAATATGTATGTCAATATTCCTTCCTGGGTTTCTGGGAACAATATATGAAAAGTAGCACTTTCACTCTTACAGGTGCTAGCTTTCCTAAGCCTACTAAACCTTCTTTTTCTCATCCCTACAAAAAGTTTGTTAGGATCTTAACGTTTTGGGAAATTTAGGATGAATTCCAAACTGGTAAAATCTATTTGCTCATCCTTAGCAACCCTTGATGTAAAACCCTTTACAGCTCCATGCCACATCATGTGGGCTGTCTAGCAAGAAACGGGAGGAATATCTAAAATAATTTTTTTCTGGTTTATTTTATTTTGGAGCATAATGTGTTTGTATTTAATGGTGTGTGTTCTCAGACTTGTGTCAACCTCTACCTGGGCTGGTGAGAGAGGGAGTTTGTGTTTTGTGAATTGATGGACCACTGGATGTCAACAGTCCGGTAAAGTGATGACGTTATCCTAAGGAACAGTTTCTGGACTTTGTATCAGAACTCAACTAGAATAAATTAGGTTTTATATTTTACATCCAAGATTAACAACATTTTTAGATCTTTCAATTACCATCAGCAGCACAGGTAAAATGACCACCAATATTTATAGGAAAAGAACAGCCATTGATCATTTATTAAGGCGGGAAAGTGGGCATCATACTGCCCTTAAAAGGGGCATTCCTAAGGGGCAGTGTCTTAGAGTGCTGAGAAATTGCTCAGAAATAGCCGACTTTAAGGTAGTGGCCCATAATTTGAGAACCAGATTTATTAAGCAGGGCTACCCATTTAACCACCTCCGGACCGCCTAACGCACATGTGCGTTCCGGAGGTGGCAGCCCTGCGCTCAACGAAGCATATACACAGGAGCGCGCGCTCACAGGAACGGAAGGTAAGCGAGTGGATCTCCAGCCTGCCAGCGGCGATCGCTCGCTGGCAGGCTGGAGATCCGAATTTTTTAACCCCTAACAGGTATATTAGACGCTGTTTTCATAACAGCGTCTAATATACCTCCTACCTGGTCCTCTGGTGGTCCCTTTTGTTAGGATCGACCACCAGAGGACTCAGGTAGGTCAGTACAGTCCCACCAAACACCACACTACACTACACTACACCCCCCCCCCCCCCCCGCCCGGTCACTTATTAACCCCTTATAAACCCCTGATCACCCCATATAAACTCCCTGATCACCCCCCTGTCATTGATCACCGCCCTGTCATTGATCACCGCCCTGTCAGGCTCCGTTCAGACGTCCGTATGATTTTTACGGATCCACGGATACATGGATCGGATCCGCAAAAAGCATACGGATGTCTGAATGGAGCCTTACAGGGGGGTGATCAATGACAGGCGGGTGATCACCCATATACACTCCCTGATCACCCCCTGTCATTGATCACCCCCGTCATTGATCACCACCCTGTAAGGCACCATTCAGATGTCCGCATGATTTTTACGGATCCATGAATACATGGATCGGATCCGCAAAACACATGCGGACGTCTGAATGGAGCCTTACAGGGGGTGATCAATGACAGGCGGGTGATCACCCATATACACTCCCTGATCACCCCCCTGTCATTGATAACCCCCCTGTAAGGCTCCATTCAGACGTCCGCATGCGTTTTATGGATCCGTAAAAAATCATGCGGATGTCTGAATGGAGCCTTACAGGGGGGGTGATCAGTGACAGGGGGGTGATCCCCTGATCACGCCCTGTCATTGATAACCCCCCTGTAAGGCTCCATTCAGACGTCCGCATGCGTTTTGTGGATCCGATCCATGTATCCATGGATCCGTAAAAAATCATGCGGATGTCTGAATGGAGCCTTACAGGGGGGGTGATCAGTGACAGGGGGGTGATCACCCTGATTACCCTGATCACCCCCTGTCATTGATAACCCCCCTGTAAGGCTCCATTCAGACGTCCGCATGCATTTTGTGGATCCGATCCATGTATCCATGGATCCGTAAAAAATCATGCGGATGTCTGAATGGAGCCTTACAGGGGGGGTGGTCAGTGACAGGGGGGTGATCACCCTGATTACCCTGATCACCCCCTGTCATTGATAACCCCCCTGTAAGGCTCCATTCAGACGTCCGCATGCATTTTGTGGATCCTATCCATGGATCCGTAAAAAATCATGCGGATGTCTGAATGGAGCCTTACAGGGGGGGTGATCAGTGACAGGGGGGTGATCACCCTGATTACCCTGATCACCCCCTGTCATTGATAACCCCCCTGTAAGGCTCCATTCAGACGTCCGCATGCGTTCTGTGGATCCGATCCATGTATCCATGGATCCGTAAAAAATCATGCGGATGTCTGAATGGAGCCTTACAGGGGGGGTGGTCAGTGACAGGGGGGTGATCACCCTGATTACCCTGATCACCCCCTGTCATTGATAACCCCCCTGTAAGGCTCCATTCAGACGTCCGCATGCGTTCTGTGGATCCGATCCATGTATCCATGGATCCGTAAAAAATCATGCGGATGTCTGAATGGAGCCTTACAGGGGGGGTGGTCAGTGACAGGGGGGTGATCACCCTGATTACCCTGATCACCCCCTGTCATTGATAACCCCCCTGTAAGGCTCCATTCAGACGTCCGCATGCATTTTGTGGATCCGATCCATGGATCCGTAAAAAATCATGCGGATGTCTGAATGGAGCCTTACAGGGGGGGTGATCAGTGACAGGGGGGTGATCACCCTGATTACCCCCTGTCATTGATAACCCCCCTGTAAGGCTCCATTCAGACGTCCGCATGCGTTCTGTGGATCCGATCCATGTATCCATGGATCCGTAAAAAATCATGCGGATGTCTGAATGGAGCCTTACAGGGGGGGTGATCAATGACAGGGGGGTGATCAGGGAGTCTATATGGGTGATCACCCCCCTGTCATTGATCACCCCCCTGTCATTGATCACCCCCCTGTCATTGATCACTCCCCCCCTGGTAAGGCTCCATTCAGCCATTTTTTTGGGCACAAGTTAGCGGAAATTTTTTGTTTGTTTTTGTTTTTGTTTTTTCTTACAAAGTCTCATATTCCACTAACTTGTGTCAAAAAATAAAATCTCACATGGACGCACCATACCCCTCACGGAATCCAAATGCGTAAACATTTTTAGACATTTATATTCCAGACTTCTTCTCACGCTTTAGGGCCCCTAAAAAGCCAGGGCAGTATAAATACCCCACATGTGACCCCATTTCGGAAAGAAGACACCCCAAGGTATTCCGTGAGGGGCATATTGAGTCCATGAAAGATTGAAATTTTTGACCTAAGTTAGCGGAAAGTGAGACTTTGTGAGAAAAAAAACAAAAAAAAATCAATATCCGCTAACTTATGCAAAAAAAAAAAAAAATTCTAGGAACTCGCCAGGCCCCTCATTGAATACCTTGGGGTGTCTTCTTTCCAAAGTGGGGTCACATGTGGGGTATTTATACTGCCCTGGATTTTTAGGGGCCCGAAAGTGTGAGAAGAAGTCTGGGATCCAAATGTCTAAAAATGCCCTCCTAAAAGGAATTTGGGCCCCTTTGCGCATCTAGGCTGCAAAAAAGTGTCACACATCTGGTATCGCCGTACTCAGGAGAAGTTGGGGAATGTGTTTTGGGGTGTCATTTTATATATACCCATGCTGGGTGAGAAAAATATCTTGGTCAAATGCCAACTTTGTATAAAAAAATGGGAAAAGTTGTCTTTTGCCAAGATATTTCTCTCACCCAGCATGGGTATATGTAAAATGACACCCCAAAACACATTCCCCAACTTCTCCTGAGTACGGCGATACCACATGTGTGACACTTTTTTGCAGCCAAGGTGGGCAAAGGGGCACCTTTCGGATTTCGCAGGCCATTTTTTACACATTTTGATTTCAAGGTACTTCTTACACATTTGGGCCCCTAAATTGCCAGGGCAGTATAACTACGCCACAAGTGACCCCATTTTGGAAAGAAGACACCCCAAGGTATTCCGTGGGGGGCACGGCGAGTTCCTAGAATTTTTTATTTTTTGTCACAATTTAGCGGAAAATGATGATTTTTCTTTTTTTTTCTTTTTTCCTTATAAAGTCTCATATTCCACTAACTTGCGACATAAAATTAAAAATTCTAGGAACTCGCCATGCCCCTCACGGAATACCTTGGGGTGTCTTCTTTCCAAAATGGGGTCACTTGTGGGGTAGTTATACTGCCCTGGCAATTTAGGGGCCCAAATGTGTGAGAAGAACTTTGCAATCAAAATGTGTAAAAAATGCCCTGCAAAATCCGAAAGGTGCACTTTGGAATATGTGCCCCTTTGCCCACCTTGGCAGCAAAAAAGTGTGACACATCTGGTATCGCCGTACTCAGGAGAAGTTGGGCAATGTGTTTTGGGGTGTCATTTTACATATACCCATGCTGGGTGAGAAAAATATCTTGGTCAAATGCCAACTTTGTATAAAAAAATGGGAAAAGTTGTCTTTTGCCAAGATATTTCTCTCACCCAGCATGGGTATATGTAAAATGACAGCCCAAAACACATTCCCCAACTTCTCCTGAGTACGGCGATACCAGATGTGTGACACTTTTTTGATGCCAAGGTGGGCAAAGGGGCACATATTCCAAAGTGCACCTTTCAGATTTTGCAGGCCATTTTTTACACATTTTGATTGCAAGGTACTTCTCACACATTTGGGCCCCTAAATTGCCAGGGCAGTATAACTACGCCACAAGTGACCCCATTTTGGAAAGAAGACACCCCAAGGTATTCCGTGAGGGGCATGGCGAGTTCCTAGAATTTTTTATTTTTTGTCGCAAGTTAGTGGAATATGAGACTTTGTAAGGAAAAAAGAGGAAAAAAAAAAAATCATCATTTTCCGCTAACTTGTGACAAAAAATAAAAAATTCTAGGAACTCGCCATGCCCCTCACGGAATACCTTGGGGTGTCTTCTTTCCAAAATGGGGTCACTTGTGGGGTAGTTTTACTGCCCTGGCAATTTAGGGGCCCAAATGTGTGAGAAGTACCTTGCAATCAAAATGTGTAAAAAATGGCCTGCAAAATCTGAAAGGTGCACTTTGGAATGTGTGCCCCTTTGCCCACCTTGGCTGCAAAAAAGTGTGACACATCTGGTATCGCCGTACTCAGGAGAAGTTGGGGAATGTGTTTTGGGGGGTCATTTTACATATACTCATGCTGGATGAGAGAAATATCTTGGCAAAAGACAACTTTTCCCATTTTTTTATACAAAGTTGGCATTTGACCAAGATATTTTTCTCACCCAGCATGGGTATATGTAAAATGACACCCCAAAACACATTCCCCAACTTCTCCTGAGTACAGCGATACCAGATGTGTCACACTTTTTTGCTGCCAAGGTGGGCAAAGGGGCGCATATTCCAAAGTGCACCTTTTGGATTTCACCGGTCATTTTTTACACATTTTGATTGCAAGGTACTTCTCACACATTTGGGCCCCTAAATTGCCAGGGCAGTATAACTACCCCACAAGTGACCCCATTTTGGAAAGAAGACACCCCAAGGTATTCTGTGAGGGGCATGGTGAGTTCCTAAAATTTTTTCTTTTTTGTCGCAAGTTAGTGGAATATGAGACTTTGTAAGAAAAAAATAAAAAATAAAAATCATCATCATTTTCCGCTAACTTGTGACAAAAAATAAAAAGTTCTATGAACTCACTATGCCCATCAGCGAATACCTTAGGGTGTCTACTTTCCGAAATGGGGTCATTTGTGGGGGTCTACTGTTTGGGCATTGTAGAACCTCAGGAAACATGGCAGGTGCTCAGAAAGTCAGAGCTGTTTCAAAAAGCGGAAATTCACATTTTTGTACCATAGTTTGTAAATGCTATAACTTTTACCCAAACCATTTTTTTTTTTGCCCAAACATTTTTTTTTAATCAAAGACATGTAGAACAATAAATTTGGTGAAAAATTTATATATGGATGTCGTTTTTTTTGCAAAATTTTACAGCTGAAAGTGAAAAATGTCATTTTTTTGCAAAAAAAATCGTTACATTTTGATTAATAACAAAAAAAAGTAAAAATGCCAGCAGCAATGAAATACCACCAAATGAAAGCTCCATTAGTGAGAAGAAAAGGAGGTAAAATTCATTTGGGTGGTAAGTTGCATGACCGAGCGATAAACGGTGAAAGTAGTGTAGTGCCGAAGTGTAAAAAGTGCTCTGGTCATGAAGGGGGTTTCACCTAGCGGGGCTGAAGTGGTTAAGGTGGTTAAGCAGGTGTACCAATATTTGCTTAGCTGTAATCGGGAGCAATTACTGTTTCTAAAGACAATTAATTTACAGGACAGTACGGTTTGGATTATCAGTACTTTTGACACAGCTCATAAGGAGGTAAAGGAAATTTTTGAGGCCCACTGGTGCATTTTACTATCTAACCAAGATATAGGCCACCTCCTGACAAAACATCCATCTGGCACTTATCGACATAATAGTAACCTGTGTGACTTACTGGTTTTAATCAAACTCTGACAAAGGAAACTTGGCTCATACATACTCTTATTTTCACCTTTCAATGCTGCAGGTGCATTGCCTGTGAACATATAACCAAAGGAAAAAGTACCAATACGGGTAAATTATACTCTATCAGATATGTTATTAATTGCAAAACAGGGGCAGTGGTTTACCTTCTTACCTGCAGCTGTGGTATACAGTATATAGAGGAAACTATGCGGGAATTTAGAAGCAGAATAGGTGAACATCTATCAGATGTAAGAAATAACCCTGAAACCACCATTGTACGTCAAATGTGTGATCATCATGAGGGTGATAGTGACATGCCGAGATTCCAAGGAATAAGATCTCCACGTAGATATTATAGTGCTCTGCATAGAGGCCTTGTGAAAGTTTAGACTACGAGTTAATGAATGGGCCTTAATGACATGATCTCTTACATATGCTTTATCTAATAAAGGGGTACTCCAGCTTTCCAAGAATATCCACATATGCTCCTACTTGTGTTCAGTCCTGTGATTATAATGAATTGATACTTGTCCGGAATGCCTATATACTCTCCCATCATCCCATCATATTATATTGTACATTGCCTTTTTTTATCTGAATCACTGCTATTCCTTTCCCTAGTGGTTCCATTATTAAATTGAGTTGCTAATTATCTCTTCTTGTGATCCTGGGGTCGAAAGCTTGTCACTATTTATGCCAACAGCATAGGTGTTTAACATCCAATCATGTATATGATCATAAAGATGACATGTCACCTAGACTATCTATATAGACTCGACTATATACATCTAACTGTGCATTTATGATTGATTAACCCCAGTACTGACAGTTTTTTATGAACTGATGCATCACAGTGGACACTTTTTTTTTTTTATAAACCACCTAATGATCCCCAGTAACCTAGAAGCACGTTCTATGCTTCCCCTCTGGGAGAACACTGCATCCGTGCAAGTACCAGTCAGGGGACATGTGTTGTGCCAAACCTAACTTCCTGGTTGGTTCCTGGTGAGGTGCACACTTCCACTGGATCCAGGGTCGGCTGCCTTTTAACTCCAGAGTTCGAGCCACCGCACACTGCCTCTATAGCGCCAGAAACTAATCTGTCTGCCCGTCATCAGAGGTGGACGGCTGTCTGCATGTTAGCCACCTTCCCCCCCCCCCCCCCCCCCCCCAATGCTCCTGAATGCCCCAGATTTACTAAGAAACATTTGCTATTTAATTTATTAGATGCAATACTCTAACCAATTTCATTGGTGTAAAAAATTCCATTGTTGGCAAATGTTGGCAGGGTATTGTTTGCTATAATTAGGCTACTTTCACATTAGCGGCAGCCTTCTCTGGCAGGCTGTTCTGGTGTGTGAACAGCCTGCCGGATCCATGCTGCCGCTAATGCATGCGTGCCGCCGGAAGTCCGCTCTGGCCCATTCACTATAATGGGGTGGTCTGGCCGCAGCCTGGCAAACATGCCGAGAGGCAGCCGGAATAAAACTACGACATTGTCGTAGTTAATAATTAGACTGAAAGCTTTCTTCATTTTATGTCTGTGAAGGTTCTCATTTATCCAGGTCATGGTATATCTGTAAATAATAAATCAAGGCAACTGGACGTACTGTAGATTTCTTGAAAACTTTTTACTCGTTCTTCCAACGAGCTTTCTCAATTCTGAGTGACTGTACAAAAATTCTGGGAATAAATATGTAACTGAATCAACATCTGGCAATCATACCCAGCATGGGGTCAGAGGTCACCACACCCAGCGTTGGGTCAAAGGCGTTGATTCATTATCCTAATTAGAGTAAGTAGGTGATAAAGACTTCCCAGAAAAAGGTGTCAAGACAGCATTGTATGTGGCAGACAATAGTGGAATAGTGGAAGAACGAGTGAAACGTTTTCAAGAAATCTACAGTACGTCCAGTTGCCTTGATTTATACTTTACAGATATACCATGACCTGGATAAATGAGAACCTTCACAGACATATTGCAACACATTTTGGGGGGGGAAAACCCTTAAACTTGTACGAGAATATGAAAAGACAGCAAGGAAACTGGCAGACTATAGAAACCACCTGCGTTTCAACCTCAGATGCCGAAAACGGGCTGGTACCATACAGCATCAGTTTGGACTCCACGGTGAAGCAGAGGCCAAGGCGAAGGAACTCAAACACCTCAGAGGGGCACTTAAAACTTGTGGGTATCCAGTTTGGGCCTTTGTCAAAACAGAAGGAAGGAGAAGAAAGAGCACCAAGACTACCAGTGAGGGCGAGAAACATGACAGACGCAAGAATATGGTTATCCCATATGTAGCTGGGGTGTCTGAGAAACTCGAAAGGATTTTTAATAAACATCACATCCCTGTATGCTTTAAACCCAGCAACACACTGAGGCAACAACTGGTTCACCCCAAAGACCCAACGCCTAAACACAAGATGGACAACATTGTGTACGCAGTCCAGTGCAATGAGGAATGCTCAGAACTGTATATCGGCGAAACAAAACAACTACATCAGCATATGGCTCAGCATAGAAGAGCCAAAACCTCTGGTCAAGATTCAGCCGTGTACTTACATCTAAAAGGAACAGGTCACACCTTTGAAGACAGTCAAGTACGTGTTTTGGATAAGGAGGTCGATTGGTACAAACGAGGCGTGAAAGAGGCCATCTACGTAAAAATGGAGAAGCCAAGCTTGAATAGAGTCAGGGGGTTAGACATCTATTGTCTGCCACATACAATGCTGTCTTGACACCTTTTTCTGGGAAGTCTTTATCGCCTACTTACTCCAATTAGGATAATGAATCAACGCCTTTAACCCCATGCTGGGTATGATTGCCAGATGTTGATTCAGTTACATATTTATTCCCAGAATTTTTGTACAGTCACTCAGAATTGAGAAAGCTTGTTGGAAGAACGAGTAAAACGTTTTCAAGAAATCTACAGTACGTCCAGTTGCCTTGATTTATTCTTTACAGATATTTCTTCATTTTAGACTCTCCAACTAGTGCTACATTCCAGGTGTAGATGTTTTTCCATAACTTGTTTTAACTTAAGTGTTTAAAGATTTTTCAAAATAAGTTGAAATACAGTAAAAAAAAAAATAAGTGACCTTTTGTTGCAGATATGGTGCCCATTCACTGGACATAAATATATAGAATGTGTGTGTATGTGTTATGAGACTATGACAAGTGATTAGGGTTTGATATATTTCCCCAAGATTCAGCTCATTCATGTAATAGGCTCCAGAAAGTATATTTCTCTTCTAGAGAAAGCTGGATTAGAGAAAAGGAATCCAGGAGAGTTGAATATCTTTAGTAAAGAGAAATTTCCTAAGGGCTCTGGTAATTTCTGTTTCGGGACTACATTTTTTGGGGAATGATTGGTAGGTTGATAGTGGAGTCTATCGTTCCCTTCCTGCCCAGCTCATTACCAGTGATGGCCAGTTTGCATTGTTCACCCGCGAACATATGCGGGCTGCCATCTTTTTTCACAAGTCCGGCGAGGCACAGGTAAGCCCTTACTTGTGCCTGTGCGCGAGCTGGTCTGAAAACAAGTGCGGTCAGCGGGATCAGGCAGCTCTGAGAACAGCCAGCGGGGGCCTTCATCGGGCTGTTCTCGGAACTGCCTGCTCCCGGTGACCGCATTTGTTTTCAGACCAGCTCGCGGCACGGGCACAGGTAAGGGCTTACCTTTGCCTCGCCGGACTTGTGAAAAAAGATGGCAGCCCGCATATGTTCGCGGGCGAACAATGCGAACTGGCCATCACTGCTTATTACTAAGCTTTTAATTGCACACGAGAGAGTGCGTGGTATAAGGAGACACAACCTGTCTGTGATGACTGTTATTGATGTTCCTAGCCTCAAAGTGGACATTTACTCCTGTGTGATGTATCACATGTTAATGTTAAACTGCCAGATGAAATGCAGAGTGTAAAAGTAAATTCCCCATTAAGTGTCCGTCTTAAAAATATTAAAGTAGACAAATCACCGGGTCCACATGGCATACACCCACGTGTTCGTAGATAATTAAGTAATATCATAGACAGACTCTTATTTCTGATATTTAAGGACTCTATATTGACAGGGAGCGTTCCACAAGATTGATGCAAATGTGGTGCCAATATTCTAAAGGGGTCAAAAACAGGCCTGGAAACTTTAGGCTGGTATAGTGAAACATCTGACATAGGCAAACTGTTTGAAGGTTTTCAAAAGAGATGGAGTACCCCAATGAAAATAAGTGTATAATGCCGTATCAACATTGCTTCATGAGGGATCGGTCCTGTCACTCTAATTTCTATGAGGAGGTAAGTTCTAGACTGACCGGGTGAGTCAATGGATGTCCTATATCTTGACTTCTCCAATGCATTTGATACAGTACCACATAAAAGATTAGAATATAAAGTGAGAATGAACTGGGAGAAAATGCGTGAATGTGGGTAAGTAACTAGCTCAGTGAAAGAAAACAGATGGGGGTGATTATTAAGATCATTGTCCCTAGTGTGGTACCACAGGGGGGTCAGTATTTGTCCCTATGTTTAGTAATGATCTTCTAGAAGGCTTGCACAGTAAAATATTATTTTTTGAAGATGATACTAAACTGTAAAGTAATTAACGCAGAAGAGGACAGTATACTGCTACATATTTATCTGGATAGATTAGAGGCTTGGGCAGAGAGGTGGCAGATGAGGTTTAAAGAGGACCTGTCATCAAAAAATACAATGCAATCTGACAGCACCATGTTATAGAGCAGGAGAAGACAAGCAGATTGATGTATAGTTTTGTGGGAAAAGATTCATTAAAATGTATAATTGATACATTTATATCTCTACATTTCCTACCTTCTGTTAAGAGCATCAGTACAGGAGGGAGGTGTTATCAGTGATTGATGGCATTGTGTGTATAGTGAGATAGCTCTCAGTCACTGATAACTCCTCTTCCCTGTACCGATGGCACTTCACAGGGTTGCAGTTGTGAATGTAAAAATGTTGGAATAATGCTTATTGTTCTGTGTATTGCAACAACTAAATTCTGTGATTGCCTGTTTCCAGACACTGTCATGTTGTTAATAAAGTACTGCTAAAAAGAAAACACAAGAAGGGACAGAAACTTGCTGCACAAATACACAGAGAGAGCTGAGAGAGAAAAAAAGCTAGAAGCAGATATGCTAAGATTTGGATCTTACTGAAAGTTATATTCATATGGTTTGCTGTTATTTCTCAATAAAAACATGTTCTTCCTCTTGCTACTGATTAATCCACTGTCAGCAAAAAATTACAAGTTTTACTGAATCTTTTCTCAAAAAAAATATTTCTGCTCAGCTTCTCCTGAACTATAACATGCTGCGTTCTGATTGCATTTTTTGATGACAGGTCCTCTTTAACACGAACAAACGTAAAGTTTATGCACCTGGGAACAAAATATATACATACCAAATGATAAAACACTGGGTCAGAATTACTTTATTCACCAAACACGACACAGTCGATCATGCTCGGAATTGGGTTAGGCACAGGTACAGGCATAGTAACTAGGGGGTGGAAGGGGGGGGTAAGCAATGGCCACTTTAGGGGTGAGGGCGGGAGATGGGGCGTGATGAGTTCAGCAGTCTGACGGCCGTTAGGAAGAAAGTGTTCAGCCTCCTCGATGTCCTTGCAGGGATGGCCTGATACCTGCGGCCGGACTTTAGACGTCTGAAGAGATGATGGCCCGGATGGGAGTGGTCATTGAATATTTTCAGAGCCCTGGAGCGCAGTCTGTTGGAGAAGATAGAGTCAAGGGGTGGTAGTGGCAATTGAGTAGTTCTCTCCGCCGAGCTGATGACCCTTTGTAGTTTGCGCTTGTCACTGGCTGATGAGCCGGCATACCACACCAGAAGGGACAAGCACAATACCGACTCGATGGTACAGGAGTAGAAGGACTTCAGTAGGTCCTGAGCCATGCCGAACTTCCTCAGTTGTCGAAGGAAATAGAGCCGCTGCTGAGCCTTCTTTATGATGGACGAGATGTTGGGACGCCAGGATAGGTCTTCAGAGATTGTCGTGCCTAGGCGGCGGGCACTGGGTACCCTTTCAACTTCAGATCCGTCTATATGGGTCGGGGGGGGGGACTACCTGGGTGACACTGACATGGAAAAGACTTTTAATGGATAGCAAACAACTGTAGAAACCAGTGTCAGACAAATGCTGCCAAGGCCAATAAGATTATGGGGTGCATCAAAATGGGCATAGATGCACATGATGAGAACATAGTCTTGCCACTTAACAAATCACTAGTCAGACCACACATGGAGTATTGTGTACAGTTCTGGGCTCCTGTGAACAAGACTGACATAGCAGAGCTCAGAGGACGGCAACTACAAGATTAGCAAATTTAGGATTATTCAGTTTAGAAAAAAGATGACTGAGGGGAGATCTAATAACCATATGTAAATATATCAGGGGTCAGTACATAGATCTCTCCCATGATCTATTTCACCCACCACTGTGACCATGAAGAGGGGATACCCTCTACGTCTACAGGAAAGAACGTTTCTATACAAACATAGAGGAGGATTTTTTACAGTAAGAGCCTAGAGACTATTGAACTCTGAGAAGGCAGTGATGGTGAACTCACTGAAGAGTTTTAAGAATGGCCTGGATATATTTCTGGAGGGTAATAATATTCCAGGTTAGGCTGCTTTCACACTAGCGTTCGGTATTCCGTTCGTGAGCTCCGTTTGAAGGAGCTCACGAGCGGACCCGAACGCAGCCGTCCAGCCCTGATGCAGTCTGAATGGAGGCGGATCCGCTCAGACTGCATCAGTCTGGCGGCGTTCAGCCTCCGCTCCGCTCGCCTCCGCACGGACAGGCGGACAGCTGAACGCTGCTTGCAGCGTTCGGGTGTCCGCCTGGCCGTGCGGAGGCGTGCGGATCCGTACGGATCCGTCCAGACTTTCAATGTAAGTCAATGGGGACGGATCCGTTTGAAGATGCCACAATGTGGCTCAATCTTCAAGCGGATCCGTCCCCCATTGACTTTACATTGAAAGTCTGGACGGATCCGTACTAGGCTATTTTCACACTTAGCTTTTTTTTGCTAAAATAATGCAGACGGATCCGTACTGAACGGAGCCTCCGTCTGCATTATTATGGGCGGATCCGTTCTGAACGGATCCGCCCGAACGCTAGTGTGAAAGTAGCCTTATAGTTACTAGATTTCTGAAGAAGGTTAGTTGATCCAGGAAGTTATTTTGACTGCCTGATATGGAGTTTGGCAGGATTTTTCCCCCTAAAATAAGGAAATTGGCTTCTGTCTCACAAGGCTTCAGCTTGCAAGATAACAAGCTGAACTGGATAGACGGATGTCTTTTTTTTTTTTTTTTTCAACCTTACAAACCATGTTACTATGTATGTTACACACTCTGCACATTGGTATTGCAACAATATACAATTCATTCAGTAACATGGATATTATGATTTGTTGTATTATTTTGGTAAAATATTGAATGCTTTTTTCAAGTAATAACGAGTTCATTAAAACACGGGTGTGACTGACTTTTTTTTTTGCAGTTAAATGTCTTTGAACTTGACTGACGGATGAATTGATGCCTTCATTAAGGCTACTTTCACACCTGCGTTTAGGTGCGGATCCGTCTGGTATCTGCACAGACTGATCCGCACCTATAATGCAAACGCTTAGATCCGTTCAGAACGGATCCGTTTGCATTACCATGAAAATGGTAATTTTCATGATAGTGCAAACGGATCCGTTTTGACTTTACATTGAAAGTCAATGGGGGACAGATCCATTTGAAAATTGAGCCATACTGTGTCAACTTCAAACGGATCCGTCCCCATTGACTTACATTGTAAGTCTGGACGGATCCGTTTGCCTCCGCACGGCCAGGCGGACATCCGAATGCTGCAAGCAGCGTTCGGGTGTCCGCCTGCTGAGCGGAGGACAAACGGTGCCAGACTGAGGCATTCTGAGCAGATCCGCATCCACTCAGAATCCATTAGGGCTGGACGGATCCGTTCGGGGCCGCTTGTGAGAGCCTTCAAACGGAACTCACAAGCGGAACCCCGAATGCAAGTGTGAAAGTAGCCTAACACTGTTACAGTTTGCGTTAGTGATGTAAAATGTGTTTGTATCTACCGGTTATCTTGTAGCAATGTATAACGCATTCAGTAACACAGCTATTATAATGAGGTTATGATTGCCATATTATTGCAGTAAAATATTGACCACTTTTTTTCAAGCAATGACACGCTCGCTAAAACATGGCTGTGACAATGCAATTTTATTTCAAGACACGGAGGCTCATATTGCATCATCTCTCTTTACTGACAACCACAGCAGCAAAGAAAAAGTTAAACCAAATTAATATATTGCCATAGCAACCGTCCCTCCCACCATAGTCCCCTATATAATGTCCACAAGTCCATAGCACATCCTCTTTCTTTGCTGCTGCCACATAAGATAAGTACCTTTGTTTAGCAGCTCATATCTGATTGTATTATCTGTGCGGTATTACTTATTAACCCCTCATTGGGATTGTCTATTTTCCCTGTTCAATACTGCCTTATTGGTTATCTTTATTTGTGTACTCTTTCTTCCCTGCGTTTTATTTCCCCATTAGTTCGCCGAACCGATTATTCGAACGGTTGGTGGGTTCAGGCCTACCCAGGGACGCCTGGTCCCTCTTCCTCCTTTTTTCCCCCTCACTTACTTTGCGGTGAGTGAGGGCGCGCTCGCAGTCTCTCCCCATCTTCCCGCCGTCGGCTGCCCCGATCCCGACATCTCGCGGGACTTCGGCCGGCCGCGGGATTTCGGCGGCCATTTTGTTGTAGTTTTTTCTTGCTTGTGTTCCCCGGTTCTTCCCTCTAGTGCCGCCTGCACACCCTTCCGTTTTACTGCGCCCTCTCGGTCGCTCCTGTGTCTCCCTGCTCCGGTCTCACTGCTGGGTGACTACCCACTGTGATTGCTCGTTTTTTCCCTCCACAGGTTAGCTTACTTCCCAGTAGGTGTAGTGCACTACTATTCAGCCCCTGATTATTATTAACACTCAGTTGGCCATTATCTCAGACAGGTACTATGTCTCAAGGCCATACTCCGTCTCAGCCTTTAGAGACAGGCAGGGATTCTGCCCCATCTCCTATGCCTGCGCCTGGTGGATCCGCTTTTTCAGCGGAGGCTTTCCAGCGCTCGGTCTCTGAGGCCATTATGGCCGCTATGGGCTCTGTCACTCACTCCCTCACCAAGTCTATATCGGATGCCCTCTCTACTCACCCCGGTGTCTCCAGTGATACGGCACAGCCCGATTTACCAGTACCTCACGCCTCCAGAACACAGTTGATTGGTGAGTCTAATGCCACCCCAGTGAGCGCGACCTCGCGCAAAAGAGCCTCATCCCGCCAGGCAGAACGGGCAAGGAAATGGAAGTGCGCTAGAGCACAGACTGATTTAGAGATCGACTCTGAGGTCGACTCTGACGAGGAGGTTAGATGTGAGGATCTTGACTACCCCGATGAAGGGCTGTCTGATTCTGCCCCTGCCGATCCTACTCCGGCACCTACCCCGGCGCCTCCTGGCGTTTCGTCTGCTGACGTCTTCCAGGGACCATCTGGGGTTTTGACGGATCCCCTAGGGGACCCCCTTTTCGACCCGGACAGTCTTCGCCACCCCAGATCCGCAGAATGGCTCCCGCTTGATCACGTTGCTCAGTACCTAGCAGCGCGTGTTCGTTGCCCTCTGACTAAGGAGGCTCGCAACAAGCTGAAGGCCGAATGCCCTAGACCCATTGTTGCTAACAAGGTCTGCGAGACCCCATCCGTGGACCCCAAGATGGTCCAGTTTTTGGCAAAATCTGGGTGGAACCCTAGAAGGGGGCTGGAGTCGGCCCTTAAGGCGACCCAGGACAAGCTCCTGGACCTTTTCGGCCCGTTGACAAAAATCTTTGAGTTGGCGGAAATCGCCAGAGACAGATACACCCGTTGATCCGGAGGATCTCCGAGGTTGGGTCCAAAGGGCCATATGTATAGCGGAAAATGTGAATACTTCCCTGTCGATAGAACGACGGAAAGCTATTTTGTTCAAGATTGAACCAAAACTGGTCAATTTAGCTCTCACTGAGGCCGGAGGAGAGGCACAGGGACTGCTCTTTGGAGAGTCCTTCATTAAGGACATGGGCAAGTTCGTGGGTGCCTTCACTGCCCTGGATAAGGCACAATCATCCATGAGGAGAGTGTTCCAGGGCCGTTTTTCCTCTAGGGCCGGCAATTACAGGGGCCGTTCTGCCGGCCGTTCGTCATTCCACGCCCGGGGTTCGGGCAGAGGCTCCTATGGTCAAAGATCCTTCTCTCAGCGATACTCACCCCAGGACACCAGGCAATCGCAAGGTTTCTTCCCATCCCGTGGTGCTCCCAGCCGCAGACCCTTCAGAGGTGGTTCCGGATTTCGTCGTCCCCTCGGTAAGTGTTCATCGTCCTCCTTTTTCTCCAATTTATGTAGGGGGCAGACTCCAACATTTTTCCCAGGTCTGGGAGACAATTACGTCAGACAGTTGGGTGCTATCCACTATTCGGGGATTTCAAATAGAACTAGTGCAGTCTCCGGTTCATATTCCTTTTCCTCCTCCCATCCCGTCCACGGGTCCCGCATCTCGGGCCATAGACAAAGAGTTGACAGATCTGTTTCACAAAAGGGCCATCGAATTGGTCACGTCCCCTTCAGAGGGCCTGCTCAGCAGCATCTTCCTCGTGCGGAAGAAAGGGGGACAGATGCGCCCCGTAATAAATCTCAAGCCCCTAAACAGATTTGTGCGTTACAGACACTTCAAGATGGAGGGTATTCACCTCCTCAGAGATCTTCTCCTGTCAGGCGATTGGATGGTGAAATTGGATTTGAAAGACTCCTATCTCACCGTTCCGGTTGCTGTTCCCTCCAGGGACCTTCTCCGTTTTCTGTGGAGGGGACAGGTATGGCGTTTCTCTTGCCTGCCCTTCGGTCTGTCGTCGGCCCCTTGGTGCTTCACCAAGCTCATGCGTCCGGTGGTGGCTTGGCTCCACGGTCACGGGATCTGGTTGATTATTTACCTAGACGACTTACTTCTTCTGGCACAAGACCCTTCCGTCCTTCTCTCGCAATTACAGGTGGCGATGGACCTTCTGTCTCGTCTGGGTTTCCTCATCAACCACGAGAAGTCGTCTTTGACACCCTCCAGGATTGTGGAATTCCTCGGCTTCTCGGTGGATTCCGTCTCGGAGACTCTCAGCCTTCCGCTGTCAAAGATCCGGTCCATCCGCAAGGAGCTGCACAAGACGCTGGTGACCCCTCGGATTACTCTCTGCCATTTAGCTCGGATCATAGGGCTTCTCTCCTCCTCGATTCAAGCAGTTTTTCCGGCCCCTCTCCACTACCGAGCTCTTCAGCGCCTGAAGCATGCGCACCTTCAGACCGGCGCCTCTTACGAGGATACGATCTCGCTGGATTCGGAGACTCGGGACGAGTTGAAGTGGTGGATCTCGAACCTTCAGGCTTGGAATGGGAAAGCCATTTGCGGACCACGTCCGGACCTCACCATAGACTCGGACGCCAGTCTGCTGGGGTGGGGGGCCCACTGCGACGGAGTCTCTACAGGAGGACGTTGGTCTCGGGAGGAAGCCTCGCTCCATATCAACGCCCTGGAACTGTTGGCCGGCTCGTTTGCCATCCGCAGCTTTGCCAAGGACATCGCCAGTGCCTGCATTCGCCTTCGCATGGACAATGTGTCTGCTGTCCGTTATGTAAACTTCATGGGAGGTACCCGTTCCAGCATGTTGTCTCATTTGGCCAAGGAGTTTTGGTCTTTCTGTCTCAATCAGGAGATTACGGTGGTGGCGGAGTATCTACCTGGTCTACAGAACATTCAGGCGGACTGGAACTCTCGACACCTCAAGGATTACAGCGATTGGAAGTTAGATGGGATGGTGTTCTCCGACATCTCGTCCATCTGGGGTCCATTCTATATCGACCTGTTTGCCTCTCGGTTGAATGCTCAGTTACCACGTTTTTTCAGTTGGCGACCGGATCCAGACGCAGAGGCGGTGGACGCATTTCTGCAAGACTGGCGCGGACCACTCCTCTATGCATTCCCACCGTTCGCGATGCTTCCTTGGGTTTTGGCTCAGGTGCGGCGTCAACAGGCGGAATTGGTACTGATTGCCCCATTTTGGACTTCCCAGTCGTGGTTTCCTCACCTGCTAGATCTACTCATCCTACCACCGTTCCTTCTTCCGGACTTCCCAGAACTTCTTCTAGACTCCGGAGGCGCGCGACACCCGCTCCTGGTGGGGGGATCTCTCCGTTTGCTGGCCTGCAGAGTATCGGGCACCCCAGCCAAGGCGAGGATCTTTCGGACGCAGCTCGAAGACTCCTGGATCAGTCGTGGGCTACGGGCACCAGACTGGCCTATAGAGCAGCCTGGGGATCATGGACTGGTTGGTGCGTGGCTCGGAGTCTGGATCCCTTTTCAGCACCTGTCTCGGACATCCTAGAATTCTTGACGTCCTTATTTGAAGAGGGTAAGGCGTATCGTACTCTCAATCTCTTCCGATCGGCCATTTCATCCTTTCACCAGGGGTTCGACGGACGTCCTGCGGGTCAACATCCCCTAGTATGCCGCCTCCTCAAGGGATCTCAGATGTCTCGACCTCCTCGACCGCGTTTTTCCTCTACCTGGGACGTTTCCTTGGTGTTGGACCTCTTCTCTACATGGCCATCTAATTCTCAGCTTTCTCTGCGCCAGCTTTCGGCCAAGTTGGTTACCCTCTTTTGCCTAATCTCTTGCAAGAGAGTTTCGGACGTCAGGGCTTTGGATTTTGATGCACGATCTTTTTCTCCGGAGGGAGTCACTTTCAATATCTCCCGCCGAACCAAAACGCATATTCGTTCTGTCTCTTACCCCAGTTTTCCTGATGTCCCGAACCTGTGCCCGGTTGCTTGTCTCCAGGAATATGAAGCTAGGACTTCCACGCTTAGACCTCCTGGACACCCGCAGCTGTTTCTCTCTTATCGCCGTCCGTTTGCCCCGGTTTCCACTCCTACTCTGGCGCGTTGGGTTAAGTGGAGTATGTCTTTAGCGGGTGTGGACACCTCTGTGTTCACGGCCCACTCTACTAGGAGTGCTGCCTCCACTTCCATGCTGGTCTCTGGAGCTCGTTTGGAGGATATTATGAAGATTGCGGACTGGTCGCGGGCTTCGACTTTTAAAGAGTTCTACTTTCGCCCTTCTCTACATGCCTTCTCTTCGGTTGTTTTACAGCTTTAAACTTGCAATATGAGCCTCCGTGTCTTGAAATAAAATTGTGGGATTTTACTAGTTTATGACGTAAAGTCATGATTTTATGAAAGACACGGAGGCGAGTATTGCCCGCCCTTTAATTCCCCTCCCTTGGGTTATTGCTTGCTGGAATGTGATGTTTGTTACTCATGATGATCTGTATTATTGTGGAATTTTGATGGTTCTTCGTGCTTGCACGTGTCCAGCGGATGGAACATTTTCCTTTCATGCATTTTCATTCTTTTCGCAGGTTGACTTTCCTGGGCCGGTTCTCGCTGGTTCCGGTTGTTTGGCGGTTTCCTGTTACAGTTCTGCAGTTGCAGTTTCGAGGAGTTCCCCTCTTGACAGAGGTTCCGGATGATGGCTCTCCTGTTCTCCGGTTTCTGAGTGTTTCCCGTTCGGATGGTTCCGGTTTTTGCAGTTCGGTTGGAGTTTCTGAGGTCCGGTCCGGTAGGAGTGGCATTGCCAAGAAAGAGGATGTGCTATGGACTTGTGGACATTATATAGGGGACTATGGTGGGAGGGACGGTTGCTATGGCAATATGTTAATTTGGTTTAACTTTTTCTTTGCTGCTGTGGTTGTCAGTAAAGAGAGATGATGCAATACTCGCCTCCGTGTCTTTCATAAAATCATGACTTTACGTCATAAACTAGTAAAATCCCACAATTTTATTTATTTTTTGCATTAAAATGTCTTTGAACTACACGTTGATTTTAGTAACACAGTTATAATTTGCTTTCCTGATGCAAAATAGGTTATATCCACCCATTATCTGTATCAGTGTGCAACGCACTCGGTAACAAGGATATGATTATAGTGTTATGATTGCCATATTACTTCAGTAAAATATGACTAACTCAGGAGCCAGCAGCATCCAAGGGAAAATAAGCACTCCAATGACTGATCCTGCATTTTTGGTGTGTGATTCAACACTGTTTTTCACAATCTTTTGATGCATTAGATTGGTGTTAGTTCACATGTTCTCTTAAATAGTTGTCCTTCCAATGTATTGCAATCCACAGGTACAATCAAGTACATACATTACGAAGGAAGATGAGCATTTAAGGTTATTCTAATGAAGTTTTATGCAAATTGCTTCATCCAAAGTCAATTTGCTCATCCCTAGTGTTTATGAAAGCTGTTCTTTAGAAAAGAACTAGCCAGTGTTTCTGCAGGATTGCCTTGCTTTTGTTATGTGACTGACTGGAAGTGGTGATAAAATTGTGACTTTAGATTATGGTTAGAGTGCCAATTGCAATTGATCTTTCTCTGGTTGTTGATGCACTCAATTTGTATGAGTCATTTTGCGTTGTTAAATGTTGCGTTAATGCTCCCTTCTTGGCATTTCTTTCACCTGCGGTGGCATGTCATAATTGTGCTTTGTTGCCTAAAGTCTGAGTCTTTGGAGCAATTCCGTATAAGCCTACGGAAATGTCCATTATTTTATAATTTGTAAAATAAGAGCAATAAGTTATTGCTATGAACTGTCACCCCCAACCCCTTCCTGCTGACAAACTAGGGCAGTGATGGCTAACCTCTGGCACTCCAGCTGTGGTGAAATTAGTACTCACAGCATGCTCAATTCATTTCTGTGGAATTCTGAGAACAGCCAAGCATGTATACATCTTAGGAGTTGTAGTTTTACCACAGCTAAAGTGCTAGAGGTTAGCCCTCAAGAAGCTAGGGAATATGGCGGCAGCTTCACATTGCACGTAACAAGATGCGAGCCCTCCTGACCTGGACTTAACCTTCTTAGGTTTGGTGTCAACCTCAGGGAAAATGGCTCTGGAATATAAGAGGTTAGCCATAGAAGTAGTGTTGCGCTTTACTCCAGACATCCGGAGACCTTGGCGCTGACTATCCAATCCTCCCTAAATAACACCCAGGCCATGATCGTCCATACTAGTCAGTGTGTGGGGAACTTGAAAGTGAGATGCTACAACTTCAGCCCTCAGCTGGGAATTGAAAACATACCAGAAAGTGATTGAGCATCTCAAATCTAAAGTTGAAAACCTGGAAAACTGGTCCCGCCGCAACAGCCTTAGGTTAATGAGCTGCCTGAATCTATATACTCTATTGAGCTTACTGGATCTGTGTGACAAAGAACTCCCAGAAGCATTAGAACTCAATTTCTTCTACAATGTAGAATTGGCATATGGAAAGAATTGATAGAATTTGCAGAAAGTTAAAACTATAAAAAAAAAAAAACTGTTTTGTTGATAATCAAATTACTTCTTTAGAAAGTGCACATATATACATAACAGATGCCCACACCTATTTAGTCTGTTACGGCAAGAACATAAATGTGTTATAAAAACAAAGACAATTTATGAGCATAAGATACAGTCCAATAAATTGGCCATTAGGAAATCTCCATAATCAAAACCTCCATAAACCCAATGCGTTTCCCCAATATTATTGTTTCATCAGAGCATACATGAAATAGGAGATTGCCAAATACAACCTGCAATTCACAATGGTGTAAACATAAATATCCTAAAAGGTCACAATACCTCCAAATATACCCTGTATATAGATCTGTACATATTTAACATCCAGATATAAATTCCATACATATAATTAATATAGGCGTCCATTTCAGACATAATGGACCTAGGCCTTATGGTCCATTCACACATCGGCAAAATGGGTCTGCATCTGTTCTGCAATTTTGCGGAACAGGTTCGGACCCATTAATTTCCAATGGGGCCGGAATGTGCTGTCCGCATTTGCGGATCCGCACTTCCAGATCCACGCTACCATTGCGCAAAAAAAATAGAACATGTCCTATTCTTGTCTGCAATTGCGGACAAGAAAAGGCATTTTCTATGAGGGTGCAATTTGTGCATCCGCAAAAGACATACAGACGCGTGAATGGACCCTCAAATGAATACATAGAAAATATCAATTGGCTCTAAATCTAAACGATGTATATAATATGATACATTATGTAAAGCCACTTACATAGATGGTAAAAAGGTGTAGTATAGACCATATTCCAGGAGCCACATTGGATGATATCTGACACAAGAAGGGATAATAGTTCTCACAGAGCTAAGGGGAATGTATACCTGTTTCCTTCTTAATGTGAGATATTCTATAAAGAAATGAGGAAAGGTAAAAAAAAAAAGGTGTATGCTATTGCTAAGGCCCCATATATTACCTTTAAATGATACTAGACTATACCATAGCCCTCCTGTAGAACTCCCAAAAATGGGCAGTCAACTACAATATATTGTTAAATTGTATTTTCATCCAATAACCTATACATCTTAACATTATAATTATCTAAATCTATAATAACACTCCCCCAAATGGTTTTATCACAATCGACCTATCTTTGTTTAGATCTTTTACAGCTTATGTAACAGGCAATGGGTGTGGAACTACCATGCCAATTAACCAGTTTGGCTTTGGGATATCCCTAAGTATGTTATCCTGGCAGCCCCTGGTCTTCACCTTTTAACCCCTATACAGGGATCTGGTTTTCACTGCAATGGAGCCACCAGGCCGCAACCTCCTGGGGTAGTCCCAGTGTAGTTGGCAGGTGAAAAACAGGGGTTACAGACACCGGTATGAGGCATCAAAGGGTCAGGCAATATTCATAGTCAGGTAACAGGCTGAGGTTAGGACAGGCAGAATACATGTGTAATCCAGAGACTAGTCTGAGGTAAGGGCAGGTCGCATTGGGTTAATATGGAAGTCAGGCGGCAGAGAGTCAGAGACAGCAACACAGGCAGGTTCAGTACATGAGCAAGTGGTCAGAATAGAGCATTTTCACTGGTTTCTAGTGAAATAGGTAGCCTTTTCCTGAGGCACCACTCCCTGGAATACAGTTGTCACAGTGTAGAGGGAGGGGAGGAACACCAGAATGACAATAGAAAGAAAAAGGACCAGGAACTAGGCCTCAAGGCTTGGAAAAGGGAAATGGTGAACACGTAAGGAAACCCTAAACCTAGCCCTGACTTCTGTCAGTATGAATAGACCCTGAAGGTGGGAATATTCAGACACCGAAAACCTAGGCCCTAGTAACCCTGAAAATCCCTAGGATTAGTGACAGGGTCTGAGACTACTGATTCCTTCCCAGATGAACAAATAGCATCTCCCTGAGTCCTAGTAAACAATGAGAAAATGGAAGCAACAAAATGCCAAGAGAAGTACACTTTTCTTCAATAGAAAATGGATGAGCAGGAACTCAGATGAGGACCACACACCAGCTCTTCCAACTCCAGGCAGAGAATATCAACCGCATGGTATGCAGTGTGAGTCCAGGCTAAATAGAGGAGCAGTAATGACCACAAGCTACACCTGAGACAAGAGGTGTGATCATGATGACTTAACATGCAGCCAGTCTCAGATCTTCTAACCTCTGTCACTGGAGGGACCGGAACAACAGTCCAGTTATTGGCTGGTGAAAATACAGTGCTAGTTCTCTATGTCCTCAATCTACAAAGGAGGAACATAAACATTGCCACTGAGCATTTGTAGTACATATCCCTGATGTGTCGTTTTTATATTTCTTTTCATTTCTGTGTTTTGTTTGTTTTTTTATATGTAATCTATATTAAAGGCTATGTTTTATAACAGGAGGTACCCTGTGACTAAAATAATTATACATATATACCACCTGTGGTTATTACTCCCTCTGACGGAATACTGTCTTAGCTGTGATTTGTTTTTGGTGAAAATACAGAACAGATGCGCTGGCTCTTTAAGAGCTGGGAGCTGCTCATGCCCTGCAGGACAAGGAAAGGGGCCTAGCAGGCATTTAGCAGCTCTGCTTTTAACTGCTCTTCAGTGACCACGTTTATACCCCCATTACCATTATTTAGGGGACGTGTGTGTATATATATATATATATATATATATAATGGATTAATTAGCTGACTAGAGTGTGACACTTTGAGCCTAGAATATTGAACCTTTTCACAAAATTCAAATTTTAAGCTGCATTAATGCAATTCCTTTTAAGTTGCATTACTAAAATAAAGACTTTTGCACGATATTTTAATTTTTCGAGTTTCACCTGTGTGTGTGTGTGTGTGTGTGTGTGTGTGTATGTATGTATTAGGAATGAGCAAAGAAAGCTTTGGATCCTAGATCCAAAGTTGCTTTGCTCAAAACTTCGGATCAATGCTGTACGGAGATCCCTCTCCGTACAGCATTAAAATGTACAGGCTCCGATGAGACAAAGTCAGTTATTCAGTAATTTCTGTATTTTATTTTTAAACTGGAAAACCATTTTAAAACTTGGATCCAAACTCTGCTTTGGTTCCAATGTACCAATCTAGATAAACACGCCTATATATTAGACCACCTGTTGACGCTGAGTCTGACGCACAAAGTTTATATATAACAGATTAACCCTTTCAAGTCAGTTTTCACCCTAAGGACTAGGCCACATTTTTCAAATCTCACATGTTTCACTTTGTGGTAATAACTCTGGAATGCTTTTACTTGTCCAAGTGATTCTGAGTCTGTTTTCTTATGACATTATTGTACTTTATGTTAGTGGTAAATTTGAGTCCATATGTCTTACCTTTATTTATAAAAATAAAAAATTACAGAAAATTTGTAAAAATTCACTATTTGAATTTCTCTGCTTTTAAAATGGATAGTGATCCCTCAAAAATAGTACTTATTTAACATTCTTGGTATTCAGCATATCAAACTCATAGTGCCCGGACGGCTTCGCCTTGCAGCTTTCTCATGGGCATTAATAAAAAACACCTCCCCACTTGTATTTAAAAGGTTGCAACCCTTCTAAGGTCTGATATCATCATTAAAAGTTCAAAACGGTTCCTTTTAAAGGGATTCAGCCGGCTGACTGAGGGAAGAGCAAGCATCGGACGTCACTGGGCTCTGCGCATGCCCAGTGACGACGATCAAGCTCCTGCAGATCGCACTGGCGCAGTCCTCAGTGGGTACTGCGTCTGCGCGAGACTTCGCTTGGCCGTGAGGGGGAGGAGAGGGATGAGAGGCTGTGGGCGGTTAGGCTTTCTGAAGGAAGGCGTTTTGGGCACTGTAAAGAGGGGCATTACTGGGCAAACTAAGGGGAACATAATGCCCCTCTGGGCACCTTCAGGGCTAATTTTCATAACCATAAAAGTCGTTTTTCTCCTAAACTACTGGACGGATTACAAGATAGAAGAGTACAGCCGATTCAAGGTAAGCTGTGGTGCATGACTGCTTTAAAATCCGATTTTGGGTTAGGAGAGGTGACCGAATCCCTTTAAAAAAATAATAATCCATATTTAGACCATTAGGAATCTATGCATTTAATAGGAAAATAAATTCAGTTTCTTTTTGGGATATTCTTTTTATAATCTCCCCTCCTCTCCAGTCTAATTCACACTGCACTATCCCCCAGGCCCTAAGGTCCTCCAGATTCTTGTTGTGTTTCTCAGCGAAATGTGCAGAAACATTTAGTCCCAAAAATTGGAATGTTTTGAAATTGGACATGATTCTAGCTACAGTCTTCTGCTTCCAATCTATATACAGCGCTTTGCTGATTCCCACAAAGGAACCTGGTATCTGCGGTGATGTGTCATTGTAGCACTTGCAGACAAACCGGCCAAGAGGAATAATAGAGGAACAATCCTGTATTTTATAGCTGGCTGCTTGGACTGCGCTTGGCTTACTGGAAACGTACTACATTTGGTGAGATCTGGACAATTCACAAGCCTATTTTAATATCAATATTAATAGATTTCACCTGTCAAGTAATCGGGAATTCTTGCTCCAAGTCTTGCTATTATTGATGTTCTCTAATTCAGTTATGAAGTCATTTTGTGGGGCTTACATAGCAGAAAGACTGCATTTTAGAACCTACTCCCCAAAACCTTTAGGTGTTCCATAAGAATTAAAGGAAAATGGAGGTGAAATTTCAAAATGTCAATTTTTTTTTAGCAGATTTTCCATTTTTAACCTGTGCTGTATTACAGTAAAAATGGATAACATAGTAACATAGTACATAAGGCCGAAAAAAGACATTTTTCCATCCAGTTCGGCCTGTCATCCTGCAAGTTGATCCAGAGGAAGGCAAAAAAAAAACTGAGGTAGAAGCCAATTTTCCTCACTTTAGGGGAATAAAAATTCCTTCCCGACTCCAATCAGGCAATCAGAATAAATCCCTGGATCAACGATCTCTCTCTAGTAGCTATAGCCTGTAATATTATTACGCTCCAGAAATACATCCAGGCCCCTCTTGAATTCCTTTATTGTACTCACCATCACCACCTCCTCAGGCAGAGAGTTCCATAGTCTCACTGCTCTTACCGTAAAGAATCCTCTTCTATGTTTGTGTACAAACCTTCTTTCCTCCAGACGCATAGGATGGCCCCTCATCACAGTCACCGTCCTGGGAATAAATAGATGACGGGATAGATCTCTGTACTGACCCCTGATATATTTATACATATTAATTAGATCTCCTTTCAGTCGTCTTTTTTCTAAAGTGAATAACCCTAATTTTGATAATCTTTCAGGGTACTGTAGTTGCCCCATTCCAGTTATTACTTTAGTTGCCCTCCTCTGGACCCTCTCCAGCTCTGCTATGTCTGCTTTGTTCACTGGAGCCCAGAACAGTCAAACAAAACTCCATATTTATTACCCTGATTATGCATTTTACACAAACACCCCATATGTGTGCTGTATGGGCACACTGTGACATGGCGGTAGACTCTTATCTGAAACCCAACCATATTAAAGCGTCTGGTTACATCATGATCTGCCGACGGCTTGTGCCGCCGCAGATCGCTGTCACCACGCTGTCATTAGACAGCTGCGATCACAGAAAGGTGTGCTGTTGCCAGCAGGAATGGTCAGGCAGTAAGATGCTTGTAGCATCCAGCTACAAGCATCTATTACATTGTAAAATCTAAAAGCCAGCAGGCTAGGAATTCACCTGTTCCTGCCTTGACTGTAATAAATAAGTAAATACAAAATAAATAATACATTTAAAAATAAAGAGAAATGCAGAAATAAAAAGAGATAGCTATAGCAATAGTTACTAGTATTAGCAATAGTATAGTAGACTAGGTACACATCCATACAAACATTCCGCCCCTTTTTCGTTCATAATTATTTTATTTTTTTATTATATATGTATTTGTTTTAGAAAATGGTATAGTGGAATTTCTGTGTGTAAAATATACATACACTTTTTTTTATTTCAAAATTCTAGGTATTTGTTTTAGCTATATTTTGTATGGCAGGGTTTTTTTCTGCGTAAAATATACAAATGCACATACAGTACAGACCAAAAGTTTGGACACACCGTCTCATTCAAAGAGTTTTCTTTATTTTCATGAATATGAAAATTGAAGATTCACACTGAAGGCATCAAAACTATGAATTAACACATGTGGAATTATATACATAAAAATGTGAAACAACTGAAAATATGTCATATTCTAGGTTCTTCGAAGTAACCACCTTTTGCTTTGATTACTGCTTTGCATACTCTTGGCATTCTCTTGATGAGCTTCAAGAGGTAGTCACCTGAAATGGTTTTCACTTCACAGGTGTGCCCTGTCAGGTTTAATAAGTGGGATTTCTTGCCTTATAAATGGGGTTGGGACCATCAGTTGCGTTGTGGAGAAGTCAGGTGGATACACAGCTGATAGTCCTACTGAATAGACTGTTAGAATTTGTATTATGGCAAGAAAAAAGCAGCCAAGTAAATAAAAACGAGTGGCCATCATTACTTTAAGAAATGAAGGTCAGTCAGTCCGAAAAAAATAAAATAAAATAAAAATATATATATTTTTTTTTTTCATAAAAAAAAAAACATTTTTACAATTTTATTAAAAAATATATATATAAAAGTCCTTAAAATGTCCACATTTTCCCAAGATTAATTCACCTTAGGGGAATAACATAAAAAAGTCACTTTGAAGAGGGCTTGTAATGTTTTGGCGCTGTACAAGATTTTTTTGGGCAGTACAGTGCCATAGAACCAGCAACTGAAAAATAAGCCACTGAAATCCAAAATGCACTCCAGTCTTTCAGTGGGCCCAGCCAGTACATAAATTAAGTCAATTTTCAGAGTACAAGCATATGGTAATCGCTTTAGAATTGTTCTGTCTTAAAACCTTTTGTAATGGTTAAAAAAAAATTGATAAGAAAGGGAAAATATTTTTTCACATAATTAAGTTTTTCCTTTAAATGTTTTTTTTATTTTTTTTATATTATAGCCATTATTTAATGACACAAAAGAAATGTGTGAGGTGTCCTGAGAAAAATATCAAATACATTTAGGCTGGCTCAGAAATTAATCAGTTATTTGCAATTAGATAGGCCCATTGCTACACCTGAAAAATTTGCCTGGTAAGGAAGAGGGATAAACACTCCGGTAATGAAGCAGTTAACGTCAATCTCCTCTGTGATGTTAGGTGGTCTATAGATTGCACATATTTGGAAAAAGAGGTAGTAGCTGTGCTCACCTGAATCCAAAGTGGATGCACGGGTGGTGCCAGGAACAAGACACTAGTCAAAATGAAAAGAGTTCAAAGAGCCCAGCTTCCAAAGATAAAAATTCGGCTTTTATTGTTCCAAGATTTAAAATCCAAAGTAGCAAAAAGTCTATGTGTATTGGGTCAAACAACGACCCTTAATCATGACAAAGTAATACTCCAAGTTCCAGGCACTATCTATCCCTTAACCAGCAATCCATAAGGTTGGGGCGGATCATGCGCATCTGCAATCTGTCATAACATGAAAGTTAAAGACAGTGTTACAAAAAATATGAACATTCTAGTGATGAACATTTCCTCCATGACTCTTTCACCGGCCCAAATTTCGGTCTTATAAAAAGGCCTGTCATTTTGCCCAACCACTCCACTTAATACCTTCCTTCTAGAACAAGAACTACAACGGTTCTATCGAACCATTAGATTAAAAACTCACTTCGGCCAGAGTGACCACCAGAACAACACACAATGGGAAACTGTGAGTAACGCTTTGACATTACAAACACTATGAAATAAAAGCTCATATAGGCCCCCTAAATCATATCATCCAGTTGAGACCTATATTTCATTCACTAAAACTATACAACAGACCCTGGACTCATACACCAGGGGCGAGGTTAAACATTCATCCAGTCTTACAGTGGAGGAACAGAGAGCCATCATGGAACTATAAACAAACAAAAACATCATGATTAAACCAGCAGACAAGGCTGGAGCACTGGTTGTCATGGACAAATCAATGTACATCACAGACATCTCTAACCAGCTAAGTGATCCAGACACCTACGAATCCCTTACAACTGACCCAACTTCTAATATTGCCAATAAAATCAAATCCATACTGCGATATTACCAAGAACACGAGATAACAGATGATAGTACAGTCACCTACCTGACCAAACAACACCAGTATTCTATACGCTTCCAAAAATTCATAAAAATCTCAACAATCCACCAGGCAGACCTATAGTCGCTTCTACCAACTCCATACTATCCCCATTGTCCATTTATCTTGACCGGATTCTGACCCCACTCATTAAGACATCACGTTCCTTCTTATTAAATACCAAGGACTTCATCACTAAATTAAGCCATAGCACACCACAATCAAATTCTATACTGATAACCATGGACGTCAATAGTTTGTACACATCTATAGAACACGAGAAAGGCATTGAGGCCACAGCCAAAATACTTTCAACACAATCAACGCTCAATAGTCAACAACAAGCATTTTGTCTATCTCTACTTTCAATGGTATTGCACAAGAATTTTTTTCTCTTTGGGGATACCTTTTACATCCAGAAATGAGGGACCACTATGGGGGCCAATGTCCCCCCCCCCCCCCCCCCCCCCATATGCAAATACATATATGATCCACTTTGAAGAGACATATGTGTACCAAAATCCACTTTTTCAACAGTAAGGCCATTTATGGCTACGCTTTATCAATGACCTATTTTGTCTCTGGAATAGACCTATATCCAGTGCACACTCCTTTCACCATCATCTCAACAACATATCTACTGAACTAAGATTCACCATGCAAACTGACAATAACAAGATTAGTTTTTTATAATGAAAGCGGGTCCCGTGCAGTGACTGTATTCTACTACACGTGCCCCGCTCACTGTATAATCGTATCTGTATTCTGTAATAGTTAATTGTGTATATGCCGGTAATCGCAACTATTGTATAATCATATCTGTATTCTGTAATAGTTAATTATGCATATACCACCTCATGAATGAAGCAGGCGGCGTGCGCGCATGACGTAGTGACTCACGCTGCCAGCGCCCGTCCTCCCGGCCTGCCTCCTCCCTCCTCTCTGCTACCTACCGAGCCCTTGTAGTTGTAAGTAGCGCTGATTATGCGATTACCGGTATATACATACTTAACTATTACAGAATACAGATACGATTATACAGTGAGCAGGGCCCGTGTAGTAGAATACAGTCACTGCACGGGCCCCGCTGTCATTATAAAAGCGGATGCGACCCCCACCCCTTGTATTGAGGGTCATTCACTACAGGGACACTGTTATGGAGGGGATCTGTGGATGACACATAGCATAAGATGCTATATATGTGTCATCCACAGATCCCCCCCCCATAACGGTGTCATACACAGATCCCCCCCATAACGGTGTCATACACAGATCCCCATAACAGTGCCATCCAGAGACCCCCATAAGTGTCACCCACCCACAGATCCCCCATAAGTGTCACCCACAGATCCCCCATAAGTGTCTTATAGGGCGAAAAATACGGTATACACTAGCAATCACCCGAGAGCTACCAAGAGATCTTACCTCACTCACAATTTACATGGGTAGAATGCATAATCACTGATCCATCCACCAAGGAAAAGAGACTGAGAGATGACTAAAAAGTTCATAGAGAGAGGATACCCCAAACATTCAGTTACACCATCCTTTGACACCAAAAATACAATACATACTCAGACAACATTGGCATATATTAACACGAGCCTACCCAGGGATATCGGAATTCCAAACCCCACCACTAACCTGCTATAAACGCTCCAAGAACATTAGGAATGGGCTGGTCCGAGCCAATATCGGACCCCTAACGAAGTTTCCTCGACAGAGTTTTTTGGGCACCCCAAAATCAGGCACTTTTTCCTGCCTTCATTGTGCGCAGGGCTCCAGTGTGATCAAAGGGAACATTGTCACTCACCCATACTCAGGTAAACGTTACACGATCAATATTTTTTTTTACTTCACTCCACAGATGTTGTTTGATTAAATGCCCATGCGGACTGTGCTATGTGGGTGAAACTACCCAACATATCAGAGACAGGATCTCAAAACACAAGTCTACTGTTAGAACAGATCAACTACCCTAACCCGTCCCTGCCCATTTCAAGGAACGGAATAATCAAATCTCTTCCCTGAGATTTCAGGTATTAGAACAAGTAAAAACCCCACGGTGGGGTGGTAGTCAAACATTATTATTAAAACAGCATGAATCATTTTGGATACACTAACTCCCAGAGGACTTAACCGGGAATGCGATTTATTTTGTAATATTTAACAGACTAAATGTAATAATTGTTGGACTATATGTATCTATCTCCTCAATAACCTTATAAATGACTATTATTGTACATTTTTCTTCCTTTCCCTTTTCAAGACAAATCCCCCTCCTTCCCCTCCCTCCTTTCCCTTTTCCTCCTTTCCCTTTTCCTCCCCCTTCCCCTCATTCCATGTTGTGTTATGTGCGATTACTGATACAGAATATATTATGTGGTGATATATACACTAAAAGGGATGTACTTTTTCATGCTGTATGATGAGGAATCTTACCCTACTGTGACTTCAACATTGCTGATATTTGCGTAATCTTTTTTTTATTATTCCTTTTTTTTACCCCCCCCCCTATTTTTTTTACATATATACCTGACCTTCCTTTTGTTATAACGTGAATTGCACTTGTTACGTAAAGGGAACCTGTCACCAGTTTTATGGTGTCCTAACTAACTAAGGGCAACATAATTAAGTGACGTATTCTCTTAACAAAATGCTGGGTCACTTTCTTTAATATACGCTGGACTCAATGACATCACGCCGGACTCCAATATATATATAATATATAATATTATAATCAGTAATAACTGAGCTGAAAACGATATTCCATTGCCACAAGAGGCAGTAATAGCATCAGTTAATCTAGATTCCTATATTCTCAGATGGATAAACAATCCATAGAGGAAATAGATACCTCCATGGAGGGTAAGTGAACCGGAGTCAGTCGCCCATCTTCTAAATTCAGCACAATACGACTCAGCAGTATGTTCTCCCTGACACAAGCTGCGCAACTTAGATTCAGCCATAGAGACCCGGTCTGGGTCATCATAAATCAGGCCCAGGGCTCTGAAAAATTCATTCACCGACCGAGGGACTGTGAACCGGTCGGCAGAGAAAAAAGCCAAGACTGAGTGTCACCTTTTAGCAGAGAAATAATAATCCCTACTCTTCGGTTTGCGTCTCCAGATGAAATCGGGCACAGACAAAAATACAATTTACAGGACTCCCTGAACCGAACAAAGTTATCACCTCCCCCGGAAAATTTATTAGGGAGAGTAACCTTAGGTTCCAGGCAGACCTGGTTTCCCCCGGCGGCGCCAGGCGCCAAAGTACTCTGACACCGTGCAACCGAATTGCGGAGGTCAGCTACCTCCAAAGAAAATCCCTGTATGCGATCAACCCAACCATCTATAGTTTCCATTTTGCAAACAGCAAGGGAAAAAATGGCGGTATGGCGGGCTATAATGTCATGGCAGGTAAGATAAGGGAAGGAAACAGAACACGACAAGGCAAACAAAACAACTGACTAGGCCCCAAATGGTAGGGAACAAAGGGGTAACCTCCTAGCAATCCTTAAAACACTTTCCCTAAGCTGCTATGCCCATGTGCATATCTTGATGGTAGATATGCACATGCCCACGTATCTAAGACTATAACACACTGTACCAAACCCTCAGTTGTAGGGAAGAGGAAAAGAAACACCCATATCCTTCAACAATCAAAGGAGCTAGTAAAAACAGACACAGAAGGCAAAAAGGGAAAGAGCTCACACAAGGCAGAACTATAACCCGCAAAGGCTATAGGGAGAGGAATAAATAGCCTCATCAATTACCTAAAGAACAACACCTGGGAGGAGGTGGGATTCAGTTCAAACCCACAACAAAACAAACTGTCAGATCGAGTCACATGCAGCAACTCTAACAGATCTCCTCAGGACAGGGCGTGACACAGTCCAGCAAAATCTGCCTTCCAGAAACCATGCGGCAGTCCTTTCCTTCTGCACCATTACAACCACATGTGGGGTGTTTCTGTAAACCTCAGTATCAGGGTGATAAATATAAATTTTTGTTTGGCTGTTAACCCTCAATGTGTTAAAGAACAAAATGGATTAAAATGGAAAATATGCCCAAAAAGTAAAATTTTGAAATTTTATCTCTATTTTCCTTTAATTCTTGTGGAACACCTAAAGGGTTAACAAGGTTTGTAAAATCAGTTTTGAGTAACTTGAGGGGTGTAGTTTCAACAATGGGATCATTTATGGTGGGTTACCACTATGTAAGCCCCACAAAGTGACTTCAAACCTGAACTGGTCCTTAAAACGTGGGTTTTGGAAATTCTTCTAACGTCCTAAAAAATATATAAAATGACATTTACAAAATTATATCAACATAAAGTAGACATATGGGGAATGTTAAGTAATAAATATTTTATGAGGTATCACTTTCTGTTAAAAGCAGAGAAATATAATTTTTTTCCTAAATTGCAGAACTGGAAAACAAAATCAGCTTGCTGGAAAGCGACCTGGACCAGTCCCAGATACAGTTGCAGGCTGTGCTGAAGTCTACCTCGGGGCTCCGAGATAAAATAGAGGACTTGGAAAACCGGTCCAGGCGCAGTAATATAAGAATAATAGGTTTACCAGAATCTATCCCTTCCAGCCAGCTTGCTTCGATTTGCGCTGTGGACATACCAAAAGCACTAGGTATCCGTAGCCCTTGTACAGTGGAGAGGGCGCACCGAGTGGGACCACTGCGGACTGACCATGCAGACGCACAGAATAGAGATCTAGCCGCAATACCTGAATTACGCAGAAAAGGCGGACATTTTGGGACAATTTAAAAAGAGAGGAAAACCAGTCGACGTAAGAGGCTATAAAGTGCTTTTATTTGGGGACTATAGTGCCGAGGTTTTGAGACGGAGGAGGGCATTCTCAGACATATGCTCAACTCTGGTAAGGAAAAAGCGAAAGTTTGCTTTGTTATACCCGGCGATTTTAAAAGTCTTCAAGGAAGATGGCTCCTCAGAGGTGTTTGAGACGCCAGAAGATGCCGCGAACAGTATGAACTTGCTAGCACTGGATAGAGAGGCCGAGTGATTACCGGGTACGCTGACAATGCCCAGAAGACCGTCATCAGCGCAGCAGGATATTCCAGCGACTCAGAGGCCGCGTTCGCCACGTCGACGAGGAAACCGAAACTCTGAAGATCGACGCCCCAGGAGAGACTGAAATGTGAGACTTTTGTTCCGAGATTGCTTACATCCATATGTAGGCAATAGTTATGAATGTGAGTTCTCTCGTATGTTATAATTGATACACCTGATGCTTCGTTCATGATGTAGTCGACTTCCATGGCATTCATGGGTTGGCTATTAGTAGGCTGCTAAGTTACACCGCAACACGATGATTGTCCTGGAACCGTATTTTGAATACCTGTCTGGGGGTTAAGCTGGGAAATAACAAGATTTAAAGGGAGTCTGTCACCACATTTTAGCATGTTAGACCGTTAATATAGGGTTATGTGATCCAGCCAGAACATAAAAACGGTACCTTTGTGGTAGAAAACGGACTTTTCAATTTGCAGAAAACGAACTTATAAGATTATCTCCTGAGCCCTCTCAAGTGCCCAGGGCGGTCTCTCAATCCTCGGAGCCCCAGGCAGGCACCTCCTAAACGGCTGATAACTCCGCCCTCCGTGCGCCTCTGCCCGCCCGTTTACTCCCCTCCCCTGTCCCTTTCCACTGCGGCTGTGCGGTTCAAATCGTAGCGGGCGCATGCGCAATAGGTATTGCGATGCCCTGCCAGGAGCGGGCATCGCATTGCGCATGCGCCCGCTACGATTTGTACCGCACAGCTGCAGTGGAAAGGGACAGGGGAGGGGAGTAAACGGGCGGGCAGAGGCGCACGGAGGGCGGAGTTATCAGCCGTTTAGGAGGTGCCTGCCTGGGGCTCCGAGGATTGAGAGACCGCCCTGGGCACTTGAGAGGGCTCAGAAGATAATCTTATAAGTTCGTTTTCTGCAAATTGAAAAGTCCGTTTTCTACCACAAAGGTACCGTTTTTATGTTCTGGCTGGATCACATAACCCTATTTTAACGGTCTAACATGCTAAAATGTGGTGACAGACTCCCTTTAAAAAAGGTTTTCTCCCTCTTTATATTGAGCAAAGGTATCTCCTGGTTAGCGGATAGCGATTTTGTCATTACAGCGGAGATTGAGTAACGGAGGGCGAGAGATAGCGAAGTCTCTTGATATACAAGAAGTCAGAAATGTATAAGTTCGTAGTCATCCCTGGTGATTAAGGGAGTTCTCTTATTTTAGGTTGGGAAGGGAGGGAGTGGGGTTCTATAGCACTACAGATAATCTAAGAATAAGCTGAGGAAGGGATTAGCATATTATCAATATGGTCAAGTTTGTAACTTGGAATGTCAAAGGTCTACGTTCTCCGCATAAAAGGCTGATGGTGTTACGTAATTTGAAAAAACTACAGGCAGACATTGCTTACCCTAACCATAGAGACCCCTGCAGGGAAATTGTCAATATACAATATATATGCCCCAAATACGCAAGCTGGTCCCTTCATTGGGTACTTAGAAAGGTTGATCTTGCAGGATCCCAATAACCTAGTGTTAGTGGGGGGAGATTTTAATATGGTGCATTCGGACGCTGAAGATAGGAAACGAACCAGGACAGGTAGAATAGACAGGCCGGAGGCATCGCCCATGCTTTCTACCATGTTGGAGGCCACTAAGTTAACAGATATCTGGCGACACTACAACCCCATGAAGCGGGAATATACGCACTTCTCTCACTCTCAATGTGCTTGGTCTCGGATAATCTATTTTTGGGGATCTAGTTTGCTGACTACCAAAGTACGGGAGGTGGAGGTAAAGGAGATGGTAATCTCTGACCATTCACCGGTAACATTGAAACTGAGAGAAGATAGCCCGAGAGGCCAGGATATTTTATGGCATCTACCAGGATATTTGGCTATGGATGAGACTTTTCAATCAAAACTACTGGGATGGTAGTGGGAATATAAAGACACAAATGGACAGCACCAAGACAACCCGTCCCTATTTTGGGACACTGCAAAAGCCGTACTAAGAGGAAACATCATTTCCTATACTATGGCCCAAAAAAAGGATACGCGCTCCAAATTCTTAGAAGCCACAAATGAGTTGAGAACACTCTATACAGCGTTTCAACAGAACCCCACAGAGGCCCAAAAAACTAAATGGGTTACGGCTAAGCATAATTATGACCACTACGCAGAAAAATTGGAGAGGATCTATGCAGACTACTCTTCAGCATATTTCTTTAAATTTGGGAATAAGTCAGGAAGATTGCTGGCCAGGCTTGCTGTCACGGACGGTGTACAGGAAACAAGACAAAGCAACATGCATATATGACTGAGTGGATCCAAAGCTAAGGAACCAAAAGGGAGACCCCTGCACAAGACCTGAGACTTTCCCTGGCTGCTCAGCCTATGCAAAGATCCGAAAGGTGGAAGGTTGCATATCCACGTACCTCGACTATATAACCCCTGAACACCCTACAATAGTGAGGGGACACGACCACCGACTCCCTACACCAGACACGGAGGGAGTCAGGGTCACCTGGGATCCAGCAAACAGAAAATAACAGATAAATGTTCAGCACTTAACTTTGTAGCAGACTGGAAAACAAGATCAGCATGCACACACACTCCAGGAAGTAGTATAAGCCGCCCAGTAATGCATTATGGGGCGGAATTTAAAGGGATGCAATCAGTCCAACTCCATGACAGCTGAGAGAGGCTAACGAGATGAGGAACTGAACAGCACAACAAAGAGAACTCAAGGAGGAGGTTCTGAAAGGCCTCTGTCAGAGCTTCTCAGCTGTCTGGTTGTGACACTTGCACAGGGAAAGAAACCGAACTTGCCGCCCCTCAGACTTCAGACAGTGAATGGGGAGCTAAGTAGAGACCCAAAGGTTACGCTAGAGATTTTTAAAAGTTACTATGAACAGCTATATGCCCAAGACCCTTGTGACATTCAGGAGGGGAGTGCTTTTTTGGATTCAATCTCTTAGCTGTCTATTGAGGAGCCTGACCTGTCAATGCTTAATGCTATTACGGAGCAGGAAATCCTATTGGTTATAAAATCCCTGCATAACGGCAAGGCCCCGGGGCCCGATGGCTTTCCGGCGGAATTTTATAAGTCACTGGGCTCAGAGGTAGTTCCTAGCCTGTTACTGTTATTTAATTCCATCATCCAGACCCAGATAGTGATGCCTTCAGGGAATTTAGCACATATTAAATTGATACCCCAACAGGATAAAGACCCCACACTCCCGGGATCCTACAGGCCAATTTCCCTGATAAATCAGGACTTAAAGATACTTGCGAAAATAATGGCCAATAGGCTAGCTAACATTATGCCCAAACTGATTGGCTCACACCAAGTTGGATTTGTGAAAGGCCGTTCAGCAACAATTAACATACGAACAGTTTTGGCGGTCCAGGATTGGTTCCTCAAGAGACGGCAGATGGATGAGGTGGGAAGAGAGGCCCTGTTAGCTTTGGATGCCGAAAAGGCGTTCGATAACGTCAACTGGCAGTGGTTAGGGCTAGTGCTAGACAAGATAGGGATCCAGGGGCCCTTTAGGGCATTTGTCCAGGCAATTTACACCGCCCCACAGGCAAAGATCTATCTCCCAGGTTTTTTATCCGCTCCGTTCCAACTCCGGAAGGGTACGAGACAGGGTTGCCCACTTTCCCCGATTTTGTTCAACATAGCGCTCGAGCCGTTGGCAAGGCACTTGCTCAGTTCGGAGGTTTATGAAGGAATAAAGGTGGGGAATAGGGAAATTAAATTGACATGTTTTGCAGATGATATGCTGCTGTTTTTAAAGGACCCTGCCAGGGATTTGTCAGGAGTACTGGACACCTTGAATAAAGTACGTACTTTCATGGGCTATAGGATTAATGTGGCGAAGTGTCAGTTGTTACATATAGGGATAGGATTGGGAACGAGGTACGAAGGTGATCAAATTATGGTGGCGCGCGACTATATAAAATACCTGGGGATCAAGATAGGCAAATGTCCGGCCATGATGTATAAGTTAAACTATGACCCCCTGATAACTAAAATTATTCGGGAATTACAGAGATGGCAAGAACTCCCATTGACACTATTAGGAAGGGCGAGCTTCATCAAAATTACAAGTTTTGCCAGGCTTTTGTACCCATTGCAGACGATACCGCTTTTATTGAAACACATGGATATCAATAGGTTGCAAGTCTGCGTTTGTGGCATTTCTCTGGAAAAAAAAAAAGAGGCCCCGTATTGCATATTAAAAACTCTGCCTTCTGAAGTGGGAGGGGGGCCTGCAATTACCCGATGTCTGGGACTACAACCTGGCGGCGATTTGGCGGTATATTCAAGACTGGGTGGGGGGGACCTCAAACCATGCTGATAGGGCACTGGAACAGGAATTAGTAAGGCCGCTCGATCTACATGCTTTGCTGCACACAAAATTCTCACTACTCCCAGATATTGCCAAACATGCTTCCATACTCAACGACACGATAGCTACGTGGAAACATGTCAGGAAGTTATATCAGCTTCCACTTTACATCTCAGCCTACATGCCGCTGTGGTCCCTCCCATCTTTCCCCCAGGGGAGATTTAATAAACTGTTTCAAGATTGGCGCCAAAAAGGTGTGTGGAAACTGGGGAACCTACTGGACACTAACGGTCTAAAGTTACTGTCCTGGGAAGAAGTGCAGACCAAATACTCCATACCCTCAAGCCAGTACTTGCAGTATTTGCAGATAAAAACATTTTGCACAGCTCAATCAAGCAGACTGGGCACTGAGGCAGCCTTGACTAGGTTTGCAAGTTTGATGACTCAGGCGAATAACACGGATTCTATCTCCACCTTATATAGAAAGCTAATGAATATTAAGTTGGAAGGGATTGCACGAACAGTGTTTAGAGAGTGGGAGAAACAGTTAGCTGATGACAAGATTACTTTTAAAATACGTGAAGGGATGGACAAAGTAAGAAGTGTCATCAGCAGTGAGCATTGGAGGGAAACCCAGTTTAGGATAATTCATAGGGCGACCTATGCTCATAACTTATCTTATGACAACGCACCGGCGCATTACCTGAGGAATTGCCCCAAGTGTGATATGTATAAGGCCGACCTTCTGCATGGGATCTGGGGCTGTCCTAAGTTGAGATCATTCTGGGATCAAGTATGTATATACAGCTGTAACAATGTTAGCAATCCCTTTTTTCTCATAAGGAAAGAAACGAATTGCAATTCTAACTTACAATTCATAACAAAGCCAGTAGATGGCAGTATTAAACAATCTTAATTAAAACCACAGTAGCTGTTTTAACTAAATTGCAAATACACACAAGGCTATATGCCTAAAGCCAGGTATAATGCAAGCCAGCACCTATTCATTAAACAGGTAACTGGGATACCTTACAATGGCAGCTGGGTGCACTGAGATTTTTAAAACCATCTCTCATCTAACTGAGAGTCAGTAAATCTCTAGCAATTCTGTTTTATGATTTATTTTTTATTCTGTATGTTGATACATCGCGATACCAAATTTATATACTTTAATGTTTTACTATTCTTTCATCATAAAATCTGTTTAGTGCTGAATAAATTTGTATTTTGAATCGCCATAGACTAAATAGATGACATCCTGATGCAAACTGGACAGATTTCTTTCCATTCAGAATACATTGGGATATGCATGTCCGCGTGACACCAGAGTCCATTTGACATAGGCCAAAACGAGGGGATGCATGTCCGCGTGACACCAGAGTCCATGTGACAAGCTAAAATATTGAAAGAGATGTATTTTTTTTAAATACATTTACACATTTAATCCTCCATTTTAATTATATTTACCCCATTTATATTTTTTTAACCCTACACATTTAGGCTCCATACACATGTCCGCAAAAGGGTCCGCACCCGTTCCGCAATTTTGCGGAACGGGTGCGGACGTGACGCGGAGAGCGGCCCCGAACTTCCGGTCAGCAGCTCGGCAAAAGATAGAATATGTCCTATTCTTGTCGGCAACTGCGGACAAGAATAGGCATTTTTATAGCTGGTGCCGGCCGGGGTGTTGCGGACCAGCAATTTGCAGGTCCGCAACACAACACGAACGTGTGAATGGACCCTTAAACACAGGGTTTTAACCACTTCAACCCCCCTAGCTGAAACCCCCTTAATGACCAGGCCACTTTTTACACTTCTGCACTACACTACTTTCACCGTTTATTGCAACTTACCACCCAAATGAATTTTACCTCCTTTTCTTCTCACTAATAGAGCTTTCATTTGGTGGTATTTCATTGCTGCTGAAATTTTTACTTTTTTTTGTTATTAATTGAAATTTAACGTTTTGTTTGCAAAAAAATGAAATTTTTCACTTTCAGTTGTAAAATTTTGCAAAAAAACCCACACCCATATAGAAATATTTCACTAAATTTATTGTTCTACATGTCTTTGATAAAAAAAAAATGTTTGGGCAAAAAAAAAAAATGGTTTGGGTAAAAGTTATAGCGTTTACAAACTATGGTACAAAAATGTGAATTTTCGCTCTATGAAGCAGCTCTGACTTTCTGAGCACCTGTTATGTTTCCTAAGGTTCTACAATGCCCAGACAGTAGAAAACCCCCACAAATGACCCCATTTCGGAAAGTAGACACCCTAAGGTTGATGGGCATAGTGAGTTCATAGAACTTTTTATTTTTTGTCACAAGTTAGCGGAAAATGATGATTTTTTTTTTCTTACAAAGTCTCATATTCCACTAACTTGTGACAAAAAATAAAAACTTCCATGAACTCACTATGCCCATCACAAAATACCTTGGGGTGTCTTCTTTCCAAAATGGGGTCACTTGTGGGGTAGTTATATTGCCCTGGCATTTTAGGGGCCCATATGCGTGAGAAGTAGTTTGCAATCAAAATCTGTAAAAAATGACCAGTCAAATCCGAAAGGTGCACTTTGGAATGTGGGTCCCTTTGCCCACCTTGGCTGCAAAAAAGTGTCACACATCTGGTATCGCCGTACTCAAGAGAAGTTGGGGAATGTGTTTTGGGGTGTCATTTTACATATACCCATGCTGGGTGAGATAAATATCTTGGTCAAATGCCAACTTTGTATAAAAAAATTGGAAAAGTTGTCTTTTGCCAAGATATTTCTCTCACCCAGCATGGGTATATGTAAAATGACACCCCAAAACACATTCAATATATTAAAGAATTACATATATTGTAAGTGTCCATATATACGTGAGTACTTAACCTGGAGTGGACCCTTTTAAAATTCGCTTTTATTCATTTTATTTTAAAAAAGCATAAGTATAAACACCCATTGATAACTGGATATCCAAAGCAAATAATAGGACAAGATGTTGTCCAGCTACCACCGTGAATTGGTGCAAAGAAATAATTTAGACAGATGCGCAAAAAATTCCCATGGCATTAATGACTTTTTTTAGGCTTGTTGGTCGGGTAGAGGGTAGGGCACCTCTGCCCAGGGCACACAGATGTGGGTATTCGGGATAGTTCTTTCCCTGTACCCGCCCTATCACAATCCTCTGCCCAGGGATGAACCCTAATGGTGGGATCACCCTGTCCCCGTGCCTATCCTGTCTGGCCCTGTACAGTGGGAATTCGTTACAGATGATGTCTGAGAATTTTATATATTTTTACCCCGACGCGTTTCCCCACTTTTGGTTCATCAGGGGGTCGGTTATAGGATAAGATTTATAATAGTTAACATCATGCAAAATAAAGTAGATAATAGATAGTTATATATAGTTACTGTGTCCTGCTTGATGCCATGATAGGGCAGTCCATCATGGAGGAACTGTGGATTCCCCAGTGGAGGGAGAGTCACCTAGGAATAATGCATTATACATGAACCTGCTGTCAATATTATTGCCATATAGAGGGGGGTTCATATTCGTATAAGTTCCTAATTCATAGTGACTTACATATAGACGTCCTCCTGTTGCTTAGACTGCCGCCTGCCGTCTCCGATGGGGCAGTAAGGCATCCCTGTGATCATGCTGCTTATAAGGGGACAGTCAAAGGGCGCTCTCTCAGTTCGGAGCCGCATATCCGGTATGTGGAACGCACGCTCCACCACTTCCGGCATCTTGGAACGCACCCTCCACTTCCGGTTTGTTGGAACGCAAGTATTGCTTCCTGTCTGCTGAACCGCAGACGTCATTTCCAGCTAGTCGCGATGTCAGAGCTCTCCCAGCATATAATGCATATTAGGATGGGTCCGAGACTTACGCCCTTGATTATTCCCTAATGTTTATTATAATCATCTAGCACTACTGGTCATCTTAGAGGGGCTAAGGTGTATATAGGTATATATTGAGGTACAATTCCTCTAATACCTTCGGTATGCCGTATAGGGCAAATCTTGGTATGCCAGATAGGGCAGCCCTGTGGGGTCATTTATACATAATCCCATTGGAGTCAGCCGGACCCTATAAGATTATGACCAGCAGCACAGTAGCAGGACCATTTTTCTGGGTTATAGCTATCCTGATCAGTAGAGACGAGTGTGCAATCGACGTATTCACCTGAAAATAAAAAATAAAATTTAAATAGTAGATAATTTAGCTGGGTGATGCATGATAAAGCACAAATCCTTCTAATATTATATATTGGGTACTTTATGTGCCCATGACCAATTTGAGACCATTGTTGAAAATGTCAGAGATAGAGGTAAGTGTCAGAGGAAAAGAAGTTCCCGAGCCCACTTAGCTATTTTCTCCACTTCATGAGGTGTGAAGAACATCTAAAAAAAACACGTGAAGGTCAATCGTTCATTAAGGCCAAAAGGTGCTTGCCAGTATAACTACCCCACAAGTGACCCCATTTTGGAAAGAAGACACCCCAAGGTATTCCGTGAGGGGCATGGCGAGTTCCTAGAATTTTTTATTTTTTGTCGCAAGTTAGTGGAATATGAGACTTTGTAAGTAAAAAAATAAATAAAAAATCATCATTTTCCGCTAACTTGTGACAAAAAATAAAAAATTCTAGGAACTCGCCATGCCCCTCACGGAATACCTTGGGGTGTCTTCTTTCCAAAATGGGGTCACTTGTGGGGTAGTTATACTGCCCTGGCATTTTAGGGGCCCATATGCGTGAGAAGTAGTTTGCAATCAAAATCTGTAAAAAATGACCGGTGAAATCCGAAAGGTGCTCTTTGGAATGTGTGCCCCTTTGCCCACCTAGGCTGCAAAAAAGTGTCACACATCTGGTATCGCCGTACTCAGGAGAAATTGGGGAATGTGTTTTGGGGTGTCATTTTACATATACCCATGCTGGGTGAGAGAAATATCTTGGCAAAAGACAACTTTTCCCATTTTTTCATACAAAGTTGGCATTTGACCAAGATATTTATCTCACCCAGCATGGGTATATGTAAAATGACACCCCAAAACACATTCCCCAACTTCTCCTGAGTACGGCGATACCACATGTGTGACACTTTTTTGCAGCCTAGATGCGCAAAGGTGCCCAAATTCCTTTTAGGAGAGCATTTTTAGACATTTGGATCCCAAACTTCTTCTCACGCTTTAGGGCCCCTAAAAAGTCAGGGCAGTATAAATACCCCACATGTGACCCCACTTTGGAAAGAAGACACCCCAAGGTATTCAATGAGGGGCCTGGCGAGTTCATATAAAACATTTTTTTTTGGCATAAGTTAGCGAAAATTGATTATTTTTTTTTTTTCTCACAAAGTCTCACTTTCCGCTAACTTGGGACAAAAATTTAAATCTTTCATGGACTCAATATGCCCCTCAGCGAATACCTAGGGGTGTCTTCTTTCCAAAATGGGGTCATTTGTGGGGTATTTGTACTGCCCAGGAATTTGAGGGTCTCCGTAATCATTACATGCATGGCCAGCATTAGGAGTTTCTGCTATTCTCCTTATATTGACCATACAGGTAATGAGATTTTTTTTTTGGTTCAGCCTCGGGCTGAAAGAAAAAAATGAACGGCACAGATTTCTTCATTCGCATCGATCAATGTGGATGAAAAAATCTCTGCCCAAAAAAAAAAAGGAGGGGAAAGGCGTCTGCCAGGACATAAGAGCTCCGCCCGACATCCATACCCACTTAGCTCGTATGCCCTGGCAAACCAGATTTCAATCAATCAATGTGGATGAATAAATCATTACCGGGATTTTTATTTTATTTTTTATATACAAAGTGTTTGCCAAAGCATAGGAACACCGCCTCCTCCTCAGCTCATATGCCTCGGCAAACGTATCGTTTACTGCAGAGGAGAAATCTCGTCTTGCAGCGCCGCATACACCGACTTGTGTGTAATCTGACAGCAGCGCAATGCGTTATGCACTTTGTCCCAGGTTGAAAGGAGAGGTTTGCAGCAGCTCTGTGTGAATGGGCCCTAATAGCCCTATGTGCCTGTCCTGGTGAGATGTGATCCCTATGCTAGGTGTACCTGTGTGTGGTACTTCCGGAAACACTCCCCTAAGCATAGGGCAGGGTGGTCAGGGCAGTCAGGACAGAAATAGCGGGTGTCACGCCTTATTCCACTCCTGCTACAGACACAACATCTTTTTCGGGGTGACGGTTGGGTTGAGGTACCGGCAACGACATTGGAGAAATGTCGTTCGTGTAGACGGCTAACTACACTGGTGGATGGGGCCACGGAACCTCCTGGGTACAGGAGGTTCTCGATGATCTCTTCCTGAAATTTGAGGAAGGATCCTGTTCTCCCAGCCTTACTGTAGAGAACAAAACTATTATACAGAGCCAATTAAATCAAATATACAGACACCTTCTTATACCAGCGTCTGGTTCTGCGGGAAACTAAATACGGAGACAACATCTGGTCATTGAAGTCCACCCCTCCCATGTGAAGGTTATAGTCGTGGACTGAGAGGGGCTTTTCAATGACACGGGTTGCTCGCTCAATTTGTATTGTCATGTCTGCGTGAATGGAGGAGAGCATGTAAACGTCACGCTTGTCTCTCCATTTCACCGCGAGCAGTTCTTCGTTACACAAGGCAGCCCTCTCCCCCCTTGCAAGACGGGTGGTAACGAGCCGTTGGGGGAAGCCCGCGCGACTAGTTCGCGCGGTGCCACAGCAGCCAATCTGTTCTAGAAACAAATGCCTGAAGAGGGCCACACTTGTGTAGAAATTGTCCACATAAAGATGGTACCCCTTGCTGAATAAGGGTGACACCAAGTCCCAGACTGTCTTCCCACTGCTCCCCAGGTAGTCAGGGCAACCGACCGGCTCCAGGGTCTGATCTTTTCCCTCATAGATCCAAAATTTGTTGGTATAGCCTGTGGCCCTTTCACAGAGCTTATACAATTTGACCCGATACCGGGCGCGCTTGCTTGGGATGTATTGTTTGAAGCCAAGGCGCCCGGTAAAATGTATTAGGGACTCGTCTACGCAGATGTTTTGCTCTGGGGTATACAAATCTGCAAATTTCAGGTTGAAGTGGTCTATGAGGGGCTGAATTTTGTGGAGCCGGTGAAAAGCTGGGTGGCCTCTGGGACGGGAGGTGGTGTTGTCGCTAAAGTGCAGAAAACGCAGGATGGCCTCAAAAAACGTGCCCTGGACATAGCAGCAGAGAACATGGGCATGTGATGAATTGGGTTTGTGGACCAATATGACCGCAATTCATGCTTTTTGGTTAGACCCATGTTGAGGAGAAGGCCCAGAAAAGTTTTATGTTTGGAAACTTGTACTGGTTTCCACCAGAAAGGCTGGGCATAATAGCTTTCCGGGTTGGCGGTTATAAATTGTGTGGCATACCGGTTTGTTTCGGCCACGACTATGTCCAAGAGCTCCGCAGTCAAGAACAGCTCAAAAAATCCCAGGGCCGAACCGATCTGAGCTGTCTCAACCCGAACTCCAGACTGGGCGGTGAAAGGGGGAACTACAGGTGCGGCTGAAGTTGGGGACTGCCAATCAGGGTTTGCCAGCACCTCTGGGATTCTAGGGGCTCTACGGGCACGTCTTTGCGGTGGCTGCGACGGGGTCACTACTGCACGTGCCACCGTACCAGCTTCAACTGCCCTTCTGGTGCTCGCTACTTCACCATGTTCTACGGCAGTGCTGGTACTAGGTCCAGGAAGGGCTGGGCTGCTGGTGTATGCCTCACCACGTAATCCGACAGCACCAGCCCCACTCTGCTGCTCTTGAAGCGGATCCTGCGCAACCTGCGGTCTAGCGACACGGGGCCGGGTACGCCTGCTGCTATCAGGGACCTCAGCCTCCTCGTCCGAACTTTGGGTCAGAGAGCCACTGCTTTCTACAGGTTTGTATTCTGACCCGCTAGATTCATCAGATGAGGGTTCCCACTCCTCATCCGACTGGGTCAGAAGCCTGTAGGCCTCTTCAGAAGAATACCCCCTGTTTGACATTTGGCCAACTAAATTTAGGGGTATTCCCTGAGACTACCCAAGAAAAAAAGCAAGCCTGTCTTACAAATGGGAGGCTAGCGAAGTACCGGAGGCCGCTGCGGTTGATAAAAAAAATATCAAAGCTGATTTTTTTTTATTGCCGCAGCGCAGTGATAAAAAAAATATATAATTTTTGTCACTGCGGCAGGGCGGGTGTGGGCGAACGCACGTTTGGGCGACCGATCAGGCTTGATCAGGCAAACACTGCGTTTTGGCTGGAGGGCGAACTAAGGTGACACTAATACAATTATAGATCTGACTGTGATCATTTTTGATCACTTACGGATACTATAAAAAGTACAAAAGCTGGCCGACTTCCGGTTCCGGCGCCGACATGATAGGCGGCATGTAAGAGCTGCTCCGGTCCCGTGCGCTTACAACCTTACATATCCCCAAGCTACTGCAAGGCCGAGTGGCCAGAATTCACTCCGATAACGGAGGATTTGGATGGATCGATATCTGACAGTAATGGGGAGCAAATCCAGAGGGAAGTCGCAATCAAGAGGCGCCAAGATAGAAGCCGAGGTAAAGAGAGGAAGAAATTCTGCATCGGCGCAAATCCACCAGTATAATCAGTCTTAATAGATTATTTTTGTTTTTAATTGCAATTAAAAACAAAAATAATCTATTAAGACTGATTATACTGGTGGATTTGCGCCGATGCAGAATTTCTTCCTCTCTTTACCTACGAATTCTTTTGGAGGGACTGGACATCCCAGCCAAAAGATCCCAAAAATCTGCGGCTGCAACCCTGGTTCAAATGGTCTTATTTTTATCAAGCTTACAGTAGTGTTGTGCCTGCCGGAGCACAACCATATAAGGTGAGTTTGGATATTTCTCACTCTGATATCCCTATCTGGTGCTTTGAACATACTACCCTATTGTGCGCTCCTTTTTCTTCTTTTTTCCCTTGTTTCTGAGGGAAATTTAGATTTGTCCGTGCAAGATAGAAGCCGAGGCTCCCAAGATGGCGGAGTCGGCTGCATTTCTGCCAGTGGAGGACGAGACTACTCAACTCACTGAGAGCCAGGATAATGGTACAGAGGGCACTGAGGAACAAGCCCCCCACGTGGACTATAAAAGATTGGCCGTGGAAGTCGCTAACCGTATTCTGCCTGATCTGCAGGAATCCCTGTCCACTACGGTGGCAGCGTCCTTTGCGGCCTTACAGACTGTAGTGGCGCGAAACGCAGAGCGGCTTGAGACGGTTGAAAATGAAGTGAGATCACTACAGATGGAGGTTCATACTCTCCAACAGCAGTTCCAGACGGCCTCTGGTGATAACAAAAAGCTATGGGAGAAGATTGACGATCTAGAAAATAGATCTAGACGGAACAACCTCCGTATAGTAGGTCTCCCCGAATCTATCTCCGGGAAGGAGCTGCACCAAATCTGTGAGCGAGACCTACCGGAAATTCTAGGTCTACAGGCGAGTTGTAAAGCTGAAAGAGTGCACAGAGTGGGCCCACTGAGAGGTCCGCAGGATGGTCGGAGATCGGAGGATAATAATAGGTCACAAAGACCAAGACAAGTTATAGTGAGATACCTGGACTATTACGAAAAAGCGGAGATCTTGCGCCTTTATAAGAGCCGGTCAAAGGGATGTGGAACTCAGGGGCCATCGCATCTTGATCTTTGGAGATTTTTCAGCGGAGGTTACGAGGCGCCGCAGAGCCTTTTCGGATGTTTGTTCGGCCCTGTACCGACAAAAGAAGAAGTTCGCATTGATGTATCCGGCAATCCTGAAGGTCTTTCGTGAAGACGGCCGGGTTGAAGTTTACAACAGCTCGGAAGAAGCCAGGGACTTACTGGGTGACACGGTGAGCCGTGGTAAGCAGAATCGGGGAGACAATGTAGTGCGCAGGAAGCTTCCATCACCATGGCACTCTCCCCCAGTTGAAGAAATGAGTGCATCGCCTCCGAAAGATCAACGGCAGAGATTGCACTCGGGGCAAGAGACCTGATGTGGGACTTAATCCACGGTACTTTACGTACTTTACGTCGTTTCAACAGTTCTAGCTCTACAGGTTATTTTAAGTTTATTCTTTTGATAGCGCTACGGCAGTAAGCTATCTGTTACCCGATGCTAGTATTGTGCGCATAAGAGGCCAGTAGACTTACAAGTTGGGCTACTAATGATGTGGTTTGTCAGGGTTCATCAAGGCCCACTTTATTAAGATGGTCAGTGGTGTATAGCAGCATAAGACGCAAAGGGGAGTCATGTAAGTTGCTCTGTATTCAATAGATAATGACTCTAAGTTACTGAAGGACTGCGTTACTGAAAATGTGTGCTGGGCCCTGAACTGAATTTAAGCTGGTTTACTAATAATGCGCTGTACCATTGCAAGATGGCGCTTACTCTGTTACGTATGTCACTGTTTTGCAAAAGCGCGGGACATGCGTTGAAAGTGTACATTATGTTGTGTACTTGTATTCAGGTTTTGCATGTTAACCCTACTATGTCGGGAAGAAGTGAAGTCCGAGTTATAGAGGGGTTTAAAGAGGTTAGGCACTTAAGGGTGTCACACAGGGGTATGGGTAAAGTTTTAAGCTGGGAGGGGAGGGAGGGGGGACTGTTATTGCGGTTTAGCTTGAGGAAGCTCCAATCAAATGCCAGACTCGAATATTTCTCTATGAAACCTGACAATTTATACATCACACTGCAGGAAAATGGTTAAAATTGTTTCCTGGAATGTGAAGGGACTGAGGTCACCACAAAAGCGACTAATGATACTTAGACATCTACATAAGCTAAGGGCTGATATCGCTTTATTGCAGGAAACTCACCTGGACGTGGAAGATTTCCACAGGATGCGAAAGCTCTGGGTTGGGGAGGTATATGGCTCGAAGGCTTGCAAGCGGAAGGCTGGGGTGTTGATTTTGATTCGGAAGAACTTAGGTTGGCAGGTAACCTCTCATTCATGTGACAATGAGGGCAGAATTATCCAACTCACCATGCAATTCATGGGGAAGGAGGTTAGCGTGTACAATTTATACGGCCCGAATGACTCTAGCGGAAAATTTTACAAGGAAGTCTCAGAGAGATTGCTAACGGACAAAACGGTTGATAAGATAGTGGGGGGAGATCTGAATGTGGTGGTAGATTGGGAGGAGGACAGAAGAACGGAGAGAAGCTTAGCCCCTCCTAAAAAGAGAGATGTACATGTGTTACAAGACTTCATGTCAGCGGTAGGCCTGGTTGATGTCTGGAGGACATTAAATCCGGAGGGACGCGAATATACATACTACTCTTTAGCGCACAAGTCATGGTCTTGCATAGATTATGTATTAGCCTCAGGGTCCGTGTTTGGGAGATGCGAGTCTTCTACTATAGAGAATATATTGATATCGGACCATGCTCCGATTACGGTTCAAGTACAAGACTGTGTGCCTAGAGGAACGGATTATATATGGCGCTTTCCCTCGGATTTATATGAAAACACAGACTTCCATAACTTGCTGAGGGGATAGTGGGATGATTATATTAGTACTAACGACCAACCCGATAACGCCCAACTAACGTGGGATGCAGGGAAAGCGGTTCTGCGAGGGAGACTGATCTCCCACGTGGCAGGCCTCAAGAAAAAAATAGCAACTGAAATTGAAGCGCATGGTTCAAAACTCAGGTTAGCGTATAGAGCTTTTACGATTAACCCATCACCTGGGACAGAAGCGACATGGAAGGCAGAGAAGCAGGAATACGAATCATGGCTGCAGAAGAGAGAGCTACTGTTTAGGTCTAAGGCGGATGCACAATTGTACAAATTCGGGAACAAGGCAGGGAGGTTATTAGCGAACTTAGCGAAAGGTTTCCATCAATCATCCCCGATTCTAGCTCTGACAGATAGAAATGGGGTATTAAAGCATGATCCTAAAGACATCAACGGGATAATCAGGGATTTCTATAGCAATCTTTATAAGTATGAGAAAGAGGATGCAGAAGCGGGTGATGATTGGCTAGCTTCCACTATCCTTCCGAGCATCTCCCCAGAAGATTTAAATGACCTTAACGCCCCCATAACAGTACAGGAGGTACAAAAAACAATCTCTAACTTAAAGTTAAGGAAAGCTCCAGGACCAGACGGTTACACGGGGGAGTTTTATAAAATCTTGGGAGAAAGGGTATCAGAACTTCTAACTAAAGTCTTTAACTCATATACGTCGGGTGTCTCGCTGCCCGGTGTTGCCAATACAGCACATATAAAACTAATCCCCAAACCAGGCAAGGACCCATTACAGGCTGCTTCATATCGCCCGATATCTCTAATAAATGTGGATATCAAAATAATTGCCAAAATTCTGGCGGATAGGCTAGCGATTATTCTACCCAAAATTATTTCGGATTCTCAGGTGGGCTTTATTAAGGGCCGCTCGGCAGTCACGAATATTAGGAAGGTTTTAACTGTTCTAGATGAGGTGAAAATGAGACCAGGGCAGCATGCATCCCCAGCTCTATTGGCAGGAGATGCAGAGAAAGCGTTTGACAATGTGAGCTGGGGATGGATGGGCAAAGTCTTAGATAAGGTGGGACTTACGGGCAACTTTAGATCCTTTCTAAGGGTATTATATAACAACCCCTCAGCTAGAATCCACACCCCAGGCTTTCTCTCAACAACTTTTTCAATAGGTAAGGGCACGAGACAGGGGTGTCCCCTCTCACCGCTGCTCTTCAACATAGCTTTGGAGCCACTATCCCGATATCTGGGCGATACGGAGGAAATAGAAGGAATAAAAATAGGCTCCAAGGAAGTGAAGCACGCTTTATATGCAGATGACCTATTGGTGTTCCTGGCAGAGCCCCAGAGGGATTTACCTCGTCTAATGGATAAACTCTTGCACTTTGGAAGTGCATCGGGCTTTAAAGTTAATGCAGACAAAAGCGAACTTCTGTTGCTCATACAGCAGCGTAACCCTAGAGAGATTGACGACCGAGCTCTTCCGGTGAAATTGGCAAAGAAGGCCATTCGATACCTCGGAATCAACATAGGTAATACTCCGGAATCAATTTATTCATTGAATTATCCCCCCATGATACAGAAAATCCAGGGTGATATAGACAGGTGGCTGAATCTCCCGCTCTCCCTGCTGGGAAGATGTCATTTTTTAAAAATGATCAGCTTTGCGCGCTTATTGTACCCTATGCAGACGATCCCGTTATTAATTAAGCATGCTGATATTCAGACCCTGGAGTCGGCATTCCGGTATTTTTTATGGAAAGGCAAGCGTGCAAGAATATCATTGAAAAAACTACAACTCCCTAAAGAAAAGGGGGGAGTGAATTTCCCGGATATTAGGAGGTATAACCTCGCCAGCAACCTCAGACATGCCTTAGATTGGATGATGGGGAGAAGCAGTTTTTCCAATTACAAACTGGAATCACATCTGGCTCACCCTTGGTCCTTGTCTGCACTGATTCACACTAAATATGCCAAGTTGCCTCAGATTCTGAGAAGCAGCTTAATAATAAAGGACACGGTGGCTACGTGGAAGGCAGTGCGGAAGGAATATGGGTTACCTTTTTCTTTATCTAAGCATATGTCTCTCTGGGGGCATCCAGAATTTGAGGAGGGGAGGCTTAACAAACAATTCCGTATATGGAGAGACAAGGGAATACGCTCTGTAGCGGATTTGTGGAATAGTACAGACCGCCGGTACCTCAGTTTCGGGGAACTGTGCAATAAATATGACTTACATTCTAGTCACCATTTGGCATACAGGCAGGTATACAGCTTCCTGAAGAGTAAGATAATTGACTTGAGTAAAGAATTTCCCACAAATAAGTTTGACCTACTAGGAAACGTGAACGCTTCGCCTTTATCCTTGTCAGATCTGCAAGGTAGACTACAAGAGGCCAGGTGGGCGGCCTCCCCTCTCCAGCCATTTAAGGCATGGGGTAAAGGGCTAGATAGGCTAGGAGACCATGAGGATATTTTGAAAGGGTGGTTATGTCTGCGGAACGTGATTCCTAACGAAATATGGCGGGAGACTCAATTCAGGATAGCACACAGAGCGATTTATGGGTTCTATAATACCAGATCAGCAGTGCAGGCGAATAAAATTACGCACTGTCCAAAGTGCGCGCTGGAAAATTCCGACTTACTTCACGGTCTGTGGGCATGCCCAAAGATAGCGGCATTTTGGGCGTCTGTTGAGAAGTGGTTAAAAGATGTAATGCATGTCACAATGTCACTATCTCCGGACTTTACACTGTTCCACTTTTATCCCGAGGGTACGAAGATGACGCAAATTACTCATATATGCATTATGGCAGCAAAGCGTTGCATTCTCAAAAATTGGTTACTCCAAGCTGTCCCATCAATCGGGGAGGTAGTTACTCAAATAAAATGGTGTCTAAGTAGGGAAATCTTTGAGGCAGAACAAGGCGCAGAGAAAGCTTTGCAGAAACTGATGACCAGATGGAGAGCATTTATCAGTAAGGTATTGGATCCGACAGAAATAAAGGGCATTATGGCCCCTTTGAAGCAGACGTCTTGGTATCTCCTAGTGCAATTGAAAGGTACTTTAGGCAACTTAGAGCAGTAGAGTCAGGGGGTTTGGGTTTAGGGGTAAAACAAAGTCAGACACGAAATAGGGAATAATGAGAGTTCTGGCACAGGTTACTGTAGGGGATATTACTGGGGCTTATTCAAAGTAGGGTGGGAGGGAAGGTAAACTCATGTATTCACACTTACTTAAAGGGAACCTGTCACCGGGATTTGGGGTATAGAGCTGAGGACATGGGTAGCTAGATGGCCGCTAGCACATCCACAATACCCAGTCCCCATAGCTCTGTGTGCTTTTATTGTGTAAAAAAAACGATTTGATACATATGCAAATTAACATAAAAGAGTCATATCTTACTTGTGTGACCAGAGAAGAGTCATATTTTCAAGCTCTGACTCATCTCAGGTTAATTTGCATATGTATCAAGTCAGTTTTTTTACACAATAAAAGCACACAGAGCTATGGGGACTGGGTATTGCGGATATGCTAGCGGCCATCTAGCAACCCATGTCCTCAGCTCTATACCCAAAATCCTGGTGACAGGTTCCCTTTAACATGATATATGTATAAGATTGGAATTTTTGTCGATGTAATGTGGATTTCAGATATATGTATCTTGTACATGCTATGGATGTCTGATGATCTAAAAACTAATAAAAATTTGGTTTAAAAAAAAATAAAAAAAATAAAAAGTACAAAAGCTGATTAGCGATACGCTAATCAGCGAATCAGTGACTGCGGTGCGGTGGGCTGGGTGCTAACCGATCGCTAAACTGCCTAACCAAGGGGCCTAAACTATCCTAAAACCTAACGGTCAATACCAGTAAAAAAAAAAAAGTGACAGTTTACACTGATCACTTTTTTCCTTTCACTAGTGATTGACAGGGGCGATCAAAGGGGTGATCAAAGGGTTAATTGGGGTGCAGGGGGGGATCTGGGACTAAATTGTGTGGTGTTTGGTGTACTCACTGTGAAACCTGCTCCTCTGCTGGATCCAACCGACCAAAAGGACCAGCAGAGGAGCAGGGAAGCCATATAACACATCATATTTACTAATATGATGTGTTATCTGGCTTCTCATTGGATTTTTAAAAAATCATCAGCTTGCCAGCCAGCCAGCCGGCCCGCATTGCGCATGCGCGGGCCGGCTAAGCGCGTCATCTCGCGTGATGACGCGTATATGCGTCACTCTGCCTGCAGCTGCCGCCTCCAGACCGCGGATCTGCGTTATTAAATATATATTGTTTATTAAATAAAGTCCCTTTTAGGAACCCTCGGGATATTATTAGTAATAACACATCTATGGTCTATTCAGACCCTAAATTCCCTGTAGGGGTCCCTAACTGAAAATAAAAATATTTCTTTATTAGTTATTATTTTAAAATAAATGAACCAAACAACTATAGAAAACTATTAAAATTATCAGTGTCTGATGGAGGGTACAATTGGAGTGTATGAATGTATTTGCCTTTGTCACATGTAGCCACTATGGAGTGCAGTGCCTCCCATTCATTTATATGGGGTATAGCTGCACTTACAAGCCTCTGCTAATACTTTGTTTGTGCATTCATACAATGTGATGGCAGATTGGGCGCTCCTATTAAGATCCTTTTATCATTCGGCCTTTATATTCAGGCTGGACAACAGTGAAACAATGTTGCTAGGTTTGTGTGTACTTTTGAAGCTGCCACTAGTCTGCTCAATTCACTTGTCTCTAGGCTACACTCTACACTTTTGTGCTACTGACTGCTCTATTTCATCCATAGAAGTCACTGTTCGTGCTAAACCGCTCATGTGGCATGCTCAATTCCACTCCTCAATGTCTGGTGCTGTCTCTGCAGCGTACTCTTTTTTTTTTTTTTACTAGTCCCTAACATTTCAGGCACTGTTTAAAATACAGGACATCATACCACCCCTCCCGACATGTTTCGCCACGCTCAGTGGCTTCGTCAGGGGATGTGGGGTATATGGACGCCGCGCGCATGTCTCGACCCTCCTAAATAGCTTTCTAGGTCCCGCCCACCTATCCCAAGTTTCCCTTCAGCCAATCACTGTGGGCGCTCCGGTAAGGTCCTCAAGTCAAAGCACAGGATGTCTCTCTGACACACATCCTGTGCACCATTCTCCTCCCCCGTAGTGACTGACTGCTGACGTCACATTTGTTTCGTCAGATGACTAATGGGGCGGTACCCACCAGGGCGGTACCCGGTAAGGTCCTCAGGTCAAAGCACATGATGTCTCTCTGACGCACATCCTGTGCACTATTCTCCTCCCCCTTAGTGACTCACTGCTGACGTCACATTTGTTTCGTCAGATGACTAATGGGGCGGTACCCACCAGGGCGGTACCCGGTAAGGTCCTCAGGTCAAAGCACATGATGTCTCTCTGACACACATCCTGTGTACAATTCTCCTCCCCCTTAGTGACTCACTGCTGACATCACATTTGTTTCGTCAGATGACTAATGGGGCGCCCAACCCCATCTCCTTCTCCTTAATTACACTTTTAACCCATCCATGTCCCTCATTGACATACAATATTTAATGCATGCCACCTTACTGTATACACCATTACGTGCAGAATTAGTCTGCAATTTACATTCTGTATGAGGGGGACGGACAACCAGCGTTTTTGGAGTATGGGGTTTAACACTCTGTCAGTCACAATGGGTTGATGTTTTAATATTAATTATATTTTCAATATAACATATGGAGTCCCCACTATTTTTAAGGATATGTCCACAAGGGCTACACAGACATCTGACCTGTATTTGGACCCATTCTCGGAGCTGCCTATATCAGTTGTCCACCATGCTTTATACATGACCAAGAGAGCTCTATTGCTCTAATTCATATATATCCATGCGTATGATGCTACGGCTGTCTCTTTTAATATGGATTAGGTGGTATTTTGATAATCGGGCCGCAATAATTCCTCAATTAAACTACGGTCTGGGATGCAATTTTTCCAAGTTTATTGCTTCAATTTTTTATATCACAGATTATTTTAGTTTGCAATCAAGTATGTATATTTCCTTAAATTGTGCTATGTCAGATAAAGGCCGTATATGAGAAACCCTCATTTAGGCCGCCCGGACTCATAGTTTGTAATCTGTGTATCCATCTGGCCTCCTCCTGCAGAAGCTTTATGTCCAAGTTCCCATTCCTAGGTCCCAGGGTTTTTCTCTCCAATCCCCAGAACTTTAGGACTTCCAAATTACCACCATGTACATATGTTATATGCCTGTAGAGTGACGTATCTTTACCCGTGTTGATGGTGCTGATGTGACCAGATATTCTACGCCTCAATTCCTGAGTGGTTTTACCCACATATAACTTTGGGCAGTTGCATGATGCAATGTAAATAATGCCACTGCTTCGGCAATTAAAGAACTCTCTGATCACATAAGTACGTCCATCCATGGGGTTTTTAAATTGTTTTACTTTAGGTAGGAATTTGCAAAAGGTACAATTCCCACAGGGGAAGGATCCAGTGATACTGGATTTCAGCCAGCTTGTGTTTGTCATTTGTCTTTTAGGTAGGAAGCTATGGACGAGTTTGTCCCTCAGATTTGGTCCTCTCCTATACGTCACACTGGGGTTTGATGGTAATACGTCTCGCAGTTGTTCATCACTGGTAAGTACCTGCCAATGTTTCCTAAGAATCTTCATCACCTGTTGGTTGCCACAATCATAAGTTCCTATGCATCTGATCCTTTTGTCTTCTCCTTCTCTCTTCTGATTGGTTTTATATTCCTGAGATAGTAATTCATCCCTATTTGTGCTTTTAGCACGATTGAATGCCTTCTTAAGGCATTTGCGTGGGTAACCCCTGCTCCTAAGTGCAGCTATACCCCATATAAATGAATGGGAGGCACTGCACTCCATAGTGGCTACATGTGACAAAGGCAAATACATTCATACACTCCAATTGTACCCTCCATCAGACACTGATAATTTTAATAGTTTTCTATAGTTGTTTGGTTCATTTATTTTAAAATAATAACTAATAAAGAAATATTTTTATTTTCAGTTAGGGACCCCTACAGGGAATTTAGGGTCTGAATAGACCATAGATGTGTTATTAAATATATATTAGAACAATTAGAAAGCCGTAAATTTTTATACAGCCTTCCTAAACAGTTAGAGAAGAATTAGCTAGCAATAAAAAAAATATTATTTTTTTAAATAATTTTGTCACCCTAATGATAAAGATTTAGGTGCATGGTCCCCCAAGCTATCCAAAAGCTCTTAGACAATTTTGAGATTTACTGACTCAGTTAGATGAGAGATGGTTTTAAATATCTCATAGTGCACCAGGCTGCCATTGTAAGGTATCCCAGTTACCTGTTTTATGAATAGGTGCTGGCTTGTATTATACCTGACTTTTGGCATATAGCCTGTGCTATGTTATAAATGCGCCATCTGCTGTTTGTAGAGATGAATTGCATGCTGATATTTTAGTTACTATGTGCCATCTACTGGTTGTAGGGATGAATTGCATTCTGATTTTTAAATTACTATTTTTAGTTACGTTATCGTTCTTCACTTTCGTGATTGTGAAGGGAGCGGTAACGTTGCTACATCTCTATGCCAAAGATGTATGGGGAGTTGAAGTTAAAGATGTACCCCAACAATGTGTTTTTCAGTTCATTCCCAGGGATCAAGAGGATGCTGACTCATCCATAGTGAGCACCAAAGGGCCACATGTCTTGCTGCTAGCGGCAAAAAAATGTATATTGAGGAAATGGCTACAACACCAGGTGCCTACGTTGGATGAGGCCATCAGTACTATGAAAATACTCATGTAGATGGATAGATTAGACGCGGAACGTAGTAAAGAAAAAGCCACACAGTCCTTTATTCACAAATGGAGACCATTTATTGAACATTCACTCACTACCTATGAGATACAGGAGGTTGTGAAACCATTTGTAGATACTACCTTGTATATGAAAGCACGAGTAGCAGGTAGGTTAGGCAACCTGTTAATATAACTTGAAGTCTCGGGATTATCTGTGGTGCTATATTGAGTTTACTGGTTAAATCTGTTTAATTGGGATGGGGAGAACATATCAAAATGAGATCTAGGCATAAACCTTTTCGGAAGTACAATGCTATGTTTTAATCCTGCTCCATGAGATGGTACATGTCGTGATACTTGTATTTTGACATTCATTGTATGTGTCTTTTTACTTTTTGTAAATTGTACTTGATGCCAGATCTGAATAAAAATTTTGAAACAAAAAAAGGTTGCAAGCATTGTCTATTTCTGGAACTTTAAATTTATTTTGCAAAGAATTCTAATGAAAGTCATAATAAATTGAGTCAAATTCTGCTACTCAAACTATTTTCACATTTATTCAGATACTTGAAACAATTTCAACAATAACATGTATTTATGTACATACAGTGAGGTCCATAAATATTGGCACATGGACACAATTCTAACATTTTTGGCTCTATACACCACCACAATGGATTTGAAAGGAAATGAACAAGATGTGCTTTAACTACAGACTGTCCGCTTTAATTTGAGGGTATTTACATCCAAATCGGGTAAACAGTGTAGGAATTACAACTGTTTGCATATTTGCCTCCCACTTGTTAAGGGACCAAAAGTAATGGGACAGAATAATCATCATAAATCAAACTTTCACTTTTTAATACTTGGTTGCAAATCCTTTGCAGTCAATTACAGCCTGAAGTCTGGAATGCATAGACATCACCAGACGTTGGGTTTCATCCCTGGTGATACTCTGCCAAGCCTCTACTGCAACTGTCTTCTGTTCCTGCTTGTTCTTGGGGCATTTTCCCTTCAGTTTTGTCTTCAGCAAGTGAAATGCATTCTCAAATCGGATTCAGGTCAGGTGATTGACTTGGCCATTGCATAACATTCCACTTCTTTCCCTTAAAAAACTCTTTGGTTGCTTTTGCAGTATGCTTTGGGTCATTGTCCATCTGCGCTGTGAAGTGCCGTCCAATGAGTTCTGAAGCATTTGGCTGAATATGAGCAGATAATATCGCTCGAAACACTTCAGAATTCATCCTGCTGCTTTTGTCAGTAGTCACGTCATCAATAAATACAAGATAACCAGTTCCATTGGCAGCCATACATGCCCACACAATGACACTACCACCACCATGCTTCACTCATGAGGTGGTATGCTTAGGATCATGAGCAGTTCCTTTCCTTCTCCATACTCTTCTCTTCTTATCACTCTGGTACAAGTTGATCTTGGTCTCATCTGTCCATAGGATGTTGTTCGAGAACTGTGAAGGCTTTTTTAGATGTCGTTTGGCAAATTCTCATCTGGCCTTCCTATTTTTGAGGCTCACCAATGGTTTCCATCTTGTGGTGAACCCTCTGTATTCACTCTGGTGACGTCTTCTCTTGATTGTTGACTTTAACACACATACACCTACCTCCTGGAGAGTGTTCTTTATCTGACCAACTGTTGTGAAGGGTGTTTTCTTCACAAGGGAAATAATTCTTCGGTCATTCACCACAGTTGTTTTCCGTGGTCTTCTGGGTCTTTTGGTGTGGCTGAGCTCACCGGTGCATTCCTTCTTTTTAAGAATGTTCCAAATGTTCCACACCTAATGTTTTTGCTATCTCTCTGATGGGTTTGTTTTGTTTTTTCAGCCTAATGATGGCTTCCTTCACTGATAGTGACAGCTCTTTGGATCTCATCTTGAGAGTTGACAGCAACAGATTCCAAATGCAAATAGCACACTTGAAATGAACTCTGGACCTTTTATCTGCTCATTGTAATTGGGATATTGAGGAAATAACAGACACGTGGCCATAGAACAGCTGAGAAGCCAATTGGTCCCTGGTGGGAGGCACATATGAAAACTGTTGTAATTCCTACATCATTCACCTGATTTGAATGTAATTACGCTCAAATTAAAGCTGACAGTCTGCAGTTAAAGCAGATCTTGTTAATTTCATTTCAAATCCATTGTGGTGGTGTATAGAGCCAAAAATGTTAGAATTGTGTTGGTGTCCCAATATTTATGGATCTGACTGTATGCTAACAGCCTCATGTTAGGCCAAAACCAAGAACGTATGCATCAAGGTACTGACACTGTCTCAAAATGCAAAGATGCAAAATGAAAAAATCTCAATATGTAATAGCCTAACAGTTATGGCTATGATAGTCAGCAAAGCAGTTGCGTGTCTTTGTGTAACAAAAGTGCATGTAAAATGTGTTGCAGAGGCTGTCCACAATGTTTGGCACATTGAGCACATTGTTTGCATCTATCGCTTCTAATCATGGAATGTTTCGGCTTTGGTGCTGGAAGGACACTTCGTGAACTTCTGACTGTCGCTGATGGAACTTTTCTTTGTCTGTTGGAGTATCCGTCCACCAGACTCCTTGCTATCATCTGCCAATATTCCAGTGGTGTAATCGCTTTGTACTCTGGGTACCTCTCTTCATTTGCTTGTATATAAATGCAGTGACTGTTGTTTACAGCAATATCTAGGAGGTCAAAGTAATTCCTCAAATAAAACTTTATTTTTGACTTCCGGTCTGTCTCATAGGACACTTTCTTCTGATCCATCAGGTGGTGTGGACCCCATGTACTTGTAAATAGTAACAATGGTTGGAAATTGAATATTCAGCTTTTCTGCACATCCTGCCTGTCTTCTCAGCACATGCGTCATATCATCCTTTTTGCATGTAAGGGAATTTGACAACAGTGTCACTGATCTATTGTCCACCCATTTTACACATTTGACGCCATTTGCACTCATATCCATATCTTCTCGTTTCATTTCTTTGTCAGCTTTCAAGATTTTGGGCATATTTTTTCTGTCCACATGAACTATGCCACAAAGGTAGATCTTCTGCAACATCTCATATTGCAGCAGTGGAGAATTAAAATTGTCGATGAACGAGTGAGACTAAAGTGCTGAAATCAGATGCTTGTTCAAAGACTTCAACAGCATCAATAGCTGCAGAGTCATCTAATTTCAAGTTCACTTGTCCATAGTCATAGTCAGTAGTGTTTGTTAGGATTTTAGTTGCTCCCTTTTGAACCTAAAGTCAAAACCAGTGATCATTGACTGAGTTTTTGAACTAGATTGCGACTTTTTCGGCAGAGGCAGTTGCTCTCCTTCTTCGGAGTTCACTGCTGAAGTCTTGAGTGTACACTTACGTTTCGGAAAGCCATAGAACATCAAATGTTTGATTGGTAGAGCTGTACAAGCTAGGTTTGTGCTAGAGCTGGGTTCAGTTAATGAAGAAAAATTAGGATGCTCTATGATCACTTCCTGGGTAACACAGTCAACAGCTTCAAGCAAGAAACTCTGGTCTTCGTCATCGAGAGTGAGGTCCTCTTCATCATTGTGGTCGGCAAGCAACAGCCGTTGTATATCCTCTTCACGTATTGTAAACAAGCGTTCACGCTGTGTTTGAGGCCTTGCTAAGAACATATGAACAATAGCGAATAAAATGGGTCATAATAGTGACTCTGCCACTTCATGTAGCTGAAGAAGTTAATGCTTTCATTCAGCTGCTTCCTGATGTACTGCTGTAATTAAAATGTCTCCTGCAGAGGCGGCTCTTCCATTAGGCCACTTAGGCCGCCGCCTAAGGCCTTGCGCTGGTGGGGGCCTCGCCAGTGGCATTGCAAAGGGGGTGCATCGGGCAGCAGTGGCGGCGGCGGCATGGCACAGGGAGATGAGAGCGTCCATTGTGGAAGCGCTTATCTCCATAGTCATCTGTATCGCTGTCCTAAGGATGGCGATACAGATGACTGTGTTGAGGCGGGGCAGGGGAGGGAGAGGCGTCTCCCTTCCCTGTTCCTCTGATAGGCTGCGGGCCTTGTGCCAGCAGCTTATCAGAGGCTGGTTCAGGCGGCGCAATGATGTCATTGCGCCACCTGAGCCATACAGCGCGGAACAAAGGTCGGAAGAGGCCTGCATCGCATCGCTGCCATAAGAAGGTAAGTATAGATAGGGAGGAGGCACTTGTTACTGGCACATGATTTGGGGGAGAGGCACTTGTTATTGGCACATGATTTGGGGGGAGAGGCACTTGTTATTGGCACATGATTGGGGGGCATCTATGGGGGCCCTTATTACTGGCACATTATTGGGGGGCACTATGGGGACACTTACTTGCACATTATATGGGGCACTTACTGGCACATTATGGGGGGCACTATGGAGAAGGGGGAAGGATCACAATGATGGCATCTACTGGGTGCCCTAAATACTGTAAATTTTATGGGGTATCACTATGGGGGGTTCTACTGGGGGCCCTATATACTGGCACACAGTATGGAGGGCACTTTGGAGAAGTGTAGGGGAAAGGAGCACTATGGGAGCATCTACTGGGGGCCCTATATTCTGGCATGCATCATGAGGGGGCACTATGGAGAAGTGGGGGAGAAGAGCACTATGGGGGCATTATATAGGGGCATTTAATACTGGCACCCATTTTGGTGCCACTATGGGGAAGGGGGGATAGAAGCATTATGGGGGCATCTATATGGGGCAGTCTATAGGGGCATTTTATACTGGCACATTATGAAGTTCACTATGGGGACGGGGAGGAGCACTTGGGGGGCACTATATAGGATGGGGAGGAGCACTATGGGGGCATCTTCTGGGGGCACCATATAGGAGTATTTTATACTGGCACAAATTATAGGGGCACTACAGGCACCTTAGCTCAACTGGGGGCACTAAGTGTTTTATGTAGTGGCACACAGTACAGGTCATTTGATCACATGAGGGCACTCTGGGGACATTGGCTCTATTGGGGGCACTAAGAGGAAGTTTTTTTCTTTATTTTTTTTACTGCCACACAACAGGGCATTTCATATTTTGTACTGGCGCACATTATAAGGGGACTTTATTACAACTGGAGGACTATGGGAGCATTATTACTTCTGGGACACAATTACTGTTGGGGGCACTATAGGAGCATTATTACTACTAAGAGCAATCTGGCACAGAATTATTACTATTGCTGGTATTTTGGGGAAAATATCAACTAAAGAGAAATCGGTACCATGATATCCCTTAAAATGTCCCTAAATAATAAGTGCAAATAAGTGATATTAGTATGGACTGTAATGCATGGCACTCTGTATGATCTCTGCAATATGCTGTTTTGTATATTTTTTTTATGTCATTTGTCATTTAATTATAATAAAAACCATTTTAAGGGATATCATGGTACCGATTTCTCTTTAGTTGATATTTATATAGGTGGTACATTCCTGTTGATTACAGGCTGTGTTAATCCAGTTGAACTTTATAATCACTCTGTGTCTATTTCACAGATTAGTGATTGATTGCAGTCATGAATCTGGGAGCCAGAGAAACAGTCTGGCTTACTCAGGCTAATGATATTTTTAAAGCAGAGACCAACAGAGGTTTTAATGAAGCTACAGTACAAGTGAAGAAACAAATGAAAATATATAAAAACCTATGCCATACCAAAATGAAAACCTGGTGGAATCGAATTACACTAGAGAAATATAAAGATAAAAAAATAATACCAAGAGGTTTAAGAATACAAAAATTTCCGGGCTTCGGCTTGGAAGATGAAGAGCTAAGTGAAAAATGGGAAAATGCAATAAATAGATGCTCAATGGAAATGATTGATTTAATTATGGAGGCAAATAGCAGGAAGCTGCTAAAAATAGATAAAGAGCTAAATACATTACAAATGCAAATAGAAGACAACCTAGAAGCGGTCCGGAAAACTAACTTCAAAGAAGAAATAGGAAAAGCATTTATAGTATGGGAAAAATAAATTATAGATCAAAAAACAAAGAAATTTCAGAGAGATATTGGAGATTATAACAACAAAAAAGTCTATAAATGGCAGAAAAACCTCAATGATAGTACCAGAGTAAGAACCTCATCCTTTGCCTCCACCAATTCGGAAATGTCTGAATTGAATGAGGATAACAGCCCTAGATATATACAGAGATCTACAAGAGCACAACAACAGAAAAATTGGCTGCCAAACCTAGGAGGCAAACGAAAAACTGAGGAGAAAATTGAAAATAAGAACAAAAAGGGGAAAGATGGCACCCCTTAGGTAATTAATCTTTCTTCGATAGAACTAACGGAGGACCAAATCAATCTACTCAATAGAGGTCTAAACTTTTCACCTGCAACTAATTTCGATCTTTTCACAGTAACTAAAGACCTACATTTATTCGCCAGAAAATTACTTCTTAAAAAATTGCATAACAACAAAAGAAACAATTATGAAGGACTGGACACAGAGGAAGAAATGAAAGCACTAAAATTTTTTAGAGGATTTGATGAATGAAAATGAAGATAAAAGTAAGGTAAGTGTAATCCCTAAACAGCTATATAAGAAATCCACAAACTTTCCCCCGTTACAATTATGTTACAATTGACATCTTTGTAAAACTGGTAAGTGAAGATCTTAATACCCTCAACAACCAAGGTAAAAAAAAGAGATGAAAATCTAAGCCTAAAAGAAAAAAATGCATTAAAAGCATTAAGGGAATTAAAAGGGGTGCTATTTAAACAAGCAGATAAAGGGGCTAATGTGGTAATTTGGCCAGAAAATATGTATATGAGACAGGCCTATAAAATACTTAGGGATAAAAAATGCTATCGTAAATTAGATCTTAATCCCCTATCTACTTTCCCAAAAAAATGAAATGATATATTGGATGAGGCTGAAGAAAAACAAATTATTCCATCAAAAATAAAGCCTCTGCTGTTAATACCATCCCCCAGAGTGCCAACATTTTTTGACACCAAAAGTACATAAAAATACCATAGACCCGCCCGGCCGACCTATAATATCAGGGAACGGGGGGCTATGTGAGAAAATTGGTCAATTTATTGACTACCATTTGAAAATGTTGGTTAATACCTTACCATCCTTTATACAGGACACCACAGCAGCGCTAAACAGACTCAACAACATGCAAGTGGATGACAACATGATTCTAGTGACAGCGGACGTGGAAGCACTGTATTCAAATATAAAACATGAGGATGGTTTAAAGGCGGTGGCAAAGTACCTCAAAGGTAACAACATTGAAGGGGAATTTAATGAACTAATTCTTACCTTACTGAAATTTATTTTAGAGCACAACTTCCTTTTTAATGATTAATTTTTCTTGCAAACACAGGGTGTGGCGATGGGGGCAACATGCGCCCCATCGTACGCCAACCTCTTTTTAGGAGCCTGGGAGAGGGAAATTTTCATGAACGACACGATACCCCATATCAATAAAGTGCATAATTGGATGCGCTTTATTGACGACATCTTTTTCCTATGGGAGGGTACACAAGATGAACTTAACCACTTCAGCCCCGCTAGGTGAAACCCCCTTCATGACCAGAGCACTTTTTACACTTCGGCACTACACTCCTTTCACCGTTTATCGCTCGGTCATGCAACTTACCACCCAAATGAATTTTACCTCCTTTTCTTCTCACTAATGGAGCTTTCATTTGGTGGTATTTTATTGCTGCTGACATTTTTACTTTTTTTGTTATTAATCAAAATGTAACGATTTTTTTTGCAAAAAAAATGACATTTTTCACTTTCAGCTGTAAAATTTTGCAAGAAAAACGACATCCATATATACATTTTTCGCCAAATTTATTGTTCTACATGTCTTTGATAAAAAAAAAATGTTTGGGCAAAAAAAAAAAATGGTTTGGGTAAAAGTTATAGCATTTACAAACTATGGTACAAAAATGTGAATTTCCGCTTTTTGAAACAGCTCTGACTTTCTGAGCACCTGTCATGATTCCTGAGGTTCTACAATGCCCAAACAGTAGAAAACCCCCACAAATGACCCCATTTCGGAAAGTAGACACCCTAAGGTATTCGCTGATGGGCATAGTGAGTTCATAGAACTTTTTATTTTTTGTCACAAGTTAGCGGAAAATGATGATGATTTTATTTTTTTTATTTTTTCTTACAAAGTCTCATATTCCACTAACTTGCGACAAAAAATAAAAAATTCTAAAAACTTGCCATGCCCCTCACGGAATACCTTGGGGTGTCTTCTTTCCAAAATGGGGTCACTTGTGGGGTAGTTATACTGCCCTGGCAATTTAGGGGCCCAAATGTGTGAGAAGAACTTTGCAATCAAAATGTGTAAAAAATGACCGGTGAAATCCAAAAGGTGCACTTTGGAATATGTGCCCCTTTACCCACCTTGGCAGCAAAAAAGTGTGACACATCTGGTATCGCCGTACTCAGGAGAAGTTGGGGAATGTGTTTTGGGGTGTCATTTTACATATACCCATGCTGGGTGAGAAAAATATCTTGGTCAAATGCCAACTTTGTATAAAAAAATGGGAAAAGTTGTATTTTGCCAAGATATTTCTCTCACCCAGCATGGGTATATGTAAAATGACACCCCAAAACACATTCCCCAACTTCTCCTGAGTACGGCGATACCAGATGTGTCACACTTTTTTGCTGCCAAGGTGGGCAAAGGGGCACATATTCCAAAGTGCACCTTTCAGATTTTGCAGGCCATTTTTTACACATTTTGATTGCAAGGTACTTCTCACACATTTGGGCCCCTAAATTGCCAGGGCAGTATAACTACGCCACAAGTGACCCCATTTTGGAAAGAAGACACCCCAAGGTATTCCGTGAGGGGCATGGCGAGTTCCTAGAATTTTTTATTTTTTGTCACAAGTTAGCGGAAAATGATGATTTTTTTTTTCTCTTTTTTCCTTACAAAGTCTCATATTCCACTAACTTGCGACAAAAAATAAAAAATTCTAGGAACTCGCCATGCCCCTCACGGAATACCTTGGGGTGTCTTCTTTCCAAAATGGGGTCACTTGTGGCGTAGTTATACTGCCCTGGCAATTTAGGGGCCCAAATGTGTGAGAAGTACTTTGCAATCAAAATCTGTAAAAAAATGACCGGTGAAACCTGAAAGGTGCACTTTGGAATATGTGCCCCTTTGCCCACCTTGGCATAAGAAAAGTGTCACACAAGAAATATCTTGGCAAAAGACAACTTTTCCCATTTTTTTTATACAAAGTTGGCATTTGACCAAGATATTTTTCTCACCCAGCATGGGTATATGTAAAATGACACCCCAAAACACATTCCCCAACTTCTCCTGAGTACGGCGATACCACATGTGTGACACTTTTTTGCAGCCTAGATGCGCAAAGGGGCCCAAATTCCTTTTAGGAGGGCATTTTTAGACATTTGGATCCCAGACTTCTTCTCACACTTTCGGGCCCCTAAAAAGCCAGGGCAGTATAAATACCCCACATGTGACCCCACTTTGGAAAGAAGACACCCCAAGGTATTCAATGAGGGGCATGGCGATTTCCTAGAATTTTTTTTTTTTTTTGCATAAGTTAGCGGATATTGATTTTTTTTTTGTTTTTTTCTCACAAAGTCTCACTTTCCGCTAACTTAGGACAAAAATTTCAATCTTTCATGGACTCAATATGCCCCTCACGGAATACCTTGGGGTGTCTTCTTTCCGAAATGGGGTCACATGTGGGGTATTTATACTGCCCTGGCTTTTTAGGGGCCCTAAAGCGTGAGAAGAAGTCTGGAATATAAATGTCTAAAAATGTTTACGCATTTGGATTCCGTGAGGGGTATGGTGCGTCCATGTGAGATTTTATTTTTTGACACAAGTTAGTGGAATATGAGACTTAGTAAGAAAAATCAAAAACAAAAACAAACAAAAAATTTTCGCTAACTTGTGCCAAAAAAAAAAATCTGAATGGAGCCTTACCAGGGGGGGGGGGGGGGGGGGGGGTGATCAATGACAGGGGGGTGATCACCCATATAGACTCCCTGATCACCCCCCTGTCATTGATCACCCCCCCTGTAAGGCTCCATTCAGACATCCGCATGATTTTTTACGGATACATGGATACATGGATCGGATCCACAAAACACATGCGGACGTCTGAATGGAGCCTTACAGGGGGGTTATCAATGACAGGGGGGTGATCAGGGTAATCAGGGTGATCACCCCCCTGTCACTGATCACCCCCCCCTGTAAGGCTCCATTCAGACATCCGCATGATTTTTTACGGATCCATGGATACATGTATCGGATCCACAGAACGCATGCGGACGTCTGAATGGAGCCTTACAGGGGGGTTATCAATGACAGGGGGTGATCAGGGTAATCAGGGTGATCACCCCCCTGTCACTGATCACCCCCCCTGTAAGGCTCCATTCAGACATCCGCATGATTTTTTACGGATCCATGGATACATGAATCGGATCCACAGAACGCATGCGGACGTCTGAATGGAGCCTTACAGGGGGGTTATCAATGACAGGGGGTGATCAGGGTAATCAGGGTGATCACCCCCCTGTCACTGATCACCCCCCCTGTAAGGCTCCATTCAGACATCCGCATGATTTTTTACGGATCCATGGATACATGTATCGGATCCACAAAACGCATGCGGACGTCTGAATGGAGCCTTACAGGGGGGTTATCAATGACAGGGGGTGATCAGGGTAATCAGGGTGATCACCCCCCTGTCACTGATCACCCCCCCTGTAAGGCTCCATTCAGACATCCGCATGATTTTTTACGGATCCATGGATACATGGATCGGATCCACAAAACGCATGCGGACGTCTGAATGGAGCCTTACAGGGGGGTTATCAATGACAGGGGGGTGATCAGGGAGTGTATATGGGTGATCACCGTCCGTATGATTTTTACGGATCCACGGATACATGGATCGGATCCGCAAAAAGCATACGGACGTCTGAATGGAGCCTTACAGGGGGGTGATCAATGACAGGCGGGTGATCACCCATATACACTCCCTGATCACCCCCTGTCATTGATCACCCTCCTGTCATTGATCACTCCCCTGTAAGGCTCCATTCAGACGTCCGCATGTGTTTTGCGGATCCGATCCATGTATCCATGGATTGGCTCATACATCTATATAAAGAAAACACCTTGATTAAATATATATGCACATGAATTTAATATATGTATGGCACATTTATATGCACTTATGCACATGACACTTTATTAGAAAATATTATATTGATGTCATTTTGTAAATATATAGCTTTGGAATTTTCTCTATATATATATTTTATAAATAGAATGTGATATACTGTAGCTATGTAGATGCTATATATTGTTGAAAATATGTATTTTTAAGGATTTGATACACATTGTATAAAATATATCTAGTATGAAATAATCATGTAAACAAGGTGATATTGAATACTGTTGTTAATGTGTGCTATCAGGTTGATCTAAATCTCCAATATGGGATATTGAGGTATTGTAGATGACACCTTTATTCTTATTAGGTAATCCATGTTGGAGATAGTACTATAGGGAAAATAATATACACACCAAGATAGACGATATAACATATAGACCCCCTTACATATGCAAGAAAATCAGACTGAAATCTCCATGTGCATCATGGATTGCAGATGAGCGGACATGTATGGCGGATGTATCTGCCCTCGTTTGGATCGCGCAGACGGAAGGGCGGAAGTCCTATTATAATCCTCAATCGAGCCATCGCATGACGCGTTAAGTAGGAGACCGACGTCAGTGGAATCACATGACACTAAGTACATCGGGCCATTGGCCAACACTTAGCCAACACCCACATAAAAAGACCTCACCATTCATTAGAAAACTAGCCCCTCCTGATGAAGCAATAAAGCGAAACGCTCGTCGAGGAGCGCACGCCATACTGAACCAGCCCACACTTTCACAACGCTGAACAATAGGGTAAGAAATAGAAAATATGATCGGCCTGATTTGACACACTGCAACATCAGATGATCTCATTTAGAAGTTATTTGGTGTCAAGCGCCACACTAGAACTATCATCCTACCAACAACTATATTAATTGTATTGCGAGCCGAGATGACTGTAAGCATAGCCAGAGCCAGCTAATTGATATTGTATGCTGACCTGAGCGCCTCTGTGCAGCCACCCAATAGCAATACAATTTTATATATACAATAAATAATAAGTGCAAATAAGTGATATTAGTATGGACTGTAATGCATGGCACTCTGTATGATCTCTGCAATATGCTGTTTTGTATATGTTTTTTATGTCATTTAATTATAATAAAAACCATTTTAAGGGATATCATGGTACCGATTTCTCTTTAGTTGATATTTATATAGGTGGTACATTCCTGTTGATTACAGGCTGTGTTAATCCAGTTGAACTTGGTATTTTGGGGAGCATTATTACTGTGGGGGCACCCTGGCACAGTATCAGCTTAGCACAGTTTTTTTGGGGGGGACATTATGGTTACACTATTAGTGTCAGGGGCACTATTTGCTGGGTGTAGTTTTTTTTTAGAGCATTGTGTTCCAATAATTATTGAAGGGGGCACTATCTGTGTGTAACTAGTATGTTCAGGGGGTTTATCTGTTGCTACAGTATAGTTTTGGGGGGCAAAGCGTCTGAGTATTGGGGGTGCATGATAGAATGTTGAGAAGGTGGGCTGAAAGAAATCATCATGGCGGTCTGGTCTGAATGGAGAAGATGAAAAAAGAGAACATCTATATCAAAGGAGATGTCACTGGATGTAAGAGGTATGTGGTGCTGTATTAGGCTGCCTCCACATATGCGTTAGTGATTCTGGCAGGCTGTTCCAGTTGAGAACAGCCTGCCAGAATTTACTGCATCCGATACTGCTTTAACTTTGATTTCCTTCAACATATTTTGTTATATGGCAAAAAATTGACTAAGGATACTATACCAAGTGTTTTTGTTTGTAGTTGATCTTTATTATTTCTTGCATATCTTGTGTTCATGGGGGCCTCATGTTCGAGTGTCGCCTAAGGCCTCACAAAGTCTAGAGGCACCTCTGGTCTCCTGTACAGCACACTTCAATCATACAGTACTGTCCAACAAACATGCCTTTCTCACTGATGGCTGACTGACTTCAGTTATACAGAATTTCTTTGTGCTGCATCTCCTCACTCCCTCCTCCCTTCTTCTCAAATGGTTACAGAAGGGAGTTGTAGCACATTATCTTGCTCCACTTATTCTGAACAAATTATCTTTTACTTTCTAAAACGGCTATTGCTTAGCATAGCATTAGCTGTATTCCTGAGTACATCTAGTGTTGCTGAATGAAAGTTTTATCAGTTGCTGTTGAGTTCCAAGAGGTAAAACTGTCCAGTAACTGGAAACCTGCTTTTTATCAACGGCCCCTAAAGTTCCACAGAGCTCAGATAAATCACAGGCTGAATGACTTATGTTGAGGACCATAGGGACATATGTGTCCCAGAGCAAAAAATGTCAGCAAAATTGGTTCAAATGATAAAATCTCTCAAAAAAACATTTGTTGTTGTTGTTAAACACAAGTCTATTAATAAATATCAGATGATTGGTGATAAATGTGTAAAAGTAGCACTACTGCATCAGGTCCGCTCTCATCCAACAGATTCACCCAATCTAAGGAAAGGCTGGGCACTCACTAATATCTGGAGTAGGTGGTACATTAATAAATATATTTGGATAAAATCAATAACCGTAAACAGTAAACTCAAAATCACAATAATAAATAGTCTGGCCAGACTTAAAAATATGGCAGTCCACTACAGTAGAACTCAGTGGACATAAATTAGGAACTATTGGGGGGATCCGTCATAAAACTGATCTCACTACAGCATATCTATCAATATTGTAATCGCAATAAGGTAATGTTCGCATACAAGGTCTATGCATTTCCACAATCAATGTTCAGGTATTCTCATTAACATAGTCTTAAAATCGTATCTATTTGATTATTATATTCGAATCAACTTAAATGGAAATAAAAAGTCGAACATCACAACTAACAAATCGTTTAAGTTATCCTCTATACGGTGTGTTTTACTCACAAGCCAGGTCCAATCACGAGCGGGATCCGGTGTGTAAACCGCGTGGTAGCTGTACCAGGTTCCCCGCTCCTGCTAACTTACGTGAGTGTCAAATATTTCACTAGAGGCACTTGATATGTCGAAAATGTTGGTTTTTGCTGTGATGTCGAAGATTCCAAGGATATCTCGGTTCAAGTATTCTTTGCTGGTGTCTGCCTTGTGAATGTATATTCCCAACTGGCGCAAGTAATTTCATCCATAGTTCCGGTTAATGGGTTGTCACGAACTTGGGTATAATTACGAACTTTGTAACACAAATTTTAAAATAGTTGCTGTAGATTGTGATTGTCTTTGTGTTGAAAAGGAGGATCGAAACGAACGCGTTTCGGGACATTAAGGGGTCCCTTCCTCAGTGGCTAACTTGTCCTCCATATTTGTGTCCTTATATCGGGGGAATGAGATTTCCAAACTATGGTATGGATCAAGATTGGATCAAACAGTATTTAATATTTCTCTCACATTCCACCCATAAGCAAACATGTTCTTATAAAAATTTTCATCCAAAATAGTGAAAAAGTTGTCTATAAGATAATCCACAAAAAAAATGCATCTGCTGTATTGATGCATCTCTACTGCATTTTCCAGTAAAAACAACACCAAAACGATATAATTACTTATTGAGACACACAGAATATATATAATAAACAGTTAAAATATAAAACACTTTAAATATCTCAAAACATTTTTATTTTTTTTATTTGTAAAAAAAATCATTTCATAAAAACTTGTACCAGTAAAATGAAGAATGTGTGAGTGGGAAATATTAGAGTCTTTGTGTATATTAAATTCTCAATACATATATAAGTTCAATGTGGTAGGGAATCTTCATAACTTTCTTATTCTTGTCTTTTTTCTTTAAAGAGATTCTTTTAGAGTTATTTTCTTTTCAGATGATTTCTATGAGAAGTGTTGAATGACACAGCAACTATTTTAAAATTCATGTTACAAAGTTCGTAAATATACCAAGTTCGTGACAACCCATGAACCATAATTATGTAATACATAATTAAATGGGAATACACATGCACAAGGCAGACACCGGCAAAGAATACTTGAACCAAGATATCCTTGGAATCTTCGACATCACAGCAAAAACCAAAATTTTTGACATATCAAGTGCCTCTAGTGAAATATTCGACACTCGCGTAAGTTAGCAGGAGCGGGGAGCCTGGTGCAGCTACGACGCGGTATGCCGCGGTTTAAACACCGTATCCTGCTCGTGACTGGACCTGGCTTGTGAGTAAAATACACCATATAGAGGATAACTTAAACGATTTGTTGGTTTTGGTGTTCGATTTTTTATTTCCATTCAAGTTGATTCGAATATAATAATTCAACAGATACGATTTTAGGACTATGTTAATGGGAATACCTGAACATTTATTGTGGAAACGCATAGACCTTGTATGCGAACATTACCTTATTGCGATTACAATATTGATGGATATGCTGCAGTGAGATCAGTTTTATGATGGATTCCCCCAATAGTTCCTCATTTATATCCACTGAGTTCTACTGTAGTGGACTGCCATATTTTTAAGTCTGGCCAGACTATTTATTATTGTGATTTTATTGAGTTTACTGTTTACCGTTATTGATTTTATCCAAATATCTTTATTAATAAAGTACCACCTACTCCAGATGTTAGCAAGTGCCCAGTCTTTCCTTGTTATATTATTTTTCCTATAGATTGGGTGAATCTGTTGGCTGAGAGCACCCATCCGGGGGACCTGACGCAGTAATGCTACTTTTACACATTTATCACCAATTTTGTCACCCGCAAGGTTAGCACACTGTGTTTTGGAAACCATGGATATCTGGAGTTACGTTGAGAACAAGAGACTCAAAGTCGAATCTTTTATGTTCAATGGTGAAAATGGAACCCAGTTGAGTGGAGATATTTCCACAAGGGATACATTCAAAGAGTTAGAAACACTTAACCAAAGAACTCAAACAAAGGTAGGAAATTAAGACACTAGAACAATACATCATCTAAGACACAATCCCAAAAGTTATTGCACCAACAATCCATAGCTCTTATTAAATTAATTATAAAGAGAAGAACGCAAATATTGGAAGAAGTGTCTAGTAGAATTAATTAAATAAAAGAAATAATCACTAAGTTACCTAAGAATGATGAATATAATATGTGGCAGGGGAGATTATTTAAAAATTTTGATAAAGTGGAATATGACATCATGGATAAAAAAATGAATAAATTAAGATACAATAAAAACAAAAATCAAATGAGCCAATTAAATAAAATAGATCAGCCAAAAACAAACAGAACTATTCAATATGATATAGAGGAGACCAATGATACATTTATACATAGGGACTTTGTTTCTCAGATCCCAGTTCATAATAGATTTGAGGTACTAGAAGAAAGGGAACATTTTTTAGACCAAAAGGAACAAACATCACATTTCACAACAGGAACACAGAACATGGTACCAACAGAGAACCCCCAAAAAAGACACATATCAGGTGAATCACAACACACAGAGATATTGATCACCCATGAGGAGGAATGGAGAAAGAAGAAGACAAGAAGAGGGGGTAGAAAGGGTAAGAAAGCATCACAGATAGATAGCACAATATAGATAGTGATTCTATATTGAATTTATGCTCTTTTGAGCTAGCTGATACACAAAAAAACTACTTAATAAAGGTTTTAAATTTGCTCCCACAAAGAAGTTAAATACATTTTAAACATTCATAGGGGTTGAGAAATTTGTAAGACGCCTTTGTCTTAAAAAATATCACATTAGGAACATAGGGAACAAAGAAGGGACTTTGAAGGATGAATATATGCACACAGGAGTAGGGAGCGTTTTTTTTAAAGGAGGATGCGACGGCTAATAGCAAGTAGACGCCCTACTTGCTGGTAGTGAAGTCATTTGCATATTTTAAAAGATCTATTTTTAGTGAAATCAAGCCACAGAACAAGGTTAGAGCCCTATATAGGGAATAGTTGTCCAATAAGGATTTTAATATGCCCAAAAATGAAAAATGAGTTTTGGGGGGTGACAGAAGCCCTTTAAATACTGTTTGATCCAATCTTGATCCATACCATAGTTTGGAAATCTCATTCCCCCTATATAAGGACACAAATATGGAGGACAAGTTAACCACTGAGGAAGGGACCGCTTAAAGTCCCGAAACGCGTTTGGTTTCAATCCTACTTTTCAACACAAAGACATCGCAATCTACAGCAACTATTTTAAAATTCGTGTTCGTAATTATACACAAGTTTGTGACAACCCATGAACCGGAACTACGTATGAAATGATTGGCGTCAGTTGGGAATACACACACACAAGGCAGACGCCGGCAAAGAATACTTGAAGCGAGATATCCTTGGAATCTGTGACATCACAGCAAAAACCAACATTTTCGACATAACATGTGCATCTGGTTTACGCACAGGATCCAGCCCGTGATCGGACCTGGCTTGTGATTAAAACACACCATATAGAGGATAACTTAAACGATTTGTTGGTTGTGGTGTTCGACTTTTTATTTCCATTCAAGTTGATTCGAATATAATAATCGAACAGATACGATTTTAAGACTATTCAATGTATGAAGGTGTGATGGTACACTCGCATATGGAACAAACTTGAGATGTTAGATGTCTTGGTTATATATTATAATATTTATTATTGGTAAACGGATATGAATTAAGCATCAATTAAATAGAGTCTTTTGTATGACCACAAGTAGATGGTATACTATGCGTTTATAAACGTCAATTCAGGTTGGATGTACAAAGTATTACGTACGAGTATCAATTAGATAAGCTGAGTACATATAGGTAAGCTGAGTACATATAAGTAGGCTGAGTACATATAAGGGGTAGAGCTGGTTGTGTAAAGTTCTAAGTTGCAGGCTCAGTACATCATTATGCAGGCTAAATAAAATATGTGTACTATGCACATTTAGTATAGAGGTGCTATATGCAAGCTCAATACATAAAAGTGCTGTATACAAGTTCAGTACATGCAAAGTGCTATGTACAAGCTCGGTACATAAAAGTGCTACGTGAGAACTTGGTACATAAAAATTGCTATATGCAAGCTGAGTATGTTTAAAAAATGTGCTATGTGCAAGTTGAGTATATTTTGATAAGACAGATGTGCTAAAATTCAAATACTCACTGAAATTGTCACGAGGATGTCAAGAACCACGCCTGACTCCGTTATACCCGGGGTCAGGAAATCGCAGAGGTTGGCTGCGCGCTCTATGTAGAAAGATGGGGCTGTTTCTTTATAGTAGCTTTCTGAGTTTGCTTTGCAATCCTTTTTGGCTCACTCAGGTATCCGTAGCTCCTTCTCCTCAGCTGTTCCTTGTCCAGCACTCTCAACCTCCTTATATTCCCCTCTCCCACTTCTCTGGTTGCCAAATAGAGCTTCCTGCCTGGACTTCTATACTGACCCACTGAAGCTGTGTTGCTGCGTTCCCTGGTTGTTGTTCCAGAACGTTACCCTCCGGATCCCTGTTAGGCCTTTGTGGTCTGCTGTTGTCGCCCACCTGGGATTATATGTTTGTCTGTCCTCTCCTTGGTGTTTTCCTCTTAGTGTCAGTGGTGCGGACTAGTGATCCCACCGCCCCGTTCACTACCTAGGGCTGATCTTAGGGAAAGCCAGGGTTTAGGCACGTGATCAGCGTACGGGTAAGGAACCCGTCTAGGGGCGTCAGGGCAGTCAGGTGCCAGCCGCAAGGTGAGTCAGGGGTCACCACTTTTCCCTATCCCTACCCCTTCCCTTTTTCCTCCCTTTGCGTGACGCCGGTCATTACAGAAATCTAATAAATATGTGCAAATGCGCAGGTTCAGTGCATAAAATTGCAGTCTGGATACACATATGACTATGTAGAAGCTGAATACATATGGGTAAAATGCATGACATTTTCAATTCAGGTATTCCATATAGTGATATAGACGTGCTGAATGTCCATTGGGTATACCAAAACATTGTAAAAATGTACTGGGTATATAAAAAAGTTAATATTTCCACAGAGGTATGAAGTTCCAAGTGCAAGACAGCATTTTGGTTCCTATATATCACAGTTTAGAGTTTAGCTGCAAATTGAATCCATAAATATATGTTAAAATATGCACAATATAATCAGCGGAGACCACTTGTAATAAGCAGACAGTGTCTATTAGGTTTGACCCAGATTATGTATCACGACCGGCATGCCGATCACATATGTAACGAAAAGGGAAGGCCCTGTCCAAGGGAGAAGGATAGATGGTGACCCCTAACTCACCTTGAGGCTGGCACCTGACTGCCCTGACGTCCCTAGACGGGTTTTTCACCCATACACCGATCAAGTGCTTAAACCCTGGCTTTCCTTAAGATGAGCCCTAAGTAGTGAATAGGGCGGTGGGAACACTAGTCCGCACCACTAACACTAAAGGGAAACACTAGAGAGAGGACAGACAATACTGACGAAACATGTAATCCCAGGTGGGCGACAACAGCGGACAACAAAAGACCAGCAGGGATCCGGAGGGTAATACTCTGGTGCGACAACAAGTAATAACAGCTACACTGCTCCAGTGGGTCAGTATAGAAGGTCAGGCAGGAAGCTCTATATCTGGCAACCAGAGAAGTGGGAGAGGGGAATGAAGGGTTCTATTACAGTCCAAAGCCTATTTTTTATACAAGCTTATATTTCATCATGATCTATACATTAATACATTACGCACACACGAACACGTAGCGGTCAAAGTTCTTGAAAAGCTGCTACTAAGAGGTTTTGCTCACATGTCACATATAGCCTTGGACTCTAATAAACGATAAGATAACTTAAAGGTGTAGCCGGCTAAGACGCCTGTTACTGGTTAACTTAAACATCATGTCATTTAGGACTATATATGTCTTATGAGATCAATAATAAAACTCAGAGTGATTTTGAACTACACAGAAGTGTCTTGTCATTATCTCTCTCTCTCTCTGATGTCAGATTTGAGAACCAAATCAAGCTGAATATTGAAGTCTTGTACCAGGGGTACACATAAGGGGGAACATAAAGAATATTTCCTAACAACTTGGGGGCTCTTGTCCGGGATTGGGAAGGTCATCCTCCAGGTTTTGGTAAGAAGAGACACCAATTTTTTGTCCCCTGGCCATTCCGGGGGCACTGGCCACATCTCAATTCAAGTAAGTACATAAGGGACCCTTAGATAGACTTCGATGTACTGTGTCAGGGATACAGTAAGCATAACTCAGGGAGTTTTTGCTTTAGGACTCAGAGAAGTCCAGTAATAATAAAAGTGCACTTTAGAGGGTTCAGGGAGCCCAGTAAAAGATCTGTTCTGGGAACAGAAAGGACTCAGGGAGTCCAGTAATAAGAAAAGTGCACTTCAGAGGGCTCAGGGAGCCCCGTAAAAGATCTGTTCAGGGAACAGATGGTTTTTCAGCATGATTTGATTCTTAAAAATATAATTGTAGAAGTTTTGCATGATAAGTTGTTTGATAATTGTAGAGGTTTTGCATGATAAGTTGTTTTGTCTAACACAGTTATATAAGGGGAAGTGACAGGCTGGGTCGTAAGTGTACAGCTGTCGTCCCAAGACTAACATTCTGTTTAGTTTTTTCCATTACTGTTTTGAATTCTTTTTGTAAGAAAATAAGTTTTGATAATGGATAGTAAAAAATCTAAGACAGAATACCCTAAACCAGAACCAGGAGAAACATGTAAACAATATGTTGCCCGAGTCAGTCCTACAAAGTATTACCTTATTAACTCATGGGTAGATAATTTGGCAGGGTGGACGGAGGCAATGGAAGCGGTAGACCCCTTTCCCAGGGAAGGAGACAATAGCATGGACATGGTCAAGGGTCTATGCTTAGGCGACACTGCCGCCTGAACGTATTTTGAACCTGACCCTTCATGGGATATGGATTATATGCAGAAAGGAGATAGAAGGACATATGATAGAGGTATTTAAACAAAAGTCTTCACTCCCAGTAGCCGTAGCATGTAAGCAAAAACCCTCAGAAAGTGTTACTGATTTCTGAAGGAGATTTATGGATTGCTGGAAATTGGAGGCAATGAGAATTTTATTTTATTTTTTATTTTTCTTGGAAGTTTTTGGTTTTTATTGGTGCCAACAGCATTGATCAAGCTGTACATCTTTTTTTTTATTGAAGTCAATGAAAAGTTTTTATGGGCCCTTTGTGTGTTCATGTCTGTATTGTAAAATCTGTTTGTTTCAATGTTTGCAGTTATGTGTTACATGTTAAATGTTGTGCTTAACATCTGAGCTCTGTTCTTATGGGCAGCTGGGACACTACTGACAGACAAAAGGATGACCGCAGCGTCCGACTAAAAGGGGTGACTAAAGTGTGGGTGGAAAGAGAATCTGAGCCTTCTATGTGAATTAATGGGGTTTTGATAAAACCTTTCAAAACTGACTCACTACCACTCGAGACCATGGACAGGGAATATATCACAGATCATGTATTTAGCATTATACTAGATTGCCCAATCAGTCTGTTAGGGAGAGATTTGTTCATTAAGCTTGACTTGCAGGTATCAGCAAAGAAGTATCAGTATCAGCAAAGAAGTACACATAAGAGTACACTCAGATCTCATCCAATCTCTACACCGGGGGCACTGATTCTTGCAAACATACGGGACCACCCAGAACTTAACAACATTAATCCTGCATTCATAGATTGCACACTTTACACAGCTACTGTGAAACCAGGTGTTATCTCAGTATATCAGAAACAATACCCGTTGCCAAAAGAGAAACTTGATGGACTTAGGCCAATGATAAAAGAATTCCTACAAAAGGGAATCCTGGAAGAGGTGATTTCACCCTACAGCACGCCCGTGAATCCAGTGACAAAGGCAGATGGTACTATCTGCTTTGTACAGGATTTAAGGGCCATCAACAACATCATTGTGCCTATAGCCCCTGTTGTACCTGATGTCACTTAATTATTATCTGCCATTCCTGCAGACGCTGTTTGGTTCAGTGTGATAGATCTGAAAAATGCATTCTTTTCTATCCCAGTTGATAAGATAACCAGACTACTTTTTGCTTTTTCCTTTGACGTCAACTGACCTGGTGTAGACCCCAGGGATATGCTGATTCACCTGTAGTGTACAGCATGGTCCTCCAAGCCATGTTAAAACCATGGTACCCCCCCAAGGTTCTGTGCTGTTGCAATATGTCAATGATTTGTTACTGTGTAGCATGTCAGCGGAGGCCAGCATTCAGGATGGTTTATCACTGTTATAATGATTGTCAGGATGTGGTCACAAAGTGACACTTGAGAAAATGCAATGGTGTAAAATGCAGGTTGAATACTTGGGCTTTGTCCTCACAAAAGGTGAAAGGAGAATCAGCGCAGAAAGAGTCCAGTCTAATGCGGGTCTGGTCACCCCGCACACCAAGAAAGAAATGTTATCTTTCCTTGGTATGATAAACTGCTGTAGACAATGGATTCCTGATTGCTTCTACTATGACAATGTTTTGAGGCAAGCCACTCTGGACGAAAATCCAGATTGGATTAAATGGTCTTCTGAAATGTACAATGCATTTGATTATTTGAAATGTTTACTCATGTCGAGTCCAGGGCTGGGCCTCCCTGACTATAATATGCCCTTCCACATGTTTGCACGCCAAAATTGTAAAACCATGGCGGGTGTACCGACACAAGAAAATGGAGGCATGTTGCATCCTTGTGTATTTTTCTCAAAGGTAATGCCCACCCCTGTTCAAGGGATCCCGGCATGTCTGTGTTCTCTTGCAGCCTGTGCTATGATGGTAGAGTTGGCAACTCCTTTCACAATGTGACATTACACCATTTTGCACACCACTCATGATGTTGTAGGCCTACTCAAGGACATCCACACTCAACACAGCAGGCAGCTGAGCTCATGGCACTCAATAGAGCATGTATTCTACATACTGATAGACCTGTAACCATCTATACTGAGAGTAGGTGCACACATGGGGTAGTGTGGGACCGTGGTATGATTTGGCAGAGGAGAGGATTCACGGCAGCAGATGGTAAGTCTCACAGGGCAATGCGCTGGCAGATAAGGTGGCGAAATGAGTGGCCAAATGCAACCCCACAGGCTTGTGTAACCATTGGGAGATGCCATGTCTGGCAACTCCAACCCCTGAGATGTTGCAAATACTTACTGATCTTCAGTGGCATGCCAGTGAACAGGAACAGCAAGACTGGTGTTATCCAGTATTGCAGAAAAATCCTAAGATAGAATTAGAATTAGTCTGCAAAGAGGGGAAGTTATGCATTCCCCCAACACAGTGCTTCCATCTTAATAGCACATTTCCACGGAGTAGGACATAACAGCATTGAGATCCTTATTGGTAGGCCCTTTCCAACTCCTTGGGCAAGTCACCCCCTAGTGGTACAGGAAGGCGACATAGACCAGATTTGGGAAGACTATGTCACCAGATTGATACAGGTACTTAACAACACTGAGGAAAAAAGTTGCTTGTAAGTCTCCCTCTTTTCCACAGGAACCCACCCACCTATACAGGGTGGGGGATGAGGTGGTGGTCGAAATACTGAAGAAAGGAAGAGCTCAAGGTGATTTCGCATATGGCCCATCTACTACCGTGGTTGCAGTGACCAGAACAGCTGTGCTGACTGAACAATCTCCAATTTGGATCCACGCCACCCGAGTGAAGCTTGTGAGAGAAAGAGAGGAGGCAGGAAACGGAGGCAGACAGCCTTGGCCTTGAAGAAGGACGAGAGGTACTAACGGGGGCAGACAGCCCTGACCTCCAACGAGGCCCAGAGGTACTAACGGAGGCAGACAGCCCTGACCTCGAAGAAGATACAGAAGGGGTACTAATGAAGGCAGACAGCCTTGACCCCCAACGAGATGACGCAGTCGGGAAATTCCTCGAGATGGCTGAAATGTAGTGCCTTGATGATTGCAGTCCCCACCCCAGTAGATGTATGAACAGGGCTCCAACGTTACCAAGCGAATGACACAGATTTACAGGATCATGATGTTAAAAATGGATATGTAAATCCTTATCATGCTCGTTATGACTGTCCTACATATACGACTCTACAAAGTTATATGATAGAAATAATCACAGGTCTTGTTACAGCGACAGAAATATGTTATAATGTGATGAGACACTATTGCCTCCCTGCATACAAGCAAAAATGCAGAACAAGAGTAAGCCAAATATTTGTGATAGAGATCTAGGTAACTGTAAAAAGATAGTATCAGAAAAGAATATGCAATATAATATCACAAAAATAGTACCATCCCTAGACAAACATGTACCTCTACCAACAGGATGGGTATTGGCCTGTGGAAATACTAGTCACACGTACATACCGGCCAATATTACAGAGGGACCCTGTACAATAGCTAGGTTGACATTAGCAATGATACCATTAGTCCCAGCAATGCAGACACTTCCCTACAGCTACCGGAAAATTGTGACTACAATGTGAATCTCCTCTCTAGAGCAGAATACATGAGTTAAGGGGTATCTTTGATAGGGGTACCGGGGTTGGCCATATATAACCACAGGACAATATCAAAACTTGCCTGTTTTATGGTAAAACAGATAGATGTCACTAGTGCAGTTCTGAAAGATATGCTGCTGGATATACAATCATATGAAAAATCTATCTTGCAGAATAGGGCAACTATTGACTATTTATTGCTCCAACATGGTGTAGGATGCTTAGCGTTCACAGGGATGTGTTGTTTTAATTTATCTGACCATTCCAGATCAATCCAATCCCATATTCAATCGCTACATGACATAGCCAATAATATTAAGACGGATGTTGATTCATCCTCCTGGTGGGACTGGTTATTGAGCTGGATGCCGGATTTGAGTTGGTTAAGAAAATTATTTGTTAGTATTATAATCATAATTGCCTCCTTGATCATGATATGTTGCTGTATCCAATGTATACCGTCATTAATTAATACATTTACGAGATTTAGGCGAGTCCCAGATACACCACAAGCTGCATATATTCAGATACCTCACGAAAACCCTGGGTCTCTAGAGGATTACCAGCAATATTTACAGAAATATTTTGAAAGGAAAAACAAGAAAGGAACAAAATGAAAAACCCACATTATATATGTAAATGGGTTTTAAAGAAGGGATTGAAGGGTTCTATTACATTCCAAAGCCTATTTTTTTTATATAAGCTTATATTTCATCATGATCTATACATTAATACATTACGCACACATGAACACGTAGCGGTCAAAGTTCTTGAAAAGCTGCTACTAAGAGGTTTTGCTCACATGTCACATATAGCCTTGGACTCTAATAAACGATAAGATAACTTAAAGGTGTAGCCGGCTAAGACGCCTGTTACTGGTTAACTTTAACATCATGTCATTTAGGACTATACATGTCTTATGAGATCAATAATAAAACTCAGAGTGATTTTGAACTACACAGAAGTGTCTTGTCATTATCTCTCTCTCTGACGTCAGATTTGAGAAGCAAATCAAGCTGAATATTGAAGTCTTGTACCAGGGGTACACATAAGGGGGAACATAAAGAATATTTCCTAACAGGGAATATAAAGAGTTTGGGAGTGCCGGATAAGAAACAGCTGAGGAGAAGAAGCTACGGATCCCTGAGTGAGACAAAAAGGATTGCAAGGCAAACACAGAAAGCTACCATAAAGTAACAGCGCAATCTTTACACATAGAACACGCAGCCACCCGCTGCGACTTCCTGACCCCGGGTATAACGGAGTCAGACGTGGCTCTTGACACCCTCGTGACAGTACCCCCCTTTCTACGAGGGGCCTCCGGACACTCAGGACCAGGTCTCTCAGGATGAGAGGCATGAAAAGCCCGAACTAACCTGTTGGCGTTTAACTCTAATGCTGGAACCCACATTCTTTTCTCGGGTTTTCTCGGGACCGTAACCCCTCCAATGCACCAGATATAGAAGAGAGCGGCGGACCCGACGAGAATCAACAATTTTGGATATTTGAAACTCTAGATTACCATCAACAATAACAGGGGGGGTGGCAGCGGTGACTGTTCTAGAGGTGGAACATACTTTTTTGAGTAACGACATATGGAAGACGTTATGGATTTTAAGAGTTTGAGGTAGCTCCAGGCAAAAAGCCACGGGGTTAATGATGGCTACTATTTTGTAAGGACCAATGAACCTAGGACCCAGTTTCCAAGAGGGAACCTTTTACTTAATATTCCTAGTAGATAACCACACGTAGTCATTCACTCCTAGGTCAGGACCTGGCGACCGTTTCTTATCAGCCATGCATTTATATTTACCTCCCATATTTTTCAAGTTAGCTTGCACTTTCTACCATACAAGATGAAAGAGATGACGAAAAACGTTCCTCTTTGGGAACCCCAGAAGATCCCCCCTCTTTGAAAGTACAGAATTGGGGATGAAAACCATATGCACCAAGAAATGGTGACTTGCCAGTGGATTCCTGATGGCGATTGTTTATAGCAAACTCAGCTAACGGTAAATATGATGACCACACCTCTTGGTTATGTCTCAAGGTTTTGGTTGGTACGCTCAGTCTGTCCATTCCACTGAGTATGGAAAGCTGATGAAAAGGACACGTGTACCCCCAAATGGGAACAAAAAGCTTTCCAAAACTTAGAAATAAACTGGGTTCCTCGATCCAAAACAACATCAGAAGGGACCTGTGAAGCTTCACGATTTCACTGATGAAGAGTCTTAGCATTAGGTAGTGCGGGTAACACAATAAAGTGTACCATTTTGCTAAACCTGTCCACTACTACCAAGATAACTGTTTTACTCGCAGACAAAGGTAAGTCAGTGATGAAATCCATTGACAGATATGTCCATGGCCTATTGGGAATGACAAGTGGCAATAAAGACCCTGCAGGACGTGTATGAGAGACGTTAGCGTGTGAACAAGTAGACACAAAATCCATTACATTTTGATGCAACCTTGGCCGCCAAAAACGACGAAACAATAGCTCCAAGGTTGCTTTACTATGCAAGTGCCGAATTATGATGTTCCTTTAATAATTCGAGACGCAGGTTTAATGGTACAAACAATTTCACTGAGGGACAAGAGAGCCTCTAACACCTTACCCTCCAGAACAGAGTGTACAGCATAGACAACCACTCCTCTTTGTAGAATGGGTACCGGATCACCCACATTACCCCCTCCAGGGAAACTACGAGATAATGCGTCTGCCTTGGAATTTTTTGCCCCAGGACGATAGGTGATGAAAAAGTTAAACCTGGTAAAAAAAAAAATGACCACCTAGCTGGTCTAGGGGTGAGACGCTTAGCTGATTCGAGGTACAGAAGGTTTTTGTGGTCCATAATCACCGTAATGGGGTGGATTGCCCCGTCTAAAAAGTGACGCCATTCTTCAAACGCTAGTTTAATAGGTAATAGTTCCCTATTGCCAATATCATAGTTCTTCCGCGCTGCAGAAAAGAAAGTGCAAGGACGCCATTTGCCAGGAGACGGACCCTGAGACAGTACAGCCCCCACTCCCACCTCTGACGCATCTACTTCAATAATAAAAGGCTGGGAGACATCAGGTTGGATTAGTACAGGTGCTGAGCTAAACCTCTCTTTTTGAGAGGAAAATTCCATTTTGGTGGCGTCAGACCATATAGAAAAAGTCTTCTTCCTAGTCATGTTAGTAAGGGGTTTGACAATCAGAATAATTTTTAATGAATTTTCTATAGAAATTTGCGAAAACCCAAGAACTGTTGCAGTGCTTTAGGGTTCTCAGGAAGATCCCATTCTAAAATTGCCTGGACTTTCCTAGGATCCATAAGGAAACCTGAAGCAGATAATAGATATCCCAGGAACTGTATTTCCTGAACGGCGAAAACACACTTTTCAATTTTCGCATATAATTTATTCGTCCATAGGACCTGCAGTACCTGTCTGACATGTACCTCGTGCATCTTCAGATCAGACGAGTAAATTAAAATATCATCTAGGTATATCACTACAAACCTGCCGATAAGATGACTAAAAATATCATTAACGAAGACAGCGGGAGCATTGGTCAGACCGAAAGGCATGACTAGATTTTCATAATGCCCCTCCGGGGTGTTAAAGGCTGTCTTCCACTCATCCCCTTCCTTGATACGAATCAGATTGTAGGCCCCCCTAAGATCAAGTTTGGAGAACCACCTAGCACCCGCAGTCTGATTAAACAAGTCAGGAATGAGAGGAAAGATGGTATGGGTCTCGGATGGTTATCCGGTTTAGTTCGCGGAAATCTACGCAAGGACGCAGGCCCCCATCTTTCTTTTTAACAAAGAAAAACCCTGCAGCCACGGGTGATGAAGAGGGTCTGATGTGTCCCTTAGCCAAGCTCTCCGAGATATAATCTTTCATGGCTTGTCTCTCGGGACCCGAAAGATTATATAACCTGGTCTTGGGTAATTTTGCACCGGGAATCAGGTTAACTGGGCAATCATAAGGATGGTGAGGTGGTAACTTCTGACACCCCTTTTCAGAGAAAACGTCCTCAAAGTCTGAAACAAATGTAGGTAGAGTAGCTTTGGAGGCGACTAAGCAATTGCTATTTAAGCAATTTTCTCTACAATGCTCACTCCACTCCAATTTCTCCCTGGCCTGCCAATCCACCACTGGATTGTGCGCTACCAACCAGGGAAGACCCAATACCACAGGAGAGGGAAGGCCCTCCAGAACATAACATGAAAGACACTTGTTATGGTGGTCCCCTACCTGAAGGTGTAAGTTATGGACATTGTGAGTAAGCTTTACCTGAGACAGAGGAGCAGAGTCAATAGCGAAAATGGGAATAGGTCTCTGCAGCATACAGAGAGACAAACACATAGTCTGGGCAAACTGGGCATTTATCAAATTTACTCCTGCTCCACTGTCTAGGAAGAAAGAAATAGTCTCCATCTTAACACCAAAAACAACAACTGCAGGCAACACAAATTGAGATGTTCGTATGGAGGAAACGTATACCCTCCCGGCTGACATCCTCCACACAGCCTGGGGCTAGTAGTTTTCCGACGGTCTTTTGTTTTTGAGTATGGAAGGACAGACATTAATGAAATGACCCCTCCCCCCACAGAAAAAAAACAAACCCCATGCCTACGGAGAGCCTCAGGAGGATGGACCTGACGAGTAGTTCCTTCTAGCTGCATAGGCTCATCTAGGTCCGTACAGACTAGCTGCTGCTTGGGAGGGGTTACTAATTGCTCAGATATCTATTCTGATAGAAAGGGACATAACAGCATCAAGGGAAAAGGGGGTCTCGTACAGCGCAAGCGCATACTTAACCCTTTCGGATAACCCAGAGCAAAACTGACTCCTGAGAGCCGGATCGTTCCACTGGGTATCGGTAGCCCACCTAAGGAACTCTGAGCAATACTCTTCTGCTGGCCGCTCTACCTGTAGAGGTCTCCGTAACTTCGACTCAGCCAGGGCGAATTGGCCAGGGTCATCATATATGAGACCCAAGGCCCCAAAAAATTCCTCCACAGACCGGAGAGCCAAAGAATCAGTGGATAAAGAGAACACCCAGGATTGCAGGTCCCCCTGAAGCAGGGAAATAACAATCCCCACCCGCTGTTCTTCATTACCAAAGGAGTAGGGGCGCAGCCTAAAATATAACTTACAGGCCTCAAGAAATGTCACAAATGTGTCCCTTTCCCCAGAAAATCTGTCAGGAAGAACAACTTTGGGTTCCGGAGCAACCTGGTTACCCATAGCAACTGCTGGACTTGAGGTCTGCTGCAATTGCTGCTGTTGCTGGAGGACCGACGCCTTCAATCCTGCCACCTCCAAAGACAGACCTTGAAGTTGCTTTGTCAAAGCGGCAATAGGATCCATGCTGGATTCTAAATAGGCAGAAAAAAAAAAAAGTTTTTTTTTTTTTTTACACAAAATAAGGGCCAAATATAATATTACGACTGGCGTGCTGATCACATACGTGACCGTGACGCAAAGGGAGGGAAAAGAGAAGGCCCTGTCAAAGGAAGAGGGAAAGATGGTGACCCATAACTTACCTTGAGGATGGCACCTGACGCCCCTAGACGGGTTTTTCACCCTTACGCCAATCACGTGCCTAAACCCTGGCTTTCCTTAGGATGAGCCCTAAGTAGTGAATAGGGTGGTGGAACACTAGTCCGCACCACTAACACTAAAGGGAAACACCAGAGAGAGGACAGACAATACTGACGAAACATATAATCCCAGGTGGGTGACACCCACAGCGGACAACAAAAGACCAAAAGGGATCCGGAGGGTAATACTCTGGTACAACAACCAGGAATAACAGCTACACAGCTCCAATGGGTCAGTATAGAAGTACAGGCAGGAAGCTCTAGATCTGGGAGAGGGGAATATAAAGAGGTTGGGAGTGCCGGACAAGAAACAGCTGAGGAGAAGCTACGGATCCCTAAGCGAGACAAAAAGGATTGCAAGGCAAACACAGAAAGCTACCATTAAGTAATAGTGCGATCTTTAGACATAGAGAGCGCAGCCAACCGCTGCAACTTTCTGACCCCGGGTATAACAGAGTCAGACATGGCTCTTGACACCCTCGCGACATTATGGTTGTACAGGAATTGACTGTGGTTGGAATTTGTGCTCTTTATGGAACTATACAGTTCGCCTGAATCCGCTTGTTTTCCTGTAAGCAAAGTTCTTATGCTAGTATTCTCACATTGAGATGATGTTAAAACTTGTATTAGCTGTTAATTGCAGCCTGTATGGGAAAGAGAGGGTGTGTACATTACCGCTCCACGCCGCTGTTTCAACTTTGTCCTGTAAGGACCTGCGCGGCATTCTACGTGTTCACTTGTCTTTATCACGTGGCATCCCACGTGAATTGGGCGGTGCGGTATGTCACTTATTCCGAAATTGGTGATTGGTCCTTTTTCCGCAATACTGTGTCCGAGGATAGTGCAGTCTTTTTGAATAGTTGGCAGTCAATCTAGTAAACCGCTGCGATTCCTGGTTATCCTGGCTTGTTATATCCTGAATGTTCTTTAATACCAGACGGGTTTCCGAGCGCATTTCTGCTCCTTCTTCAGTGGTTAGTGTTTGTGCACTGGAGACAAGTGAGGGTTTTTATATATTTTTTGCTCTAGAGGGTGTTGCTTCGAGTTAATTGGATCCTTTCTAAATCCTGGACTGGATGGTTTGTTTTATACACATGCAAATTCATTGTTCATAGTCAAGATTTGTTATTGAGCGTTACGTCTTTATATAAATTATTAATGAGGCGCATTAGTAATGTGACCAGTTAAGGATTATACAAAATTGCAAAAATATGAAATATATGTATACACTCACCTAAAGAATTATTAGGAACACCTGTTCTATTTCTCATTAATGCGATTATCTAGTCAACCAATCACATGGCAGTTGCTTCAATGCATGTAGGGTTGTGGTCCTGGTCAAGACAATCTCCTGAACTCCAAACTGAATGTCAGAATGGGAAAGAAAGGTGATTTAAGCAATTTTGAGCGTGGCATGGTTGTTGGTGCCAGAAGGGCCAGTCTGAGTATTTCACAATCTGCTCAGTTACTGGGATTTTCACGCACAACCATTTCTAGGGTTTACAAAGAATGGTGTGAAAAGGGAAAACATCCAGTATGCGGCAGTCCTGTGGTAAAAATACCTTGTTGATTTAAATGGAACGATATCGCCCTTAATTATTTGGGAGTGAAACTTACAAAAACATATGGTACCCTATATACCCATAATTTTGTCCCACTCTTCCAGGAACTTAATAGACTTATGGCTAAATGGATGCCCTTACCTATTTCTTTGTTGGGGCGTATCGCAGCGGTCAAAATGACTATATTACCCAAGCTATTATATGTGATGGAGACTATCCCAGTCTTGATACCTAAAAAGGAGCTAAGAGCGTTACAGTCTTCCATCCTTCGATTTGTCTGGAATGGGAAGAGGCATAGAATTGCTTGTAGCACCCTAACTGCTCTTAAAACGCAAGGGGGTTTGGGGCTCCCCGATATAGTGAAATATTATTGGGCGACGCATTTGCGTCGGATCCCGGCGTGGTCCTCTCTTCAGGCATTTTCTAGATGGATGGAGATTGAAAAGCTTTGGTTAGCCCCTATACATCCTAATGCTCTCCTGTGGACCCCTATGCCAAATGACTGCTCGGTTCAGTTATTGGGCCCTATGTCACATACATATTCCATTTGGAAATGTTGTAAAAGCAAGTTCCCATTAGTTTCTGACAGACCCTCTCTGACTTCATTCCTTTTTAATCCTGGGTTCAAGATAGGGATGCAGGGTATGCTCTTTAAACCATGGTTCTCTAACAAGCTATTTAGATTTGCTGATATAGTAGACTATAGAACTCTAGAGATTTTATCTTTTGATTCGCTTAAGGAGAAATATAACCTTCCGGAGTCCTCTAGATGGCAGCACTTACAAATAAAACATTTCCTTAGATCTATGTTCCGAGATGCAAAAGTTTCCATTCCGACACAGTTTGAAAAATTATGCAAACTCTCGACCTCTACTAGGGGTCTTATATCGGATATCTATGTTCTCCTCTCATCCCCAGAGCCGCCTCAGGTCCTACGACATGCGTATATGTCCAAATGGGAGAGATATCTTGAGAGAGACATCTCGCCAATTGAGTGGCAACTTATCTGGAGGAGAGCTGCAATGTCGTCCACTTGTGTGTCTTACAGAGAGAATTCCTACAAGATATTAATGTTTTGGTATCATACCCCCCAGATGCTTAGACATTTGAACCCTACGGTTTCTGGTATTTGTTGGAGGTGTGATTCAGGACAGGGATCTTTATTTCACATTTTTTGGGATTGTTCACTCATCTTTCCATTGTGGAAGGAAGTCCAGAGCCTTTTATTGCAGCTTCTTAATGTCAAGTTTTCATTGGACCCTTATATGTTTTTACTGAACATGCCTCCAATGGTCCTAAAGAAACCGGTGCTCCACTTGGCACTTCATGTATTGTCAGCGACAAAACGCCTTATTGCCCAGTTTTGGAAGAGACAGGACATACCTACTAAATTAGATCTGATTGCTAGTGTTGCGGAAATTAGAAGAATGGAGTATCTGACAGCAATTATTAATAACACAGTAGATAAGTTTAATAAGGTTTGGCAACCTTGGGACTCTTTCTTTGATAAGAGCGACTAATATTCTCCTCCCCCTCTTGGTATGTTTATCCTTTTGTGTCTTGTCGCGTCTACTCTCCCTTTTCGTCTTTATAAGTGTGTACTATCATTTTGTAAAGTGAGATTCACCTATACGGTTTCGGGGGCCTATTATGGCTTGTTATGATTGGATGTATGAAGCTGCATTTGTATTCTCACTTCGGTTATCTCATCCATTTAAAATTCCAGATAGTTAATTGTTTACATGAGAAATTGTAAAAATGCACTTTTACTATTGTACTTTTTTCTCTAATAAAAAGACAATTATACAAAAAAAAAAAATGCCTTGTTGATGCTAGAGGTCAGAGGAGAATGGGCCCACTGATTCAAGCTGATAGAAGAGCAACGTTGACTGAAATAACCACTCGTTACAACCGAGGTATGCAGCAAAGCATTTGTGAAGCCCCAATACGCACAACCTTGAGGCGGATGGGCTACAACAGCAGAAGACCCCACCGGGTACCACTCATCTTCACTACAAATAGGAAAAAGAGGCTACAATTTTAACGAGCTCACCAAAATTGGACTGTTGAAGACTGGAAAAATGTTGCCTGGTCTGATGAGTCTCAATTTCGAATTTGGCGTAAACAGAATGAGAACATGCATCCATCATGCCTTGTTACCACTGTGCAGGCTGGTGGTGGTGGTGTAATGGTGTGGGGGATGTTTTCTAGGCACACTTTAGGCCCCTTAGTGCCAATTGGCCATCGTTTAAATGCCACGGGCTACCTGAGCATTGTTTCTGACCTTGTCCATCCCTTCATGACCACCATCATTTCAAATTGGTTTCTTGAACATGACAATGAGTTCACTGTACTAAAATGGCCCCCACAGTCACCAGATCTCAACCCAATAGAGCATCTTTGGGATGTGGTGGAACGGGAGCTTCGTGCCCTGGATGTGCATCCCTCAAATCTCCATCAACTGCAAGATGCGGACTTCCGGTTCCGGCGCCGACATGATAGGCGGCAAGTGAGCGCAGCTCCGTCCCGTACTTAAAAGCGATGGGGAGCAAATCCAGAGGGAAAGCGCAAGCTAAAGGCGCCAAGGCAGACGCTGACATGCCGAAGATGGCAGAGCCAGCCATGCTTATACCTGAAGAGGAAGACACTCCACAGCTCGTTGACAGCCAAATAGCTGGAGCAGAAAATGCAGAGGAGATGGCACCTCAGGTAGACTACAAGAGGCTAGCCCTGGAAGTGGCAAACCGAATATTGCCAGACCTACAAGACTCTTTAACCACTACGGTAGCGGCAACCCTTGCAGCGCTGCGGACTGAAGTGGCACGAAACACAGAGCGCTTGGATATCGTAGAGAACGGAGTACAGTCCTTACATATGGAAGTGCAATCTCTACAACAACATGTACAAGGGATGTCTACAGATAATAAACGCTTATGGGAGAAAATAGACGACCTTGAAAACCGGGCCAGAAGAAATAATCTTCGCATAGTAGGCCTACCTGAATCAATATCTGGAAAGGAGCTCCATCTTATATGTGAAAGAGATATCCCAGAGGCGTTAGGGCTCCAGTCTAATTGCAGAGCGGAGAGATCGCACAGAATAGGCCCGGTGAGAGCTTTGCCAGACAGCCGGAGAGGGGAAGATAACAAGCCCCAGAGACCGAGGCAGGTCATCGTTAGATATCTAGACTATTTTGAAAAGGCTGAAATACTGCGTCTATACAAGAGTAGGTCTAGAGACCTGGAAATAAAAGGGCACCGCGTCCTGATTTTCGGTGACTTCTCAGCCGAAGTGACAAGGAGACGCAGAGCATTTTCACAGATCTGTTCACAGCTATATCAACAAAAGAAAAAGTTTGCTCTAATGTACCCAGTAGTGCTAAAGATTTTTCGAGCTGATGGACAAGTGGATATTTTTTCAAGTCCGAAGGAGTTCAAGGACTTAACAGAAGATCCTAGAAGAAGTTGTGAAGCAATCCAACCGGAGAACCACACGCGCAGGAGATTACCAGCTCCATGGAACTCTCCTCCGGCTGATAGATGGAGCTCTTCACAGCCGAAAGATCAACGTCAGAGATCATAAAATGGACGTGAGCCATGTTAATTTATTGCTTTAGGGTGGAGCAGACAGGAGGTAGATGAGGGGGTGAGGAGTCTGCACCATCTATTACAGAATATGCGATTGGTACTCTGACAATGTATGTTCTTATTATCGAATGCATAGACAGGTTAACTCTTGATATTACATGTCGCTTGCACAGGTTTATAGTGAGCGAGGGACATAAGATGAGAATGTATAGGAGGTTATACAAATGTTATATTCATATGCATACTTACCCTGTTATGTCGGGAAGAAGTGAAGTCGGGAAGATAGGGAACATAGAGACCGTAGAATGTTTTGTGTTGTTAGTAAGGGGTGTTGATGGGGGGGTAGGGGGGGAGGGCAGTTTGTGGCGGTCATTCACCTTCAAGAAGATCTGGTCAGATATTAGTACACCATGGTTACTTAGGGAGTCTATGAGATTATACCTTAGGGCATTAGATAATGGTTAAAGTAATCTCATGGAACGTAAGGGGGCTGAGATCCCCACAGAAGCGGGTGATGATATTGAGGCACCTGAACAGATTGAGAGCGGACATCGCTCTTTTGCAAGAGACACATCTGGGAGAGGAAGATTTTCATAGGATGAAGAAGTTATGGGTAGGGGAAGTTTATGGATCTAAGGCTTGCAAACGGAAAGCTGGGGACTTAATTCTGATCCGAAAAAATCTTAACTATCAAGTATCCGCTCACTCATGTGACAAGGAGGGTAGAATAGTACAAGTCTCCATAAAATCGTTGAACAAAAACATGAGTATATATAATATATATGGTCCCAATGACCTTAACCTAGTAGCTGATTGGGGGGAAGATAGAAGGACAGATAGAGGAGCTAACCCTCCCAAGCAGCGTAATACTCAGATTCTGCAAGATCTCATGGGGACTTTAGGATTAGTAGACGTCTGGAGAACTTTAAATCCGGAGGGACGCGACTATACATATTACTCTACGGTGCATAAGTCGTGGTCGCGCATTGATTACTTATTGGTGTCCAAGAATATATTTGGAAGGTGCAAATCTTCCACTATAGAGGATATAGTGATATCAGATCACGCACCAATTACTATTGAACTGCAGGAACTTACACATAGAGGATCCGATTATATATGGCGTTTCCCTTCGGATTTATATGAAAATAAAGACTTCCACAACGTACTGATAGGGTGGTGGGATGAATACATTAGAGATAATGACATGCCCGAAAATGCTGAATTGACATGGGATGCGGGGAAGACAGTATTGAGGGGGAGGCTGATTTCACATGTCGCGGGTCTCAAAAAGAAAATACACTCAGAGATAAATTTGCGGAGTCTAAAACTCAGGAAAGCTTGAAGGTTGATGCTCAGATATATAAATTCGGGAATAAAACGGGGAGACTGTTGGCGAATTTAGCAAAGGGCTTCCAGTACACGCCTCCGATCTTAACCTTAAGAGACAAGGATGGCTCATTAACACATGACCCAAAAAGGATAAATGAGATTATCAGGGACTTCTATAGCAATGTCTACAAATATAAGGAGGAAAACGTGGAAGCTGGAAACAATTGGCTAGAGTCTATTAACCTCCCGAATATATCCCAAGAAGATTTAGATACCCTTAACACCCCTATATCGGCCCAGGAAGTACAGAGAACTATTTCAAACTTGAAGCTAAGGAAAGCCCCTGGCCCAGATGGATATTCGGGAGAATTTTATAAAATTCTGGGGGGGGGGAAGAACCTCGGAGCTCCTCTCGAAAGTTTTTAATTCACATTTATCAGGGTCATTGCTCCCAGAATGTGCTAATACGGCATATATAAAACTAATTCCGAAGCCAGGTAAGGACCCCCTGCAGGCGGCTTCATACAGGCCGATATCATTGATTAATACGGATGTAAACATTTTTTCTAAAATACTGGCTGAGAGACTAGCGCAAATACTCCCCAAGAATCATTTCGGATTCCAAAGTAGGCTTCATCAAGGGACGTTCAGCAGTCACGAATATCCGAAAAGTCCTGACAGTGTTGGATGAAATAAAGATGAGGCCGGACTTACATCCATCCCCAGCTCTACTAACCATAGATGCTGAAAAAGCGTTTGATAATGTAAGCTGGGGATGGATGAACAGGGTTTAGGACAGGATAGGGCTAGAAGGGGATTTTAGAACGTATATCCAAGTGCTGTACGCTAATCCGGGTTTTCTCTCGGCTGCATTTAGTATTGGCAAAGGGACGAGGCAAGGCTGCCCGCTTTCGCCATTACTTTTTAATATTGCTATGGAACCCCTATCTCGTTATCTTAGCGCCACCGGAGAGAGATAGAAGGAATCAAGATAGGATCCAAAGAAATAAAACACGCCTTATACGCGGATGACCGTTTAGTCTTTTTGGCAAATCCTAGGAGAGATCTAAACACCCTGTTTCAAAAACTTTCAGATTTTGGTAGTGCGTCAGGATTTAAAGTTAATGTGGACAAGAGTGAACTCCTGCTTCTCTCCCAGACATGCCAGACCAAGAACTTTGATTATAGCAACTGTCCGGTTAAGATTGCCAAAAATGCAGTCAGATATTTGGGTATAAATATAGGGAAGACACCGGAATCGATTCACTCTTTGAATTACCCTCCTTTGGTGCAGAAGATACAGGGAGACATTGATAGATGGTGGCATCTCCCACTTTCGTTAATGGGCAGATGTTATCTATTAAAAATGGTCAGTTTTGCACGCCTATTGTATCCTATGCAAATGATACCATTGTTGATCGGACATACAGACATACAGACCTTGGAATCGGCATTCAGGTATCTTATATGGAAAGGCAAGCGCCCGAGGATATCATTGAGGAAACTCCAGCTCCCAAGGGAAAAGGGGGGAATAAACTTTCCTGACATCAGGCGATATAACCTTGCAAGCAATATAAGACACGCCCTAGACTGGTTATCAGGAAGGAATAGTTATTCCAATTATTAGATAGAGTCAGAGCTGGCTACTTTCTGGTCTTTAATAATAGCGTTACTACACACAAAGTTTGCTAACTTGCCCTCTAATCTGAAAAAGAGCCTTATAATAAAGGACACGGTAGCAACTTGGAAGGCGGTGTGCAAAGAATATGGGCTGCCTTTTACCTTATCAAAATATATGATTATCTGGGACCACCCCGAATTTGCAGAAGGCAGACAGAATAAACAATTCCGTGAATGGAAAGCACAAGGATTACACACAGTAAATGACATGTGGCATAACACTGGTCACAGATTTCTTACCTTTGAGGAACTATGCAACAAGTTCAGCCTAAGTGCTGGCCAATATTTATCGTACTACCAGGTTTATAACTTTCTAAAATATAGGATAGCGGACGTAAGGAAAGAGTTTCCCACAAGTAGATTTGACTTAAAGGCACAGCTACTGCTCCATTGTCTTTGTCAGACTTACAAGGTAAATTGCAGGGAGCCAAGCAGGAAAATTTCCCTATACAGCCATTTAAGGAGTGGGAGAAAGACCTCAACGGACAGGGTACACATGCAGATATTTTTAAAGGTTGGTTGGGCCTTAGAAGGATGATCCCCTGTGAAGTCTGGAGGGAAACCCAATTTATAATATTGCATAGGGCCATATACGGGTTTTACAAAACACAGTCAGCCATACAGGCTAGGAAAATAACACAATGCCCAAAATGCGGTCTGGAGAATTCCAATTTATTACATGGTTTGTGGAACTGTCATAAAATAGCAGAGTTCTGGATGACTCTCTCAGCTTGGCTTAAAAATAGCCTACATATCGAGATTGCTACAACGCCAGGTCTTATTCTATTTCACTACTACCCCGAAGATGCTAAAATAACACAGATTACCCATATATGTATTCTGGCGGCAAAAAGGTGCATACTTAAGAATTGGTTACACCAGGCAATTCCCTCAATTGGAGAGGTCATCATACAGGTGAAATGGTGCTTATATAGGGAATTCTACCTGGCAGAACAAAATACGGATAAAGCCCTGCAAAGATTGATGACCAGGTGGAAAGGCTTTATTGTCAATGTTCTAGAAGCCGCTGAAATTACAATGTTAATGAACCCTCTAAGACAAACATCTTGGTACTTGAGGGAACAACTGAAGGGCACTTTAAGAAAATTGGAATAGTAGAACATCTATTAGACTCCATGGAAAGTATGAGTATACGATGATGAGGATGAGACCTGATCTTCTTGAAGCTGAAGGAGGGGGGAGGGGGGAGAGAGGGTTTTTGAGTTATGGCTTGTTTGACTCATCATATCAATCCTTATTTAATAATAAATTCATTATTGGACTTATGTAATGTAACTCTGTAAGCACTGGGGGGCATGGCCTGCACGCTGATGGCGCCGGTCGCATAGCGCGTCTGCTCCGGACCTAACATTTACAAAGCGGCTCACAGCTACTACTCCTGTGCTATTTCGCATCTTCTAGAAGCACACGCTACTGCTCCTGCCATGGGGAAAGTTAAGAGACGTCCTGCCCCTGCTAAACTGACGGAATTCTTCGGAAAAGCGGCGGCGGCAGAATCTGGGCAGAGAGGGACGCCATCTCCGGCCTGTACTCCGGCCTCTCGGGCGGGAACGCCGATAACACCTGTGTGCTACTCCGCAGACAAGCGCGGGCCTGAAAGGGAAGCCCTAGACCCTCCGCTACTCACAGCAGATATTATGCGCTCCATGCTGGAGAGCCTGCGTGCTTCTATGAGGGAGGACATGCTGGGGCTGCTGCAAGACCTCAAAGCGGACATACAGAGTGTAGGGGAGCGCACTTCTCACATGGAGGCAAAGATGGCTGAATTCGCCACATCCCACAACTCTCTGATTGATGCACATGAGGCCATGGAGGAAGATATAGCCAAACTATCGGCAAAGCTTCAAGATTTGGAAGATAGAAACAGACGGAACAACGTCAGAATCCGAGGGATCCCGGAATCTGTTGAAGCGAATGAATTAGAGCACTTTTTGCAGCAACTTATTAAAGCACCACTGCCGGAAACTACTGAGAGAGATCTGATTATTGATCGCATCCACAGGGTGCCCAAGCCTAAAGGCCTTGATCCTTCACTCCCGCGTGACACCATTGCCAGGATCCACTTCTATACCGCCAAAGATGCGTTCCTGAGAATCCTGAGGCAGAATGCGACACCTTCGGAGGAATTTAAAGGTATTGCGGTCAATGCAGACCTCTCTGCAGCTACCCTGGCGAAAAGAAGGGAGTTCGCCCAGATAACAGCAATTTTGCGGAAACAGCAAATAAAGTACCGATGGGGCTTTCCGGTAAAACTACTAGTCACTTACAATGGCGGCTTGCAGATCTTTAATACACCGCAAGGGGCGATTAAGCTGCTGAGTGAGTGGGGTATCCAGTGCGATGTCAGGCGTACTGAGAAGGAGACCGCCTCGCGTCCAGACAAGATCCCTCCGGACTGGGACGTTGCTTGATGAGTGAGTTTTCCCTGTACAGGGGTAGTTGATTGACTGTTCATGCACACCAATGTTAGTCCGCAGTAAGGAGCTGAAGCTCGTCTTCATTTTTGCCCCTTTTGGACTTGTTATTTGGGTCTATTGACCTACATTAATCTGGTCGGGCTAATTAGGCCTTAATGACCACGTTACAGTTAACGTTTATCCTTAATTTTTTTGCTCATTTGTCTTATTTTGTTTCTGTACCGGTACTGATGTATATGCTGTATGAAATTTGTGCTGAGTTTGCACTTAACGCGGGGGGACCTCGCACGATTGGGGGGAGCTATGAGTCATTTAGAGTTCAAATATATCAGCAATGGGGCTGAAGGTATTATCCTACAATGTGCGCGGCCTGAATTCCCCGTTTAGACGCTCACAACTGTGGGCAGACGTATTCAAAACTAAGAGTGATGTCATCCTGTTACAAGAAACGCACTTGCTGGTTAAGGATGCATTTAGATGCAAGCATAAAAACTTCCCAGTTATATTCCACTCGCATACTAGGAAAAAGAAGGCAGCGGGGGTTCTTATTGGGGTGAAGGCTACAGTTAACTTTTCCCTTAAAAAATGTATAACGGACTCGGCTGGGAGGTATATAATTGTACTATGCATGCTTGACAGTAAACCGTACACTTTGGTGTCTGTTTATGCCCCCAATGTCGGGCAGGTGGCCTTCTGCAGGAGGTTGTTCAATAAGGTGGAGAAACTGGCGGAGGGTGAGGTAATATTGGGTGGGGACTTTAATATACCGGTTAATGCAGCACTGGATTTTAAATCAGCTCAAGGGTGCCGAAGGGAGGAGCTTCAATCCACACTTTATGAATCTGCGTTTCATGATGTATGGCGTTACCAGCACAGTAACGAACGTGATTATACGTATATCTGTACCGCGCATCTGTCTCAGTCCCGCATTGATTATATTCTAGTCTCCAGAAGCCTCCTGCATAGGGTTACCAGGTCCGACATTGTCAGATCATGCCCCAGTTAGCATTGTTATAGATGTTGGTGTCCCGGATCTGCCCAGACCGCAATGGCGGATGAATTCTTACTTGCTTAAATGCCCGGACAGGGTGAAGGGGCAGGAATTCCTATTATTTAATGATCTCCCTGACACTAATGTAGACACCCTTTGGCTTACACATAAGGCATTTATGAGAGGGGTGTTATTACAAATGGCGGCGAGAGTGAATAGGCGCAGAAGTCAGGCAATACAAGACGCTCTTACCCGCCTAAAAATTGCGGAGCAATGTCAGTAATAGTCCCAGCTCTTTGGAGTCTCTGCAGGGGTGTAGGTCTGCCCTTAGAACCCTTCTCCTCTATAGACAGGAACTAGGGATGAAACGGTTAAATTAAATTTTTTATCATACTGGAGACAGAGCGGGAGCGCTGTTAGCGCGCAGATTGAAATGTAATAAAGCCGCTGCTAGGATAACAAGCCTAAAGTACAAGGATAAAATATACACGCTCCCTCAGGATATAACGGATGCGTTCGCATCGTATTACTCTTCATTGTACAATCTGCGTGCAGACGTTACAGTGCAACCAACTGTGGAGGCGATAACATAATTTCTGGATTCCCTTAGGTTACCTAAAGTTTCGGCAACCGACATACAAGGTCTCAACAAGCCCTTCACCCCGGCAGAGATTCTGAAAGCCATTAAGTCCACCCCGTCTAACAAGGCCCCTGGTCCCGACGGCTTTCCGGTGGAATATTACAAAACGTTTCAGTTAACCTTACTTCCCTACTTAACTAAATTGTACAACTCATTTCTGCAGACGGGAAATATTCCACCGGAAATGCTTAAGGCCACTGTAATCAAGCTGCCCAAGCCAGGGAAATCTCCGGATGCTCCTGAAAACTTTAGGCCAATTTCTCTATTGAACGCCGACCTTAAATTGTTTGCAAAGTTACTTGCCACTCGTCTGAACGAGGTGTTACCAGCCCTAATTAATCAGGATCAGGTCGGCTTTGTGCCGGGAAGGCAGTGTAGGGATGGTACTAGAAAAATGATCGACCTGATTCAGATTGCTGGTTGGTCCAGGAGCCCTGCGATCTTTGTATCTCTAGACGCTGAAAAAGCGTTTGATAGGGTGCATTGGGGGTTCCTGGACCAAACCCTTAGAAAATTTGGGTTTGAAGGTCACTTTTTGCAAGCTGTCTTAGGGCTCTACACAGCACCTAGCGCAAATGTCCTGGCGTCGGGTTTCTTATCTGCCCCCTTCACGATTACCAACGGGACTAGGCAAGGGTGCCCGCTGTCACCCCTGATATTCGCACTGGTGATGGAACCCATGGCAGAGAAGATGCGCAATTGCGCGCAGATGTCGGGGATCACAGCGGGGGAACATTCGCACTGCATAGGACTGTATGCTGACGATGTCATTTTGACGTTGACTAACCCTCTGGCCTCATTACCGGCTGCGTTGGAAATCCTGGATCAGTACTCCTGCATCTATACTGCATCTATACTATAAGTTAAATGTTAGTAAAACCAATGTGCTTCCCATCAATGTACCTGCCAGCTTGCAACAGGTCCTAAGTGATAGGTACCCTTTCAATTGGTCATCTGAATCGGTAAGATATTTGGGAGTGGAGCTAACCAGCTCAACAGCGGACATGATCTCGCTTAATCACAAATTACTTAGAGCGGAATTACAAAAGGATTACGCTAAATATAGCAAAGTGTTACTTTCGTGGATAGCTAGAATAAATATAGTAAAGATGATGATACTCCCTAAGATCTTATACTGTCACTACCAGAGCTTTGAGACATTCTCACAGCTCTGTGTCTCCACCCCTGTGATGATGTCACTTAGAGTTTGGAGGTGTTCTCACTGTTCTGTTTCTCCGCCCCTGTGGTGAGGTCTTTACTCCCAGCTGTCTCTCCTGCGCTTGATTTCTCTGCCTTTAAATCACCCCTCCTCCTATTGCAGGGCGTGGATTATATTTCTCTTTTCAGTTGTAGCTCTGCCTTGAGTATCTTCACTTCTTTAGCTACTAGTTCTCTGGACCTGTGTTCTGCTGCTGCAAGCACTCCGGATATTGCCAGCGGCCCTTGGATCCGTCTTTTCTGCGGTTGCAGCTCCATCAGCTAAGTGTGCAGACTTTGTTGTGTACCTGGTGATTTCCTGACTGGATCTGAGGTGGCCCCGGTTCCCTCCATATTCTGAGCAGGGCATCGGTGGCCGTGCCCCTTCCACTATTGTAGGGGTTACAGGGCTCATCAGTCTAAGGTACGCGGGCATGCCTCGTTCCACCATTTGGATCCGGGCATGTGCTTTAGCAGCATAGGGAGAGTGTTGAGGGTCTGACAGGGGTCACCCTTTCTCTTCCCTAGTTTGGGGTCCGGTCAGTAGCTCTTCTTACTGTGTATGCTCTGGTTACCCATAAACAGCCGTGACATTATAATCCACCAAAACCATCCTTGTTGACATGGATCCGCTTTCTGACCTGGTTGACCGCATGCAGGGTCTTTCTTTGGAAGTAGCGGATCTCCGTCAATCTCTGACTCAGCTACAAGCATTGGGCTCTGCTCCGGCTCATGGAGTCTGTTGCGAGCCAAAGGTCTCACTTCCGGAAACGTTCTCCGGGGGCAGTGAGAATTTTGTTCGCTTCAGAGAGGCATGTAAACTCCATTTTTGTTTGTGTCCCCACTCCTCTGGTAATGAGGAACAGAGGGTGAGGATTGTCATCTCCCTGCTCAGAGGTAATGCTCAGACTTGGGCTTTTTCGCTACCATCAGGGGATCCTTCCCTTCGATCCGTGGAAAGGTTTTTTGTGGCCTTGGGGCAGATATATGATGACCCGGATCGTGTTGCTCTGGCAGAATCGAACTTACGTGTTCTATGCCAGAACAAACTGTCTGCAGAGCTTTATTGTTCTGAATTTCGGAGATGGACAGCTGATTCAGGCTGGAATGATGCTGCACTCCGAAGTCAGTTCTGTCATGGTCTCTCAGAGGATTTGAAAGATGCCTTTGCTTTCCATGAGAGACCAACATCCTTAGAGTCTGCCATGTCATTAGCGGTACGCCTTGACAGGCGTCTAAGGGAAAGAAACAAGACCTCTCCATCCAGCCATTGTCAGTCTAGGGGCAATGGTGCGGACTCATTCAGTATGCAGGGGTCTCATCCTGTCTCGCTCCCTTCTGAGGAGGAGCCCATGCAGCTAGGCCGACTTGCCCCTGATAAAAGAGCATTTAGTCCTCAGAATATGGTGTGTTTTTGTTGTGGGGGCATAGGTCATTTGGCAAATGTTTGTCCGTGTAGGATATTCCTGAACTGTACTAAGAGCGATAATAAGAGAAAAACCTCAAGAGGTAGATCATCAAGTTCTGCTTTATCTGCTACTTTGGGCAAAGTTGATGTGGGAATTGATGCTTTTCCTTTGACCTGCAGTTCCCGTTTTCTCCTGTCTGCCAGGGTGGCGCTAGAGAGCAAAGTCATTCCTTGTGAGATTTTTGTCGATAGTGGAGCGGCCGTCAATCTTATTGACACTCAATTTGTAGCCTTGCATGGTTTTCAGGGTTGTACATTAGAAAAGGATATACCTGTTTTTGCTATTGACTCTGCCCCACTCTCGCAGAGATCTCTGAAAGGCATTGTTCACAATATCCGGCTAGCTGTAGGTGACACTCATGTGGAGGAGATATCTTGTTTTGTCCTTAACGGATTGCCTTCTCCTCTAGTTTTGGGGCTACCCTGGCTCACTAGACATAACCCCACTATTGATTGGCAAGGAAGGCAAATAAATGAGTGGAGTGACTTTTGTAGAGAGAATTGTCTCACAGCCACTCTTGCAGAGGTGTCTACTAAAACTCTGCCATCATTTCTCTCTGATTTCTCGGATGTGTTTTCCGAGAGCGGTGTTCGGGAGCTACCTCCTCACCGGGAGTTTGACTGTCCCATTAACCTCATTCCCGGCGCCAAGCTGCCAAAGGCACGCCTCTACAATCTCTCACAACCGGAAAGACTCGCAATGCGAACCTATATCTCCGAGAGTCTCGAGAAGGGGCATATTCGTCCCTCAAAGTCGCCTGTTGCAGCAGGTTTTTTTTTGTTTAAAAAAAAGATGGCTCTCTGAGACCTTGCTTAGATTTTAGGGAGCTGAACCGTATCACGATTCGCGATCCCTATCCCCTTCCTCTGATCCCGGACCTCTTCAACCAAATTGTTGGGGCCAAGGTGTTTTCCAAATTGGATCTGAGAGGCGCGTACAACCTGGTCAGGGTCAGAGAGGGGGATGAATGGAAAACGGCCTTTAATACCCCTAACGGGCATTTCGAGAATCTCGTTATGCCTTTCGGTCTGATGAATGCTCCGGCCGTCTTTCAGCATTTTGTTAATAGTATTTTCTATCATTTAATGGGGAAATTTGTATTGGTGTATCTTGATGATAATTTGATTTTTTCCCCTGATGTTCAGACCCATCAGGATCATCTTTTTCAGGTCCTGCAGATACTGCGGGAAAATAAACTGTATGCCAAGCTGGAGAAATGTCTTTTTATGGTATCAGAGATTCAATTTCTGGGTTTTCTCCTCTCTGCTTCTGGTTTTCGCATGGATCCGGAGAAGGTCCGTGCTGTGCTGGAGTGGGAGCTTCCTGAAAATCAGAAGGCATTGATGCGCTTTCTGGGTTTTGCTAACTACTACAGAAAGTTCATTTTCAATTATTCCTCTATTGTCAAACCCCTTACTGACATGACAAAAAAGGGGACAGATTTTTCCTCTTGGTCGGAGGAGGCGCTTGCAGCCTTTTCTAAGATTAAAGAGAGTTTTGCGTCTGCTCCCATCTTGGTGCATCCCGATGTTTCCTTACCTTTTATTGTTGAGGTGGATGTGGGTGCAGTTTTGTCCCAGGGCCCCTCTCCTGCCAAATGGCGACCTTGTGCCTTTTTCTCTAGAAAACTCTCCCCGGCAGAGAGAAACTATGATGTGGGAGATAGGGAATTGTTGGCCATCAAGTTGGCTTTCGAGGAATGGCGCCATTGGTTGGAGGGGGCCAGGCACCCTATCACCGTTTTTACCGACCATAAGAATCTGGCGTACTTGGAGTCGGCCAGGCGTATGAATCCGAGACAGGCCAGATGGTCTCTGTTCTTCTCCAGATACAATTTTGTTGTTACTTTTCGCCCTGGGATCAAGAATGTGAAGGCTGATGCTCTCTCTCGCTGTTTTCCGGGAGGAGGAAACTCCGAGGACCCGGGTCCCATTTTGGCGGAGGGGTTGTTGTTTCTGCTCTATATTCCGATTTGGAGGCCGAGGTCCAGGCTGCCCAGTCTGAGGCACCTGCCCGTTGTCCCTCCGGGAAGTTGTTCGTGCCTCCTGAGCTACGTCACAAACTCTTTAAGGAACATCATGATACGGTTCTTGCTGGTCACCCCGGGAGTAGAGCCACGGTTGATCTCATTGCTCGGAGATTTTGGTGGCCGGCTCTTCGTAAGTCTGTGGAGGGTTTTGTGGCGGCTTGTGAGACGTGCGCTCGCGCTAAGGTCCCTCGTTCACGACCTTCAGGTTCCCTCCTCCCGTTACCCATACCTTCCCGTCCTTGGACACACCTGTCCATGGACTTTATCACGGATCTTCCTCGTTCCTCGGGGAAGTCGGTGATCCTGGTGGTCGTGGACCGTTTTAGCAAGATGGCTCATTTTGTTCCTTTCCCTGGTTTACCCAATGCTAAAACGTTGGCGCAAGCTTTTGTCGATCATATTGTTAAATTGCACGGCATTCCCTCTGAGATTGTTTCCGATAGAGGCACGCAGTTTGTGTCCAGGTTCTGGAAGGCTTTCTGTTCTCGCCTGGGGGTTCGGCTGTCCTTCTCTTCTGCTTTTCACCCGCAGTCGAATGGTCAGACTGAGCGCCTCAATCAGAATCTGGAGACATATTTGCGCTGTTTTGTGGCAGAGAACCAGGAGGATTGGTGTTCATTTCTCCCTCTTGCTGAGTTTGCTTTGAACAACCGTCATCAGGAATCTTCTGATAAGTCACCATTTTTTGGTGCATATGGGTTCCATCCGCAGTTTGGGACATTCTCGGGAGGGGCTCTTTCTGGTTTACCTGAGGAGGAGAGATTTTCCTCGTCTTTGTCTACCATTTGGCAAAAGATTCAGAGTAATCTCAGAAAGATGAGTGAGAAGTATAAGCGTGTGGCTGATAAGAGACGTGTGCCTGGTCCGGACCTGAATGTGGGTGATCTGGTGTGGTTGTCTACAAGAAATATTAAACTGAAGGTTCCCTCCTGGAAATTGGGTCCCAAGTTTATTGGGCCTTATAAAATTTTGTCAGTCATCAATCCTGTTGCCTTCCGCCTTGATCTTCCACGGGTTTGGAAGATACATAATGTATTTCACAGATCTCTCTTAAAACCATATGTCCAGCCCACGGTACCCTCCTCATTGCCTCCTCCTCCGATTTTGGTTGATGGCAATCTGGAGTTTGAGGTTTCCAGAATTGTGGACTCTCGCATTGTCCGCGGTTCTCTTCAGTACCTCATTCATTGGAAGGGTTATGGTCCTGAGGAGAGGATGTGGGTTCCGATGTCGGACATTAAAGCCACTCGCCTTATCAGGGCATTTCATAGGGCTCATCCTGGGAAGGTGGGTCCTGGGTGTCCGGAGTCCACCCGTAGAGGGGGGGGTACTGTCACTACCAGAGCTTTGAGACGTTCTCACAGCTCTGTGTCTCCACCCCTGTGATGACGTCACTTAGAGTTTGGAGGTGTTCTCACTGTTCTGTTTCTCCGCCCCTGTGGTGAGGTCTTTACTCCCAGCTGTCTCTCCTGCGCTTGATTTCTCTGCCTTTAAATCACCCCTCCTCCTATTGCAGGGCGTGGATTATATTTCTCTTTTCAGTTGTAGCTCTGCCTTGAGTATCTTCACTTCTTTAGCTACTAGTTCTCTGGACCTGTGTTCTGCTGCTGCAAGCACTCCGGATATTGCCAGCGGCCCTTGGATCCGTCTTCTCTGCGGTTGCAGCTCCATCAGCTAAGTGTGCAGACTTTGTTGTGTACCTGGTGATTTCCTGACTGGATCTGAGGTGGCCCCATTCCTTCCATATTCTGAGCAGGGCATCGGTGGCCGTGCCCCTTCCACTATTGTAGGGGTTACAGGGCTCATCAGTCTAGGGTACGCGGGCATGCCTCGTTCCACCATTTGGATCCGGGCATGTGCTTTAGCAGCATAGGGAGAGTGTTGAGGGTCTGACAGGGGTCACCCTTTCTCTTCCCTAGTTTGGGGTCCGGTCAGTAGCTCTTCTTACTGTGTATGCTCTGGTTACCCTTAAACAGCCGTGACATATACATATTCAGATGTATACCATTGAAAATCCCTAGAGTTCACATTAAGAAGTTGCAGGACGACATGCTGGGGTTCATTTGGGGGGGTGCCCACCCTAGAATTGGTAAACATTCGCTATTCCCAGCTCTTCGTAAGGGGGGCTTGGGGGTTCCTGACCTCCATAAGTATTATATGGCCAATCTACTAGACCAGTCTATGGAATGGTGGTCCCCTTCCTCGTCACATAAATGGCTATTAATAGAAGAGGTTTATGTTAAAAGGCGATCTTTGAAATCTCTGTTGGCGGCATACTTATTAAAACCGTTTATTTTCCCCATGCCACTAGATACGATGCAAGCTACCATATTTGCTTGGGCTCATATGTTCAAGAATATAACGCCCTTTCCTATTGTGAAGAAGCAGTTCCCTTTATCAGTAGTGGAATATCATATCCCCACGCTTCAAATCACAGGATGGCTGAATTGCGGAATAGATACGTTAGGGTGTATATTTGAAAACTCTGTCCTAAACTCCTTTGGGTTCCTGCACAATAACTTTAAACTACCAAACTCAGCATTTTATCAATATCTTCAGATACGTCACTTTATCTCATCACTTACAATAGACTCAGTGGTAAACGTGCGAGACCCACTTATCAAGCTTCTAGATGTGGAGGTCCATCCCCATTCCAGCCTATCCTTTTGGTACTCGCTTATGCAGTCTCCAGATGGAGAGGGTAAGAAACCCTTCATGTCTAGATGGGAGGCTGAAATGGGGAATGAATTCACGGTGGAAACGTGGAATGATGCGCTTTTTTGGTCCATTAAGTCCTCGAAATGCATAAATCACGCTGAACAGAGTAGAAAAATCCAATTAAGGTGGTATCTCACCCCCAATAGAATAGCTCATTCCAACCCAGAATACTCACCTCTGTGTTGGAGGGGGTGCGGACAGATTGGTACGCCGTATCATATGTGGTGGAGTTGTGCTGCCTTGACTCAATTTTGGAGCTCAGTGGCAAAAATATTAGAAGAAGTCACGGGAATTAAGGGTATGTTTACCCCAGAGTTGGCGATTCTTAGCATCGGTCTAGGGGATTTGCCCAACAAAAGCAGAACCATAGTAGCTAGGATTCTCTCAGCCGCAAGAACGGTAATTGCTCGCCAGTGGAAGTGTCTAAAGTCCCTATCAACTGGTGAGGTCATTGGGTTGGTTAACCATCATATGCAGTGTGAATTCACCTTCGCCTCATCTATGAAAAATAGAATCGTAACGCATAATTCATGGCTACTTTGGTTATCTAGCACTCATGCGGTTGCACTTCCCCATTATTTGTTGTGAATTTATGGGATAACTTGTAATTGGGGTGTGATTCCTAGCTGAATTACGTGGGGGGAGTAGTATGCAGGGTTCTGCCTCAGGGTATATGGTGCATACTCTGTCTGTACTTTATATCTGAAACAGTACTGGTACCTTTTTGTATTATTATTTTTGTATTATTACTTTTGTATTATTTTTGTGTTATTATTTTGTCTACCATGTCATTATTATTTATGCTGTATGTCTTATTATTTCTTTATATGTAAAATTAATCTTGCTTGATATGCATAATTTGTAAACTGAGCCATTTACAATATACTTTTCAATAAAAATCTATTGTTGAAAAAAAATAACTCTGTAAGCACTGGATTGTGTACAATGTAACTGATTGAATGAACCGAAAAAGAATAAAAATTTGGTTTAAAAAAAAAAATGCAAGATGCTATCCTATCAATATGGGCCAACATTTCTAAAGAATGTTATCAGCACCCTGTTGAATCAATGCCACGTAGATTTAAGGCAGTTCTGAAGGCAAAAGGTGGTCCAACACCATATTAGTATGGTGTTCCTAATAATTCTTTAGGTGAGTGTATATACAGTACAGACCAAAAGTTTGGACACACCTTCTCATTCAAAGAGTTTTATTTATTTTCATGACTATGAAAATTGTAGATTCACACTGAAGGCATCAAAACTATGAATTAACACATGTGGAGTTATATACATAACAGAAAAGTGTGAAACAACTGAAAATATGTCATATTCTAGGTTCTTCAAAGTAGCCACCTTTTGCTTTGATTACTGCTTTGCACACTCTTGGCATTCTCTTGATCAGCTTCAAGAGGTAGTCACCTGAAATGGTCTTCCAACAGTCTTGAAGGAGTTCCCAGAGATGCTTAGCACTTGTTGGCCCTTTTGCCTTCACTCTGCGGTCCAGCTCACCCCAAACCATCTCGATTGGGTTCAGGTCCGGTGACTGTGGAGGCCAGGTCATCTGGCGCAGCACCCCATCACTCTCCTTGATGGTCAAATAGCCCTTACACAGCCTGGAGGTGTGTTTGGGGTCATTGGCCTGTTGAAAAATAAATGATGGTCCAACTAAACGCAAACCGGATGGAATAGCATGCTGCTGCAAGATGCTGTGGTAGCCATGCTGGTTCAATATGCCTTCAATTTTGAATAAATCCCCAACAGTGTCACCAGCAAAGCACCCCCACACCATCACACCTCCTCCTCCATGCTTCACGGTGGGAACCAGGTATGTAGAGTCCATCCATTCACCTTTTCTGCGTCGCACAAAGACACGGTGGTTGGAACCAAAGATCTCAAATTTGGACTCATCAGACCAAAGCACAGATTTCCACTGGTCTAATGTCCATTCCTTGTGTTCTTTAGCCCAAACAAGTCTCTTCTGCTTGTTGCCTGTCCTTAGCAGTGGTTTCCTAGAAGATATTCTACCATGAAGACCTGATTCACACAGTCTCCTCTTAACAGTTGTTCTAGAGATGTGTCTGCTGCTAGAACTCTGTGTGGCATTTACCTGGTCTCTAATCTGAGCTGCTGTTAACCTGTGATTTCTGAGGCTGGTGACTCGGATGAACTTATCCTCCGCAGCACAGGTGATTCTTGGTCTTCCTTTCCTGGGGCGGTCCGCATGTGAGCCAGTTTCTTTGTTGCGCTTGATGGTTTTTGTGACTGCACTTGGGGACACTTTCAAAGTTTTCCCAATTTTTTCGGACTGACTGACCTTCGTTTCTTAAAGTAATGATGGCCACTAGTTTTTCTTTACTTAGCTGCTTTTTTCTTGCCATAATATAAATTCTAACAGTCTATTCAGTAGGACTATCAGCTGTGTATCCATCTGACTTCCCCACAAGGCAAATGATGGTCCCAACCCCATTTATAAGGCAAGAAATCCCACATATTAAACCTGACAGGGCACACCTGTGAAGTGAAATCCATTTCAGGTGACTACCTCTTGAAGCTCAACAAGAGAATGCCAAGAGTGTGCAAAGCAGTAATCAAAGCAAAAGGTGGCTACTTTGAAGAACCTAGAATATGACATATTTTCAGTTGTTTCACACTTTTTTGTTATGTATATAATTGCACATGTGTTAATTCATAGTTTTGATGCACCGTGTCTTGATGCCTTCAGTGTGAATCTACAATTTTCATAGTCATGAAAATAAAGAAAACTCTTTGAATGAAAAGGTGTGTCCAAACTTTTGGTCTGTAATGTAAATACACACAATTTATATTATATTATCAAAACAGATGACAAGGAATATATTTGCAAGAAATGTATTTAAAGAAAAAATATTTAATGGAATGTTTTAAAAAAAAATTCGATTAGCACTTATCAGAAACCTGGAATGAAAAACAACCACATACTCTTCTCTAGTTGTCATCTTCCACAATGGTTAAATAATATCCCAACCAGTCAATTTAGAAGATTAAAAATAAATTGTACAGATAATAAGAAATTTGAGGAAAAAAGCTACACAGATGAAACAAAAATTTATAGAAAAAAGATATCCTGAGAAACTCATAGAGAACTCATTAGACAAAGTGAAAAGGATGGATAGGCAGGAATTCTTCAGAGACAAGGAAGGAACTAAAAAAACTAAATGAGGAAATATGATTTATCCTTCCATATAATGCACAATACAAAATAATTGCAAAAATCATTAATAAACATTGGCACCATTTATTAAATGACAAAACCATAGGTCCACTATTAAACACCAAACCATCAATTGTATACACTAAGGCCCCCAATATAGGTCTCAAAATAGCTCCTACAGTCAAACAGAAAACAAAAAAAAACTTTTAACAACTGGCTCCTATTGAAAGGCTTTTTTCGGTGTGGCCGTTGCAGCAATTGCAAGGCAACTAGCTTCCCCCAAAAAACTATGCATGTTCACTCCACTCAAAATAAATTCTTAGAATAAAACTTAGAATAGATGCTGCCTAACATGTAATACGACAGACGTCATTTACATGCTAGAGTGTCCTTGCCACAAACAGTATATAGGCAGAACCAAATGAAAACAAGAGTGGCTGAATATATTGCCAACATAAAGAAAGGATATGAACAACACACAGTATACAACCAGTACAAAACACACCATAACAGTGACCGTTCATCATTAATATGTATACAGCTCTTGAAAAAAAATCTAAAAACCCTGGAGGGGAGGAAATTGTGTAGATAATATGTCAAGAGCTGAATCAAAAAAAATCTATGAATTTGGTACCCTATACCCTGCAGGCCTCAATGTTTAACTAGAATTATTTGGATTTTTATTGATTTTAGTGGGGTGCCTCCTGGTGACAGGGAAATGAAGGTCAGGCCAGCACCTCCATCTCCTCTCCCCGGGAAGCCCACCTCTTACATTCTTTCTAGCAACCTTTTCCATTGACAATCCCCATTACAACAATGGATGTATATAAGACTCTAAAGTCTGTTCATAAATTCAATGTATATTTTATATTGTATTTTTGAAGAAAGCCACCCTTTGGAAGAGGATATTGACACCATAAAAATACAGACACAAATACAGTATATTGTTGAATACTCTCTCCAGCATACAATTAAGTCTCCCACCATAATTTCAATTTGAGGTAGTCAAATTATGAACAAGGACCCGATCTACACTGCCATGATCTGATAACTATACTGTTTTGATCTCTACACTAACTAAATACCAGCAATGAATTAATAACTTTTTTATAAAGTTATTTTTATAATGATCTTTCCTGTATGTCACTGCTTGAATAGAAATAAAAAAAAATTTTTTTAGAAAAACCTTTTTAATAAATAATTTTTTAAGGAATTTTTTTAAAATATTCCATTAACCACCTCAGCCCCCCTAGCTTAAACCCCCTTAACCGCCTCCGGACCGCCTAACGCAGATCCGCGGTCCAGAGGCGGCAGCTGCAGGCAGAGTGACGCATATACGCGTCATCTCGCGAGATGCGCTCAGCCGGCCCGCACATGCGCATCGACATTTCCTCCATGGGGGTCGCGTCATCAGCTTGCCAGCCAATGATCGTTGGCTGGCAAGCTGATGATTTTTAAAAAATACAATGAGAAGCAAGATAACACATCATATTAGTAAATATAATGTGTTATATGGCTTCCCTGCTCCTCTGCTGGTCCTTTTGGTCGGTTGGATCCAGGAGAGGAGCAGGCTTCATAGTGAGTACACCAAACACCACACACTTTAGCCCCAGATCACCCCCTGCACCCCAATTAACCCTTTGATCACCCCTGTCAATCACTAGTGAAAGGAAAAAAGTGATCAGTGTAAACTGTCACTTTTTTTTTTCACTGGTATTGACCGTTAGGTTTTAGGATAGTTTAGGCCCCTTGGTTAGGCAGTTTAGCGATCGGTTAGCACCCAGCCCACCGCACCGCAGTCCCTTATTCGCTGATTAGCGCATCGCTAATAAGCTTTTGTACTTTTATAGTATCTGTAAGTGATCAAAACTGATCACAGTCAGATCTATAATTGTGGTAGGGGCTGAGGTGTACATTGGCGTGGAGTCGGGAGGGATGCCTATCACCCTCCAAGATCTATCTGGCTGAACTGTGCCTGGAGCCAGTGCGGGGTAGGCCTGAATAAGTGGGCAAGAAGACTACTCACGCTGTAGGAGGGAAATAGTTAATCGAACCGACCGACAAGGGAGGTAACAAGGGCTGATAAATGACCTGAGCACAGGGTAGTTAGTGCCGTGACGGTCCAGGTGACGGCGGAAGAGCAAGCTTGGGTGATCCAGGATGAGAGAGGCAACGTGGGCCTGGGCGATCCAGGATGAGAGAGGCAACGTGGGCCTGGGCGACCCAGGATGACTGAGGTAGAGCGGGCCTGGGTGATCCAAGATGACAGAGACAGAGCGAGCCTGGGCGATCCAGCATGACAGAGGTAGGGCGAGACTAGGGGATCCTAGATGACGGAGGCAGAGCGAGCCTGGGCGATCCAGGATGACAGGAGCAGAGCGAGCCTGGGCGATCCAGGATGACAGGAGCAGAGCGAGCCTGGGCGATCCAGGATGACAGGAGCAGAGCGAGCCTGGGCGATCCAGGATGACAGGAGCAGGGCGAGCCTGGGCGATCCAGGATGACAGGAGCAGGGCGAGCCTGGGCGATCCAGGATGACAGGAGCAGGGCGAGCCTGGGCGATCCAGGATGACAGGAGCAGGGCGAGCCTGGGCGATCCAGGATGACAGGAGCAGGGCGAGCCTGGGCGATCCAGGATGACAGGAGCAGGGCGAGCCTGGGCGATCCAGGATGACAGGAGCAGGGCGAGCCTGGGCGATCCAGGATGACAGGAGCAGGGCGAGCCTGGGCGATCCAGGATGACAGGAGCAGGGCGAGCCTGGGCGATCCAGGATGACAGGAGCAGGGCGAGCCTGGGCGATCCAGGATGACAGGAGCAGAGCGAGCCTGGGCGATCCAGGATGACAGGAGCAGAGCGAGCCTGGGCGATCCAGGATGACAGGAGCAGAGCGAGCCTGGGCGATCCAGGATGACAGGAGCAGAGCGAGCCTGGGCGATCCAGGATGACAGGAGCAGAGCGAGCCTGGGCGATCCAGGATGACAGGAGCAGAGCGAGCCTGGGCGATCCAGGATGACAGGAGCAGAGCGAGCCTGGGAGATCCAGGAAGACAGGAGCAGAGCGAGCCTGGGCGATCCAGGACGACAGGGAAGACAGACAAAAGGCGTATGCATGATACCTGAAGAATCCGGGAAGCTGGTGAGCAGCTACCTCTGAACGGGAGGACTGAATAAATGACAGCACCGCAGCACTGTTTGTTAAGAAAAGATTGCCCAAAATGGTACATTAGGAAGCCGGAAAATGGCACAGCAACAAAACCCCACGACTAAAACAACATTCATGGAGTTAGCTACCCCAGAGGGGATGACCTGTGTTACATCTGGCAGCAGCAGTGGAAGGTGCAGTTTCTGGTTCCAGTCGAGGAGGCATAGAGCGATTGAGCAGCGATTGAAAGGCACTTGTTGAATAGGGGTCCACTGTAGGTTCGAACCTACTTAACCTGGGCCAGTGGTAGCACAGACGATTGGAACCAGAACCGCAGTTCCAGACCCCACAGCAGCGTCCGCAAGGCAGCACCTTAATGATCACACCGGTGTCCGGTCTGTCCGCTGCGTTCCTGAAGCTTCTTTTCTCTTTCCTTTTTTTTTTTTTTTTTTTACCGGAATGGAGAAACAGGCCGGCCAGCCCCGTGCCTGCCAACCAAGGCTTCTCGGCTGGAATGTACTGCAAAACAAATGAAAAATAGAAAACAATACATGCAATTATACCTAATTACAGTTGTAGATACCCCCAGGTCCGGTGTACTAAAGAAGAACTTGTACCAATTAGATTTAATATTGTCATTATTCTTAAACATCGCTTTAGGAGAGCAGGGAAGAGAAGGAAGATGCGGGACCGGAGGACCGGGCGGGGAGCAAGGAAGGATGACAGAGGCAGCGTGGGCCTGGGTGATCCAGGATGACAGAGGCAGAATGGGCCTGGGCGAACCAGGATGACAGAGGCAGAACGAGTCTGGGTGATCCAGGATGACAGAGGCAGAACGAGCCTGGGTGATCCAGGATGATGGAGACAGAACGAGCCTGGGCGATCCAGGAAGACTACGGATGACGTGTGAGAGTGAGATAAGAAGCATGGATAAGAAGCATGGAAGACAGACCTAAGTATGGACAACAAGCAATGAACAGCACCCAGGTGTGACACGGCGGTGCCACACGCAAGTGCACAGGAGGGCGGCGGGACAGCTTGTGCCAAACCTGAGCATGCGAGGACGGTACTGCAATGGAGCCAGACGCAAGCGCCCAGGAGGGCGGCAGACGCAGCCGCCAGGCACGTGTGCACAGGAGGGCGGCACCATGCTGCCGCGCCATAAACAAATGCACCGGGGCGGAACATATGGAGCACGGAACAAGGGTAGAATTTCGCAAGAGCAGTTCACATTTAATAGAAAACATTTAGAAGGAAATCTTAAAAGGAAATAAACTCTTAGCTCAGAATCAGAAACCCTTTTCCAGAATATGAATGTATTATTTAATACTCAATTACTTTACTGTACTGACGGGATACACTGCAACGTTATCATCAGAACTGAAAATGTCTTATCCCAGATGGCTTGCCTTATAGGCCGATTTAGCCTTCTTGTAACTAATGGACAGGGAAGGGACGGTAACACTCCTCCATGTCAGTTACCTCTGGCCATTTACATCCATCAATTACAGAGGCCAACCTGTTATAACCACGATTGTGGTGGTGGTGGGGGGTGACCATTCGGACAGGTGGACTGGGGGACGGGCCCCCCCCCCCGTCCCAAGTCGCAGGGAGAGCAGGAGACCCGGATGTAGGAGCAGGTATCGGCGTGCGTTCCACGCTGGAACGCACGCCGATCCGCCCACAAGAAGCACGGAACATGGGGGCCCGGACAGGATGCTTCTGTGATGAGGGACCCGGTGGGGACGGAGCTTACCTGCCCGGGAATCGTCTGGCCTGAGTGAGGGATCCGGCGCGCGCCCCACTCTGGAACGCACGCCGAGCAGGTGACCGAGGGCCCGGGCCCAACCAGATTCTGGCGTGCGCTCCAATCTGGAACGTACGCCGATCACATGACCGGAAGCCCAGGCCCGGCCGAGAAGCTCCGGCGCGCGCTCCCCGCCGGAACGCACGCCGGCCTGGGACAGCGCCCAAGCCAGAAGACGGGTGAGACCCAGGGAAGAGGAGTACGTGACCGCCGCTCGGATGAGCCCCAGAAGTGACGCGCTGCGAACTGGAAGTGACGGGCCGGACCAAGGAAGCTGCATGAAGCAACCGTCCTCAGGGTGAGGATGCGTGAGAAAAATATAGTCAGCAGCCCCGCCCACAAATACAGGCTGTAACCAGCCTTAATACTAGTATTAGTGTCACCCCTCTTCGCCCTCCACCCAAAACGCAGTGTTTGCCCGATCAGGCCATGCGCCCACATGTGCGTTCACCCACACCCCCCCCCCCGCCGCAATGACAAAATAATTATTTTTTTGATCACTGCACATTCACTTTACACACGCTGCGGCGATAAAAAAATATCAGTTTTCATATTTTTTATCAACCGCAGCGGCCTCCGGTACTTCGCTAGCCTCCCATTTGTAAGACAGGCTTGCTTTTTTTCTTGGGTAGTCTCAGGGAATACCCCTAAATTTAGTTGCCCAAATATCAAACAAGGGGTATTCTTCTGAAGAGGCCTACAGGCTTCTGACCCAGTCGGATGAGGAATGGGAACCCTCATCAGACGAATCTAGCGGGTCAGAATATGAACCTGTAGAAAGCAGTGGCAGTCTGACTCAAAGTTCGAACGAGGAAGTTGAGGTCCCTGATAGCTCCAGGCGTACCCGGCCCCGTGTCGCTAGACCACAGGTTGCGCAGGATCCGCTTCAAGGGCAGCAGAGTGGGGCTGGCGCTGTCGGATTACGTGGTACACCAGCAGTGCAGCCCTCCCTGGACCAAGTACCAGCACTGCCGTACAACATGGTGAAGTGGCAAGCACCAGAAGGGCGGTTGAAGGTGGCACGTGCAGTAGTTACCCCATCGCAGCCACCGCACAGACAGGCCCGTAGACCCCCTAGAATCCCTGAGGCGCTGGCAAATCCTGATTGGCAGTCCCCAACTTCAGCCGCACCTGTAGTTCCCCCTTTCACCGCCCAGTCTGGAGTTCGGGTTGAGACAGCTCAGATCGGTTCAGCCCTGGGATTTTTTGAGCTGTTCTTGACTGCGGAGCTCTTGGACATAGTCGTGGCAGAAACAAACCGGTATGCCACACAATTTATAACCGCTAACCCGGGAAGCTATTATGCCCAGCCTTTCCGGTGGAAACCAGTCCAAGTTTCCGAAATTAAAACTTTTCTGGGCCTTCTCCTCAACATGGATCTAACCAAAAAGCATGAATTGCGGTCATATTGGTCCACGAACCCAATTAATCACATGCCCATATTCTCTGCTGCCATGTCCAGGGCACGATTTAAGGCCATCCTGCGTTTTCTGCACTTTAGCGACAACACCACCTCCCGTCCCAGAGGCCACCCAGCTTTTGACCGGCTCCACAAAATTCAGCCCCTCATAGACCACTTCAACCTGAAATTTGCAGATTTGTATACCCCAGAGCAAAACATCTGCATAGACGAGTCCCTAATACATTTTACCGGTCGTCTTGGCTTCAAACAATACATCCCAAGCAAGCGCGCCCGGTATGGGGTCAAATTGTATAAGCTCTGTGAAAGGGCCACAGGCTATACCCACAAATTTCGGATCTATGAAGGAAAAGATCAGACCCTGGAGCCGGTCGGTTGCTCTGACTACCTGGGGAGCAGTGGGAAGACAGTCTGGGGCTTGGTGTCACCCTTATTCGGCAAGGAGTACCATCTTTATGTGGACAATTTCTACACAAGTGTGGCCCTCTTCAGGCATTTGTTTCTAGAACAGATTGGCTGCTGTGGCACCGCGCGAACTAGTCGCGCTGGATTCCCCCAACGGCTCGTTGCCACTCGTCTTGCAAGGGGGGAGAGGGCTGCCTTGTGTAACGAAGAACTGCTCGCGGTGAAATGGAGAGACAAGCGTGACGTTTACATGCTCTCCTCCATTCACGCAGACACGACAATCCAAATTGAGCGAGCAACCCGTGTCATTGAAAAGCCCCTCTCAGTCCACGACTATAACCTTCACATGGGAGGGGTGGACTTCAATGACCAGATGTTGTCTCCTTATTTAGTTTCCCGCAGAACCAGACACTGGTATAAAAATTTGATTCAATTGGCTCTGTATATTAGTTTTGTTCTCTACAGTAAGGCTGGGAGAACAGGATCCTTCCTCAAATTTCAGGAAGAGATCATTGAGAACCTCCTGTACCCAGGAGGTTCCGTGGCCCCATCCACCAGTGTAGTTAGCCGTCTACACGAGCGACATTTCCCCAATGTCGTTGCCAGTACCTCAACCCAACCGTCACCCCGAAAAAGATGTTGTGTCTGTAGCAGGAGTGGAATAAGGCGTGACACCCGCTATTTCTGTCCTGACTGCCCTGACCACCCTGCCCTATGCTTAGGGGAGTGTTTCCGGAAGTACCACACACAGGTACACCTAGCATAAGGATCACATCTCACCAGGACAGGCACACAGGGCTATTAGGGCCCATTCACACAGAGCTGCTGCGAACCTCTCCTCTCACCTGGGACAAAGTGCATAACGCACTTCGCCACATCTTTGGGCGATTTGCGCTTTGCACATTGTCCCATGGGGAAGGAGAGGTTTGTCCTATAAAGGTAAAAAAAAAATATAAAATCACCAGTAAGCAAAAAGGTTAATGTTCAGTTCAAAAAGTTAAAGTTTATATGTTCTGTTCAAAAGTTAATAAAATTATTGCGTTGCGGTCTGGTTTTTTCTTTTTTTTTTATCTTCCAGGTGGACCAACCGATCGACTAGCTGCAGCACTGATGTGCATTCTGACAGAAGCATTGTGCTGCTGTCAGATTACACACAAGTCGGTGTATGCGGCGCTGCAAGACGAGATTTCTCCTCTGCAGTAAAAGATACGTTTGCCGAGGCATATGAGCTGAGGATGAGGCGGTGTTCCTATGCTTTGGCAAACACTTTGTATATAAAAATAAATAAAAAAATCCCGGCAATGATTTATTCATCCACATCGATTGATGTGAATGGAGAAATCTGGTTTGCCAGGGCATACAAGCTATGTCCTGGCAGACGCCTTTCCCCTCCTTTTTTTTTTGGGCAGAGATTTTTTCATCCACATTGATCGATGCGAATGAAGAAATCTGTGCCGTTCATTTTTTCTTTCAGCCCAGGGCTGAACGGAAAAAAAAAATCTCATTACCTGTATGCTCAATATAAGGAGAATAGCAGAAACTCCTAATGCTGGCCATACATGTAATGATTGCGGAGACCCTCAAATGTCAGGGCAGTACAAACACCCCACAAATGACCCCATTTTGGAAAGAAGACACCCCAAGGTATTCCGTGAGGGGCATATTGAGTCCATGAAAGATTGAAATTTTGGTCCCAAGTTAGCGGAAAGTGAGACTTAGTGAGAAAAAACAAAAAAAATCAATTTCCGCTAACTTATGCCCAAAAAAAAATAAAAAATTCTATGAACTCGCCAGGCCCCTCATTGAATACCTTGGGGTGTCTTCTTTCCAAAGTGGGGTCACATGTGGGGTATTTAAACTGCCCTGGATTTTTAGGGGCCCTATAGCGTGAGAAGAAGTCTGGGATCCAAATGTCTAAAAATGCCCTCCTAAAAGGAATTCGGGCACCTTTGCACACCTAGGCTGCAAAAAAGTGTCACACATGTGGTATTGCCGTACTCAGGAGAAGTTGGGGAATATGTTTTGGGGTGTCATTTTACATATACCCATGCTGGGTGAGAAATATTTTGGTCAAATGCCAACTTTGTATAAAAAAGATGGGAAAAGTTGTCTTTTGCCAAGATATTTCTCACCCAGCATGGGTATATGTAAAATGACACCCCAAAACATATTCCCCAACTATGATTTTTTTTTTCCTTACAAAGTCTCATATTCCACTAACTTGCGACAAAAAATAGAAAATTCTAGGAACTCGCCATGCCCCTCACGGACAAACAAAATGTGAATTTACGAACTTTGACTTTCTGAGCACCTGTCATGTTTCCTGAGGTTCTACAATGCCTAGACAGTAGAAACACCCCACAAATGACCCCATTTTGGAAAGTAGACACCCTAAGGTATTCGCTGATGGGCATAGAGAGTTCGTGGAAGTTTTTATTTTTTGTCACAAGTTAGAGGAAAATTATATATTTTTTTTTTCTTACAATTTTTTCCACTAACTTGTGACATTTTTTTTTTTACATGAACTCACCATACCCCTCACGGAATAACTTGGGGTGTCTTCTTTCCAAAATGGGGTCATTTGTGGGGTATTTATACTGCCCTTGCATTTTAGGGGACTTAAAGCATGAGAAGTAGTTTGGAATCCAAATGAGAAAAAAAATGCCCTGTGAAATCCTAAAGGTGCTCTTTAGAATTTGGGCCCCTTTTCCCACCTAGGCTGCAAAAAAGTGTCACACATGTGGTATCGCCATACTCAGAAGAAGTAGGGCAATGTGTTTTGGGGTGTATAAATATCTCTGTACAAGACAACTTTTCCCATTTTTTTAATACAAAGTTGTCATTTTACAGAGATATTTCTCTCACCCAGCATGGGTATATGTAAAAATACACCACAAAACACATTGCCCTACTTCTCATGAGTACGGCGATACCACATGTGTGACACTTTTTTACAGCCTAGGTGCGCAAAGGGGCCCAAATTCCAATGAGTACCTTTTAGGAGGGCATTTTTAGGCATTTGGATTCCAGACTTCTCACACTTTAGGGCCCCTAAAATGCCAGGGCAGTATAAATACTCCACAGGTGACCCCATTTTGGAAAGAAGACACACCAAGGTATTCTGTGAGGGGCATGGCGAGTTCCTGGAATATTTTTTGTTTGGCACATGGTGAGTTCATGTGAGATTTTATTTTTTGTCACAAGTAAGTGGAATATGAGATTTTGTAAGAAAATACCCCCCAAAAAATTCCGCTAACTTGTGCCAATAAAAAAAAATCTTCTATGAACATACCATGCCCCTCAAAAGTGATCTTTATAGCGCTGCAGCGATTTTACTGTGTTTTTGCAGTGATCAGAAAAAATAAAATATTCTGTCACTGCGGTGGGGCGGACTGAACGCAAGTGTGCGCACAAGATCAGGCTTGATCGGGTGAACACTGCGTCTTTTGTAGAGCCTATAGAAAAATGCCTGATCAGTCAGAAAAATGCATTGCAATACCGGATCCGTTTTTCCGGTGTCATCAGGCAAAACGGATCCGTTTTTTTTTTTTCATTTTTAAAGTTCTGCGCATGCGCAGACCGGAAGGACGGATCCGGCATTCCGTTATTTTGAATGCCGGATCCGGCACTAATACATTCCTATGGAAAAAAATGCCAGATCCGGCATTCAGGCAAGTCTTCAGTTTTTTTCGCCGGAGATAAAACCGTAGCATGCTACGGTTTTCTCTTTTGCCTGATCAGTCAAAACGACTGAACTGAAGACATCCTGATGCAAACTGAACGGATTACTCTCCATTCAGAATGCATGGGGATATGCCTGATCAGTTATTTTCCGGTATAGAGCCCCTGTGACGGAACTCTATGCCGGAAAAGAAAAACGCAAGTGTGAAAGTACCCTAACATCTCAAGTTTATTCCATATGCGAGTGTGCCATCACACCTTCATACATAGAATTTTCTTTATTATACGGTTCTTTGGGTATACCGGTGATTGAGCACCTCTATCCATATTATCCAATTGGTGAGCCACTGAAATACTCTATTTCAAAGATTTTAAGACTATGTTAATGGGAATATCTGAACATTGATTGTGGAAACGCATAGACCTTGTATGCAAACATTACCTTATTGCGATTACTATATTGATGGATATGCTGCAGTGAGATCAGTTTTATGACGGATCCCCCAATAGCTCCTTATTTATATCCACTAAGTTCTACCGCAGTGGACTGCCATATTTTTAAGTCTAGCCAGACTATTTATTATTGTGATTTTATTGAGTTTACTGTTATTGATTTTATCTAAATATCTTTATTAATAAAGTACCACCTACTCCAGATATTAGCGAGTGCCCAACCTTTCTTTGTTAAATATCAGATGATCCAATAACATCTGACTATTTAGGTCACTTTTTATGCAACACCAAAAGAAGCAATTTTTTTTTAAAGTTCGTACACTTCAGTTGCTATAACTAAGCCATTTCATGAAATAACTGGAAAAAAGCTAGATCTATTTGTTGATAAGAACTAATATTTTGACTCAAACAAAAAAAAGTATTTTAAGTTCTTAATCAGATGATACAGGCAATTAAAAACATGGGACAAATACGTCCCTTGGTCCTCAAAGGGATAATAATGGAATGGCACAACATTTAGCCATAACAATAGATGATCCAGAAATGTTAGTACATGGGGAATACATGAAGTAATTAATGAACACATGTCAGGACTGGTGAACGGTCCTATTTAAACTAGTATTATGTTCAAAATTTATTTTGCGGATGAGACATATGAGATAGACTCTTTACATGCAAAGCAAGATATTTCAAGTCTTTTTTGTTCATAATTTAGATGATTATGGCTTATAGCTTATGAAACCCCAAAGTCACAATTTTGAGGTACCCTTTGCTCAGGTGATATAGATTAATTAGCTGACTAGCGTGTGACATTTTGAGCCTAGAATATTGAACCTTTTAGCAAAATTCTAATTTTAATCCGCATTAATGCAATTCCTTTTCATTTTCTGAAATAATTGGACTTTTGCACAATATAAATTTTTTTCGAGTTTCACCTGTATATCAATGCCAAGAATGGACTAGACCTATCTTGACCCAGGTATAAAGGGTGTATTAAAACTTCACGTTTAATTAGACATAATGATAAAACGGCTGTGAGCCATAACAAACAATTAAAACACTTTGTTTCCACCCCAAACAGTTGACGACTTAGTTGCTGCCAGGGTGAGGGATGAGTGCACTATCTCCTATTCACTACCAGTGGTGCACCTACAGGGGGGGTCCAGTGGGTTTTTTAATATCCTTCAGGGCCGCACCGCCGATCACCACAGGCAGCGCAGCCCTGAATGCAATTGCAGCGGCTGCGGGGGGGGGGGGGGGGGGGGCAGTAGGAGATGAACGCTTCAATTGTGGAAGCGCTCATCTCCATATAATCCATCTGTATCAGGACAGCGATACAGATGCCTGTGCTGCGGCAGGGGAGGGAGAGGTGCGTCCCTCCCCTGTTCTTCTGATAGGCCGCAGGCACTAATGCCTGCAGCCTATGAGAGGCTGGCTCAGGCGGCACGACGACGTCATCATCGCGCCACCTGAGCCGGGCAGCACACAGCAGGAACACAGGCCGGAAGAGGCCTGCATCGCATCGCTGCTGATGGAGGTAAGTATCAGTGTATTATTTTTTTTTGGAGGGGGGGAGCTGGCACTATGGGGGCACTAAAGGGGAGAATGGCACTATGGGGCATCTGGTGGTACTTTTTTTTTGGGTGGCACTTCTTACTGGCACATTATGGGGGAGAGGAGCACTATGGGAGGCTCTAAAGGGGATTTTTTTTTTACACATTATGGGGGGAATTATAGGGGAGAACGGCACTATGGGGCATCTGGTGGCACTATAGGGGCATTATTTGGGGGCACTATGGGGAAGTAGGGGTTCCAAAGGGGCCTTTTTTTCTTATTGGCACATAGAGGCATTATGGCATCTGGTGGCACTAAGGGGGAATTTTTTACTGGCACATTATGGGAGGCACTATAGGGGAGGGCGGCACTATGGAGGAGTGGAGCACTATTGGGGCATATGGTGGCACTTTGAAGGGGCATTTTTTACTGCCACATTATGGGGCGGCACCATGGGGGAGAGGAGCACTATGGGGGCATCTGGGGGTCTTTTTTTTATTGACACATGGGGGCACTATAGGGGAGAATGGCACTATGGGGCATCTGGTGGCACTATAGGGGCACTAAGGGGAAGTGGGGCTCTAAAGGGGCCTTTATTCTTATTGGCACATTATGGGGGCATTATGGCATCTGGTGGCACTAAGGGGGCATTTTTTTACTGGCACATTATGGTAGGCACTATAGGGGAGAGCGGCACTATGGGGGAGAGGAGCACTATTGGGGCATATGGTGGCACTTAGAAGGGGCATTTTTTACTAGCATATTATGGGGACACTATGGGGAAGGGGGAAAAGAAGCACTATGAGGGCATTTACTGAGGCACTATATAGGGGTATTTTATACTGGCATACATTATGGGGACATTAGCTCAACAGCGGGCACTAAGCGGGGGTATTTCATGTACTGTCATATTGTAGGGAGAATTATTAGTACTAGGAGGTATTATGCGGAGCTTTGCTAATACTGGGGGCTATGAGGAACATGATTACTAGTATGGGCACTATAGGGGCATTATTACTACTAAGTGTGCTCTGGCAGAGAATTATTTCTATTTTGGGGAGCCCTGTTACTTTGGGGGGCATCCTGCCACAGTATCAGCTTAGCACAATAATTTTTGGGGGACATTATCTTTATACTATTAGTTTCTGGGCGCAGTTATTTTTTTAGAGCACTGTGTGCCAATAATTGTTGAAGGGGGCACTATCTGTGTGGTAGTAGTATTTCCAGGGGGACTGTTTCTACAGTATAGTATTGGGGGCACAGAGGGCACAGTATTGGAGGTGGCAGGAAAGGGTGTTCAGAAGATGTGAAGATGATGGAAATGTGGGAAACTAATGTCTGTTTGTTAATCTCTGCAGAGATGGAGATGGCAGAAAAATCATCATGGCGGTCTGGTCTGAATGGAGAAGATGAGGAAAGAGAACTTCTACAACAAAGGTGACATCACTGGATATAAGAGGTATGTGGCGCTATGTAGGAGAGGAGATGCTCCGGCTCCTCCCCCTGCCATTTGCAGACGGAGGATTCAGAGCTGGGTGAGGACGGCCAAAGAGGACAGCAGGCCACGGGCGGGTGGCAGATGGTGGGGGGAACCACAGGCCTTGAGCAGGATCTGGGGAGGGAGGAGAGCGGAGGAGCTTCCTGGCTGTAGCCTGCTGTTTATTGTATGATTTGAAGCAGGCAGTGCAGCCAGGACAGACCTCCCCCTCTCTCCGTATGATGTGTAGAGACAGGCCGCAACTATAGAATGTCAGCTGTACAGTGTTTGTTGGGAGTGGCCTATTATATGTAGGAGGGGCTTTTAATAATAGGCGGCGCCGCATTGTTATTTTCCTACAGAGCTTTCAGATTCGGCAAGTAAAAGAATCAGCGCAACGCACTACACCCCTTCCCTGCATTTTTTAATATAAAGGGGGCTTTGAAAAATTGAATTAGCACAGTGCACTACACATGCCACATTTTTTTGCCTTTCGGACCACCCCTAGACAAAATTCCTGGGTGCTCCCCTGTTCACCATAACTATCTGCAGAGCTTGAACATAGGGGAGCAAAGTGTGGATAGACTAATGTAAGCAAACTACCTCTAGTTGCCTGCAAAATCTGATTAAATGGAATAGGTGACTGTGCTCCTTAGGGTTGTTGCGGGTATCGAAATTTCGATACCCAATCAATACTTTTGTCCCGGTATTGATACGATACAGAGATTAAAAATTTTTCAATACTGGGCTGCGTAGTCTAGTATCTTTGAACATGAGCGCGCTCATGTTCCCTCAGCAGCACAGGGGAGAAGGAAATAGTCTCTCCCTCCCCTGTGCTGCTGCTGCCGGTGCCACCAATGAACGGAGAGAGCGGTGGAGGAGGGGCGGGCGCACTGCCCACCAATGATAGGACTTTTCCGACACAGAGCGGCGCCCAGAGATGTCTCTGCACTTACCATTATTCATGGGCGCTGCTCTGTTCGCCCGCAGTGCCCCATTACAGACTCCTCTCCTGCTCTGTATGCTAATTACTATCGGAGCAATGGGGAGGAGACATCAGCTTCTCTAGTGGGCGTTCCTTCACCCTGCGATTTGACAGTGCTACAGCCAGGGAGAAGGAACGCCCACTAGAGAAGCTGATGTCTCCTCCCCATTGCTCCGATAGTAATTAGTATATGGAGTAGGAGAGGAGACAGTAATGGGGCACTGCGGGTGAATGGAGCAGCGCTGGGACATCGCTGGATGCCGCTCTGTGTAGCCTGCTACTTAAAGTCTGGACCCACGTCTTTAACACATAATAATACAGGGAGCTGCGATCAGCGCCAGTTAACCCCTCAGGTGTGGCACCTGAGGGGTTAACTGCTGCTGATCTGCTGCCAGTACCCGCCTCCTGTATTAAGGGTTAATTTTCATTGGTGGCGTAGTGCGTCCTCCCCCCTCAACCCCCAACCCCAATAAAATAATTGGTGGCACAGTGCACCCGCCCCTCTCAACCCCCCATTAGTAAAATCATTGGTGGCAGTGGCCACAGGGTCCCCTCTCCCCTCCTCATTGGTGGTGTAGTGGCAGCTTCTGATCGGAGTCCTAGCAGTGTAAGCCTGGGGCTCTGATCGGTTACCATGGCAGCCAGGACGCTACTGAAGCCCTGGCTGCCATGGTAACATCCCTGATGCTGTGTGCACAGAGCACAGAGCAGCAGGGACAGTGTGAAGTCCTATTCACCCTGATAGAGCTCTATCAGGGTGAATAGGACAAGGGATGAAAAAAAATCCCAGGTTTTGGCTCCTAAGGGGGAAAATAGTTATTAAATAAAAAGTGTAAAATAAAAAAAAAGGAAAAAAAAAGGAAAAAAAAAACAACACGAAAATATTGAATCACCCTTTCCCAATTTCACATATAAAATGTATAAACAATAAATAAACATATTATATATCGCCACGTCAGAAAAGTCCAAAGTATTAAAATATTTTAAAAAATCTATGCGGTGAACACCGGAACAGAAAGAATAAATAAAAACTGTGCTATTCGCCATTTTTAAAAATGCAAAGTGCACATGACTTTTTTGGTTTATTTTTTCGCGTGGTATCGAGTATCAATACTTTTTTATGGTATCGAAACCGAATCAAAAATTTGGTATCGCAACAACTCTAGTGCTCCTACACACAAACGTTCACAGCACAGCAGACTGCACACGTGCTGCTAAGTGCTCCACCTAGCTCAAAAAAACCTTGCTATAGTGAATGAAATGTCCTACACAAGGACTTCTAAGCTACTAAGCAACATTTTAGTGGACAACAATTGTTTAAAACAATCAACTGACCCCGAACATGTTTCACCAGATCACAGGTTTCTTCAGGGGTTTGGGCAGATTTGAAGACAACAGACATGATGGTGGTATATTTGCTGCTATTCTGTGATTGATTTGTGTGGTAGCCAATTGCTGTTAAGCAAGCTACACCAAGTGACAAATAGAGATATCGCGAACATATCATTTTCCGTTCGCGAATTTCTGCAAATGTTCGCGAACGGCCGAACCGCCATAGACTTCAATAGGCAGGCAAATTTTTAAACCCACAGGGACTCTTTCTAGCCACAGTAGTGATGGAAAAGTTGTTTCAAGGGGACTAACACCTGAACTGTGGCATGCCGGAGGGGGATCCATGGCAAAACTCCCATGGAAAATTACATAGTTGACGCAGAGTTGGATTTTAATCCATAAAGGGCATAAATCACCTAACAATCCTAAATTTTATTGAACAACGTGGTTTAAAACATCCAGTGTGTATATACGATCAGGTATGATATAGTATCGATCAGGTAGTGTAAGGGATACGTCCGCTTCACAGACATTGACAGACCAAACTCCCCTTTTAATGCACCGCAAACAATCCATTTGCCCAACCGCAAACTTCCCATTTGCACAAGGTTGGATACCAAGCTAGCCATATTCCGTTGATGTCATTGAAGGTTTCTTCCTCCACCCAGCCACGTACAACACCAAGGGTCCCTGAAAGGTGAATTGAATTGATTTTTCGAATGGGGAGATGGTTAAAAAAACACTGGCTCCCTCCCCTTTGTTTGAATCCACGGTCACTGCATCTGCACCGTGCAATTTACGGTCACACCCGTGAGAGGTATTTTTGTAGTACTATTCTCATCAGTTTAATCCCTGTTACGTCCTCAATCTGGGGTCCATTTATTAGATTTTTCGAACGGGGAGATGGTTAAAAAAAACGCTGGCTCCCTCCCCTTTGTTTGAATCCACGGTCACTGCGTCTGCGCCGTGCAACTTACTGTCACACCCAATATGAGTGGTATTTTCTATAGTACTATTCTCATCAGTTTAATCCCTGTTACGTCCCATATCAGGGATTGCCTTTTGAGAAGAAAAATTTAGGCCAGGTACCTTCGACTGCCTTCACAGTGACAGACCAAACTCTGATACACCAAACTGAATTGATTTTAGGAACCGGGAGATGGAAAAAGCAGCTTGGTCGGTCCTCTTACTCCCAAGTTGGGGCACTGCGCGTGCACGGAGCAATGTGCTGTGACACCCTATATGAGTGGTGTCTTAACTAGTACTATTCCTATCAGTTTAATCCCTGTTACGTCCCCTATCCGGGGACGTGTGTCAAATTAATTAACCATTGTCGAATTAACGAACCATTACGACATCCTGGAATAATTTAGTTCTGAGCTTTGTACTTGCTTTGTATTGGAATTGATGGGGATTTTTTAAATTGTCTGCATTATTTCTAATAAACTATTAAGAGACTTTATTATGATTTTTTTTATTTTATATATTAAAAATCCATACAACTTTAAAAAATTAATTTAAAAATTAATGTTTTTTCTATGAAAAATTATCCAGCAGATTGCTTTTAGTCTGATCATAATAAAGCAACGGCCTTATCATCTGGCGTGTGGCAACATTGCCAACACATTCATAGAGGTGATGATCGCTTCATTGTGATACGCAAGCCCCTTCACCACAACAAGGTAACGATCACGAAGAGGAATTGACACTTGTATGTGCCTTTTTTTGTTTTGTTTTTGCAGCCACAGTGCAGCACCAGAGGTCAGAAAAATTAGGCATGTACACATGCCTGGAAAATAATGGTATTGTTGCAGCCGCTGTTGTAGCAGCGGCCGGAAAAACTGATGTTTTCAAGGCAGAAAGGTGACTAAAACATTGCGGCTAGAACCCTAGTTGGTGGCGGAGAATTCACGAAAGTCATCCGGTATGCAGACATTAAATACAGCAGCATGGGGACCATTTTGAGGCCAAGGTATGTCATCAGGCCTTTTGTTAGTTAAACGTATCCCCCACTGTCAGTCCCTTCGGGATCCATGCCTCATTCATCATAATGAAGGTGAGGTAATCAACACTTTTTTGACCGAGGCGACTTCTTTTGTCAGTGACAATGCCTCCTGCTGCACTGAAGGTCCTTTCTGACAGGACACTTAAAGCGGGGCAGGCCAGAAGTTCTATCGCAAACTGGGATAGCTCAGGCCACAGGTCAAGCCTGCACACCCAGTAGTCAAGGGGTTCATCGCTCCTCAGAGTGTCGATATCTGCAGTTAAGGCAAGGTAGTCTGCTACCTGTCAGTCGAGTCGTTCTCTAAGGCTGGATCCCGAAGGGCTGTGGCGATGTGTAGGACTGAAAAAGCTCCGCATGTCCTCCATCAACAACACATCTGTAAAGCGTCCTGTCCTTGCCGCCGTGTTCATGGTAGGAGGAGGATTACTTTCACCTCTTGCCCAGTTAGATTCCAGTTGTGCTGTGACATCCCCCTTATAAGCTGTGTAAAGCATATTTTTTAGTTTGGTTTTGAACTGCTGCATCCTTTCTGACTTTCAGTAATTTGGTAATATTTCCGCCACTTTCTGCTTATACAGGGGGCCTAGTAGCGGGGCCACCCAGTACAGGTTATTCTCCTTCATCCTTTTTATACGAGGGTCCCTCAACAGACATGACAGCATGAAAGACCCCATTTGCACAAAGTTGGATGCCGAGCTACTCATTTCCCGTTCCTCGTCCTCACTGATGTAATTGACGGTCTGTTCTTCACCCCAGCCACGTACAACACCACGGATCCCAGATAGGTGACAACAACAAGCACCCTGGGATGCCTGCTGTGGTTGGTAATCCTCCTCCTCCTCAAAGCCACATTCCTCCTCTGACTCCTCTTCCTCATACTCCTCTTGCAGCGTTGCCGCAGGTCTGGCAAGAGATTATGACAAGGCTGTTTCTGGTGGTGATGGTGACCACAACTCTTCCTCTTCATGCTCATCTACAGCCTGATCCAGCACTCTTCGCAGGGCACGCTCCGCAGAGGCTGTCCTAGCACCCCGGTCATACAAATATTAGTTGGCGGCTTTTTCTTGTTGGAGCAGGTGGTCGAAAATTAGGAGTGTTGAATTTCAACGTGTCGGGCTGTCGCAAATCAAGCACCTCACTGGCATGTTGATTCGGCGCTGAATGTCTGAAAAGTGCACCATGGCCGTGTAGGAACGCCTGAAATGGCCACACACCTTCCTGGCCTGCTTGAGGATGTCCTGTAAGCCTGGGTACTTAGACACAAAGCGTTGTACGATGAGATTCAACACATGTGCCATGCACGGCACATGTGACAACTTGCCCAAATTCAATGCCGCCAACAAATTGCTTCCATTTTCTACATACCACTTTGCCGATCTCCAGTTGGTGTGGGGTCTGCCACTGATCCACCTGTGCGTTCAGTGGCAGACCCCGGGATGTGGAATAGCCCCTGGGGAGCTGGGGGGATTCAGTTGATGTGCAGCCAGACGCCGCAGCAGAAGAGGACTCAGCCGAGGTGGTTATCGAATAGGATGGAGTAGGAGGAGTAGAGGAGGTGGCAGTAGGCCTGCCTGCAAGTCGTGGTGGTATCACCAACTCCGCTGCAGAGCCACGCATTCCATGCTTGGCAGCCATCAGCAGGTTGACCCAATGAGCAGTGTAGGTGATATACCTGCCCTGACCGTGCTTTGCAGACCAGGTATCAGTGGTCAGATGGACCCTTGCCCCAACACTGTATGCCAGAGATGCCATGACTTCCTTTTCAATCACTGAGTAGATGTTTGGGATTGCCTTTTTTGAAAAAAAAAAAAATTATGTGGTGTCCCAATAGTATTTTTTTTTTTGAAGGCCTCAGACTCCCCCAGCTGGTATAGTAAAAGCTGGCGGGCTAAGAGTTCCGTCAAGCCAGCTGTCAGACGCCAGGCAAGGGGATGACTCTGTGACATTGGCTTCTTACGCTCAAACATTTCCTTTACAGACACCTGACTGTGGGCAGATGAGATGGAACTGCTGAAGGTGAGAGGTGGAGTGGCAGGTGGTTGAGAGGGGGCAAGGAGGACAGCAGTGGTTGACGTGGCTGAAGATGCTGGACCTGGAGGAGGATGGTGGCTTTGAGTTTGTGTGCTGCTTGTACTCATGTGTTGATCCCATTAGCGTTTGTGATGTGAGATCATGTGCCTTCGCAAAGCAGTTGTACCGAGGTGGGTGTTGGACTTCCCACGACTCAGTTTCATTTGGCACAGGTTGCAAATGGCATTGCTGTTATCAGAGGCAGACACACAAAATAAATGCCACACTGCTGAGCTTTGCAATGACGGCATTCTGGTGGTGGCAACAGCATGCGTTGATTGGCGTGCTGTCTGGCTGACCCCGGGTGCTGATACATGCTGTCTGACTGTGCCACTTGCGACGACCTCCCCCTGCTTCCAACTAGTCTCCTTCTTCTCTCTGTCTCCCCTTCTGAACTTTCCCCCTCTTCTTCTTCTCTTCGAGCAGGCACCCATGTGGCATCCACGGACACATCGTCATAATCAACCACTTCACTTGTATCTGACACCTCAGCAAAGGAAGCAGCAGCGGGTACAACATCATCATCATCACACTGTACATCCATGTGTGTAATGCTGCCTGACTGAGATATATCTCTGTTATCTACATCCTCTGGCAATAATGGATGCGCATCACTAATTTCATCCAACGGCTGTGTAAATAACTCCTCTGAGGGATCAAGTGAAGCGGCTGTGGTGGTAGTGGTGGCGGCGAGCGGGAGAGTGGTAACTTGAGAGCAGGTGACCAAAGCTGAGCTGGAGGAGGATGGTGCGTCAAGGTTCTTAGCGGAAGCTGTTGAAGATTGGGTGTCCGGTGTAAGCCAGTCAACTATTTTCTCTAAATTTTTTGGGTTCAGGGTACGTGGCCTCTGAACACTGGCCATTATTCCAGGGCCAGTGGAAATCACAGCACCACGACAGCCCCTGCGGGGTGGCCTGCCTCTGCCTGTAATTTTTTTTTTAGATAAGTGGTATGCGTGCAAGGTACTGTGCCACCCTATATAAGTGGTGGGCAGTGGGCACAGTACAGTCTGTGTGGGCCTGACACACACTGGCTTGCAACTGGGATTATAATCACAGAAAAATATTAAATTGAATTTTTTTATCTGCAAGGTATTTGTGAGTGAGTGACACCCTGTAACGGCATGAGTGGAGGCCTAGCCAGGGGCCACAGTACAGTCTGGGGCCAGACACACACTGGCTTGCAACTGGGATTATATCACAGAAAAATATTAAATATAAATTTTTTTTATCTGCAAGGTATTTGTGAGTGAGTGACACCCTGTAACGGTATGAGTGGAGGCCTAGCCAGTGGCCACAGTACAGTCTGTGTGGGCCTGACACACACTGGCTTGCAACTGGGATTATATCACAGAAAAATATTAAATAGATTTTTTTTTTATCTGCAAGGTATTTGTGAGTGAGTGACACCCTGTAACGGTATGAGTGGAGGCCTAGCCAGTGGCCACAGTACAGTCTTTGTGGGCCTGACACAAACTGGCTTGCAACTGGGATTATATCACAGAAAAATATTAAATATAATTTTTTTTATCTGCAAGTTATTTTCTGTCACACCCTGTATGAATGGTGTGCACACAGTACTGTCTGTGACTGAGCCTGCAGCCTCTCACACACGGGCAGGCAACTGCAATATATATATATATATATATATATATATATATATAAAGCAGACTGATGTACCAGCCCTGAAAAGGGCTTTTTGGGGTGCTGTCGGGGTGCTGTCCTTACAGCAGATAAATCTGTGGACACAGAACACTGCCCTAGCTAACACTTTCCCTATTAGATCAGCAGCAGCACTGTCCCTCCTCTCACTGAGAATGCAGCTTCCGAATGAATCTAAAATGGATGCTGTCCAGGAGGTGGGAGGGTCTGGGAGGGAGGGTCTGCTGCTGATTGGCTGGAATGTGTCGGCTGACTGTGAGGTACAGGTTCAAAGTTTACTCAATGATGATGTATAGGGGGCAGACTGAACATCGCATATGTTAGCCCGCCACGGCCAACGCGAACAAGCTATGTTTGCCGGCGAATAGTTCGGGACATCACTAGTGACAAATGAGAACGCAAGAGATTTGGAATAGCTGCCCTCCCTATTTTGTTGTTGACAAATGAAAGCAGGGCAGAGGAGGTCTTCTTGTGACATCATGTGCAAGCTGTCACTGCGCTCCAACTTAAAAAATCAGCGAGATGATGCTTTCCAAAGCGCAAATCCTGCGCAGGTGGTGGGTGCGTGAGCACTCAGTCTCTAGTAGCCGAGACACTGAGTGCCTTTAACCGTGCGCACCAACTAAAAAGTAAGAGAAATCAAGACATGCCCAGTGCGCATGTCCTGCGCCGGCAGCCGATGTGTGAGCACTTGGTTAACAAAAAAATAAATTAATAAAAATGTTCTTTAAAAAAAGTGCTCTGCTGCCCATGCATGCCGACTATGATAGCGATATGAGATGGCCTGTGCGCATGGCCTGCTCTATCAATAGATGCGCTGACACTTTAACAACAGTAAGGATACAATGTCACTAACAGAGAAAAAAAAAGGAGGGGGAATTTTGATATCCATCATCCGCTGATAACAAATATATATATGAATGCATTCTAGTATGTTCTGCCACATTATGACTGCTAGCACAAACTGCATAACTGTGGCTATCCCACCATGCCAACCACTAGCTGTCATCTATGTTTATTTGCTCACTAAACTAACCATAAATGTGTATTCCAACTAAGATTGCCTCCCTAAACGGTCTATAAAAAGGAGGGGGGGGGGGGGCGGATGCCGAGCTGTGAAGACGTCTAGGTGAAGAGCTCCACACCAAACCTTCCAGTGGCCCACAGAACTGTCAGAAACAGACAACATAAGCTGTTTTCCACAGAACTGTCAGAAACAGACAACATAAGCTGTTTTCCAACCCACTAATCCTGTGGCGTTGCTAGGGCTGCTGTCACCCGATGCGGTAGAAAATGGTGTCACCCCCCAAGCATTCATTTTTTTAGCCATATATGAGTGCTATGGGGGTGCTATTAACGTAGGGGGACATCCATTAGCTCAGCAGATCCCCCCCCCCCCCAAAATCTCAGAGCCCAGCACTCCCTTTACCCCCTACTGGCAGCAGCTCACCTAGGTCAAGTGCACCCCACTTTCGCTGGCTGGCTGGCCAAGACACCAAATGCTGTTCAATTTCTTCTGGTGACTGCTTCTTCGTGTGGTCATCGTGTTCTGACCTGTGCGGACGAGTCACGTAGGGGATGTCCATCAAGCTCTGCCCTGCCGCCGCCGCGCCGCTGACGTCCCTTCATGTCCTTCACTGAGCCTGCCGACCAACCCAAGTGGTAATGGGGGGGGGGGGGGGGTTGTATAGTAAACAGACCGCTGATGTGGGGGAGCTCTAAGCAAACAGCTCGCCGACGGGGGGGGGCCACTTCAACACTTTGGCTGGGGGCTCTCATAATAAGGATTTGGTAGATGACCCCATAGTACTCCTCTCCCCCCTTCCCCATAATGTGTCCCAGTATAAAATTCTACTGTACAGAGCCTCCCATATGAAATACCCCTTCTTTCTGGCCTCAGTAGATGCCCCAATAGTGCCCACCAAAAATAAGCCAGTAAGAAGTGCCCCCAATAATGTGCCAGTAATAAGTGCCCCCATAGATGCCCCCCAATAATGCACCAGTAAAATGTGCCTCGATAGATGCCCCCAATTATGTGCCAGTAACAAGAGCCCCCCAATAATGTGCCAGTAACAAGATCACCCCCATCATGTGCCAGTAATAAGAGCACCCCCGCCAGTAATAAGAGCCTCAGCCCCCCAATCATGTGCCAGTAACAAGAGCCACCCCCATGATGTGCCAGTAACAAGAGCCCCCCCATCATGTGCCAGTAACAAGAGCCCCCCATCATGTGCCAGTAACAAGAGCCCCCCCATCATGTGCCAGTAACAAGAGCCCCCCCATCATGTGCCAGTAACAAGAGCCCCCCATCATGTGCCAGTAACAAGAGCCCCCCCATCATGTGCCAGTAACAAGAGCCCCCCATCATGTGCCAGTAACAAGAGCCCCCCCATCACGTGCCAGTGTCAAGAGCCCCCCCCATCATGTGCCAGTAACAAGAGCCCCCCCATCATGTGCCAGTAACAAGAGCCCCCCATCATGTACCAGTAACAAGAGCCCCCCCATCATGTGCCAGTACCAAGAGCCCCCCCATCATGTGCCAGTACCAAGAGCCCCCCATCATGTGCCAGTAACAAGAGCCCCCCCATCATGTGCAAGTAATAAGAGCACCCCCCATCATATGCCAGTAATAAGAGCCTCAGCTCCCCCAATCATGTGCCAGTAACAAGAGCCCCCCCCTCATGTGCCAGTAAAAGTATTGTACATATTGTGAACTGTTACACCTTCCTGCGGGGTTGTTTTGGGCAGAAACACTGACACCTTTGTAGCTTGTGTGTCAGACTGTTGCTAGTTTATTTTGCAAGTTGCTCAAAATAACAAACAAAACCAAAGCAAATGATAGCCGTCTGGCTCCTGCCTATCTCACTCGGCAGCCCTAGCTAAACTCATAACAAAACACAAAAAGCATTTTCAAGGGGGCAAACAGAGCAACTTACAGTTCAGTAGTTAGGTAAAGAAGCGACCACTCTCAGAGCACCTAGGCTTGTAGCTTCTCAAACAGACTGCCCAGACTCCCAGAGAGAGAGAGCTTCTGGGTCAGGGCTGCTGACTTAATTAGTACATCTGTCTGAGCAGTCCCCGCAGGCAGGTAAAACCCGGACTGGCTCTGGGTAGTCAGGGAACCCACCCAACTCTTCCCTGACTGGCTCCAGGACCCTAAACTGGCTTTCTTTTTCCCAGGAAGCTTCTGGATACAAAGAAAACCAAACCTTCCTGGAGCCTTTTAACATATGAAGTGCCAGAAACTTGGTGCAATGTACACACCATCCAGCACTTTCTCTGCAAAACATTGTGGCACCCTGTCACAATATATTAAATAAAAAAATTATACTTACCTCCATGTAAGTGATGCAGGCCTCTTCCGGGCTGTGTCCCGCACTGATGTCATCGCGCCTAGTGCCGGCAGCCTATCAGAGGAACAGGGAAGGGACACGCCTCTCCCTTCCCTCCCCTGCCCCGCCGCAGCATCCATCTGTATCGCTGTCCTGAGGAAGGCGATACAGATGACTATCGAGATGAGCGCTTCCTGTGCCCTGCCACCGTCGCCATCAGACTGGTGTCACCCCATCACTGGTGTCACCCGGCGCCACTGCACTAATCCACCCTGGCAACATCTGCAGCAGCACCTTTACCACCTCCATGAAAAAGAGCTCCAAACTGTTAGTAACTCTCCAGCCTCCTCCTATCCCACACTGGGGTCTAACAAAAGCCCTTCACCAATACCACAAGTTCCCCTACATGAACTTAAATCCATGTTTCAAGAGCTAAAAAGCTCTATACACAAAGATATTAAAGAAGCTATCTCTGCCATCCATGTAGACCTAGTAGCAATTGGGGAACGCACGGCACACTTGGGGGGACAAAATTGATGAATTTGTAGTGGCCCATAATAATCTGGTGGACACTAACAATGCAATGGAGGATGATATTGCCGCCATTAAATAAAAACTAGCCAACCTGGAAGACCGCTCTACGTGAAATAAAATTCACTTCAGAAATATACTTGAGTGAATAACTGACTCTCAATTACAAGAATTCCTAAAGGATCTAATGGTGGCTATCCTCCCAGAATCTTCAGATAAATATCTTATTATAGACAGAGCCCACAGGGTCCCCAAACCCAAGTCTCTACCTTCACATATACCTTGCAATGTTCTGGCAAGGATTCACTACTATCACCTAAAAGAAGCTCTCCTAAAGACAGCACACCAAGAAATATCCATACCAGAAAGGTTTCAACAAATCTCTTTATTCTTTATTCTTTATTTATTCAGACTTATCTTCTGCCACACTATCTCGGAGCAGAGAATTTGTAAACTATACAAAAATCCTGCATCACCACAATATCCCTTATAAATGGGGATTCCCTGCAAAGCTGATAGTTTGCAAAAATGGAGTCTTTATCACTCCAAAAGAAGCTGAAGCAGCCATAAAGAGCTGGATACTTAAATCTCCACAAGAGGGCGACATAGCTCCATGTAACTCTCCTCCTAAGAAGAAACCTGCACTTCTCTCCCAAGAGTGGCAAAGAGTCAGCTCATCATCTCCCAGAAATTGAGCAGACGCTCCTGCTCACCCTTTCACTTTTTTCACTCCAAGCTACTCATTATACATGCTCGTCCCTCTGTGAGATTGTAAAACAGCTATTTCTGCATTTTGTCTGTACTTAAACTGTCATTTGGCGTTCCGTGCACTAGAGACCACTGTTTTGCAGCTACAGCCAGCACACTCTGACATTTAAATATGCAAAACAGATGATGACTCATGCTGCTGCCTGTGAGTGAAGCAGGAAGTGTGTTGATCTGGCATGGTGGAAGGATTGTGCTGTGAGGGACTGAATCCAATTCCATCCTGGCTTGCAGATGTCCGGCAGTTAATGGACACTCAGAAGAAGGAGAGTAGTAGCTGTAATATCCTTTCTGTATCCAGCTCTTTTGAAAAGGTTGTCCTAGGAAGACCAGTCCAGTGTGTGGACAGAAGGCCTCACTATCAAGCAAGGCCGCACAGTTGCTGAGAAGTTGGTGGCAATCTCTGGTAGGCTGCATCCTCGGGCCCAGAATGGACACAGGTCAGTACACATGGTTACTGATTGCAATATATTGTGTGGCGCCTGAAGTTACAGAGACTCGCCTAGGCCTAGCATTAGTTAGTCAGTTAGGATCTATATCTTTTTGCTAGGCTGTACTGTACTGGACTGCAGAGCAGTTATTTACTTGCAGGCACTGCTGCGTTTACCACCGGCTAGGGGTGTCCTCTGTAGCGGCACAGCACTACTTGCAGGCTGTGCTGTGTCTGCCATCGACTAGGCCTGTCCATTGGGCAGGGACATTTACTGTGGGTACGGGATATAGTGTTTCTATGCATGTTTGTATTGCTTTGGTGATGCTTATGTTATTACTTGTCATTTAAGTAAACTTTTCTGTTCTTGCATATTAAGCTGGTGTGCATATGCTGTGAAGATACGAGATGTGCAGCACCTGAAACTACTGATACTGGAAGCCTGTGCTAGCATTTCTCCTGCAGTGTTGCTATCAGTGTGTAAAGAGTGGGAGAAGAGGGTTGCATTGACAATCCAACACAATATGCAGCACATTGAACACATTTTATAAGTGGTCAGAAACTTGTAAATTACTCATGAAAGAATAAAGTTACGTTAAAACCAAGCACACCATTGTTTTTCTTGTGAAATTCCCAATGAGTTTGATGTGTCACATGACTCTCTTCCTATTGAAAAAAACAAAAGTTGGATTCAAAATGGCCGCCATGGTCACCACCCATCTTGAAAAGTTTCCCCCCTCACATATACTAATGTGCCACAAACAGGAAGTTAATATGAGATAAAGTTGGGCGTCACTCAATATCGGGCATCAAATAGACAAAATCTGAAAATGGTGTCTGAAAATATTATATTTATATCACACTTGCAACATGTTGCATAAAACTTACAATAAAATTGGCATAAAATATATAAAATACTTTAAAATCACACATATAACCTCCTAGAAATCGCTAAATTGAGTCTCTAGAGCCCAAATGTATCAATGCCCTCAATAGTTTGTATTCAGAAGTACATATAATGATCTCCAGGGTGGAGCTAGAGAGTTAATGTTAGTTGTAAAGGGTTAGGGTTAGGGTTTTCAAACTTGTTCGGCATCCGATTATAGATGTAAAATTCTTCCTTATGTCGTCCCTCACTATCTGTTTAATGGTAAACAGATAGTGAGGGACGACATAAGGAACAATTTTACATCTATAATCGGATGCCGAACAAGTTTGAAAACCCTGCCTGGAATTGAAAGTCACCTGACCATCCAGTGAAACCACGTGGGACGCCACAAACAGGTCCTGGAAGGCCAAAGCTATAAAGAACATTGCAAACCAATATCCAGTAACACGGGGGTTTCTCTATAGATAAGATCGGATCCACAGGTCCTTACAGCTCACAACAGAGCAATCGCATTTCGAAGGACAAGTGGTCTATAGGAGTGGTAAAGTACCTCTGCGATTTTTACAACTAACATTAACTCTTTAGCTCCACCCTGGAGATCATTATATGTACTTCTGAATACAAACTATTGAGGACATTGATACATTTGGGCTCTAGAGACTCAATTTAGCGATTTCTAGGAGGTTATATGTGTGATTTTAGAGTATTTTATGTCAATTTTATTGTAAGTTTTATGCAACATGTTGTAAGTGTGATATAAATATAATATTTTCAGACACCATTTTCTGATTTTGTCTATTTGATGCCCGATATTGAGTGACGCCCAACTTTATCTCAAATCCCGTATCCTACCAGCAATAGGGAGTGCTGTGTGACAGTGCACCTAATCCATTAGTAAGCAGTGAGTGAGCCACCAAACCTTTGATAGCAGGAAGTCCATATGAATGACCCACCCTGTACAAATAAGGACTTTTCTCGTGAGCATAAAAACCACTCAATACAATAACCTTTTATCCAAAGGTTTTTACCTATGTTTAGCATTTAATTATTTACACTTTGTTGCACAGATTCTCCTCCCTTTGGTTGATCAGCATGGGTATTAAAATTATTTCCTATAATGTTAAGGGAATCAATAGTCCCCTCAAAAGATCTCTAACATGGTCTGAAATAATAAGACAAATGTGTGACATTTTTTGTCTACAACAAACCCATCTCAATAATAATGATGCCCCCCGCTTAAAAAACACAACATTCCCTCACTTGTTCTGTTCTCATGCTGTTCGCAAGAAGGTGGGAATTAGAAACAACATTGCATTTCACCTGCACAAACAAATATGCGACGAAGATGGTAGATATATAATTATGGTCTGCTCTATAAGTAATGTTTTATACACCATAGCAAATATCTATGCCCCAAACTCCAACCAAATTCACATGGCTGGATGATAGCTATGACTGGGCGGTTAATGTACAAGGTTACAGTGTTTAGAAAGGATCGTCAAAATCGGAGAGGGGGAGGGGTCTGCCTTTATGTAAAGTCCGGTCTAAAGCCCACACTCCGCGAAGATATAAGTGAGGGACATGAACATGTGGCGTCAGTGTGGGTAGAGATACGTGGAGCTAAAAACAACAATAAATTACTAATAGGAGTTTACTATAAACCACCTAATATACCAGTCCACAGAAAATCTATTACTAAACGAGATAGACGAGGCGGCAAATCATAATGAGGTGGTTATTATGGGGGACTTCAACTACCCAGATATAGACTGGGAAACTGAAACTTGCATATCTCATAAAGGAAACAGGTTCTTGGCAATAACCAAAGACAATTACCTCTCCCAACTGGTTCAGGACCCGACTAGAGGGACAGCCATACTGGACTTAGCATTAAACAATAGGCCGGACAGAACAACAGACGTGCAGGTTGGGGGACACCTGGGAAATAGTGACCACAAAGTAATAACCTTCCAATTATCATTCAAAAGAGCGTTTCTACAGGGAGGAACAAAAATACCAAACTTTAAAAAAGCTAAATTTAGCCAACTAAGAGAGGTCATAGGCCAAACTAACTGGGACAAAGTCCTCAAACATAAAAATACAGCCACAAAATGGGATATCTTTAAAAACATCCTAAAATCTCATTGTGAGAGGTACATACCGTATGGTAATAAAAGGTTAAGGAACAAAAGCCTGGAAACTATAGGTCGGTAAGTTTAACATCTGTTGTGGGTAAACTGTTTGAAGGTTTTCTGAAAGATGCTATATTAGAGCATCTCAACAGAAATAAGCAAATAACGCCATATCAGCATGGCTTCGTGAGGGATCGGTCATGTCAGACTAATTTAATCAGTTTCTATGAGGAGGTAAGTTCTAGACTTGACAGCGGCGAATCAATGGATGTCGTATATCTGGACTTCTCCAAAGCATTTGACACTGTACCACATAAAAGGTTAGTATATAAAATGAGAATGCTCGGACTGGGAGAAAACATCTGTATGTGGGTAAGTAACTGGCTCAGTGATAGAAAACAGAGGGTGGTTATTAACGGTACACACTCAGATTGGGTCACTGTCACTAGTGGGGTACCTCAGGGGTCAGTATTGGGCCCTATTCTCTTCAATATATTTATTAATGATCTTGTAGAAGGCTTGCATAGTAAAGTATCAATTTTCGCAGATGACACTAAACTGTGTAAAGTAATTAACACTGATGAGGACAGTATACTACTACAGAGCGATCTGGATAGATTGGAGGCTTGGGCAGATAAGTGGCAGATGGGGTTTAACACTGATAAATGTAAAGTTATGCACATGGGAAGGAAAAATGCAAGCCACCCATACATACTAAATGGTAAAACACTCGGTAACACTGACATGGAAAAGGATCTAGGAATTTTAATAAACAGCAAACTAAGCTGCAAAAACCAGTGTCAGGCAGCTGCTGCCAAGGCCAACAAGATAATGGGTTGCATCAGAAGGGGCATAGATTCCCGTGATAAGAACATAGTCCTACCACTTTACAAATCGCTAGTCAGACCACACATGGAGTACTGTGTACAGTTCTGGGCTCCTGTAAACAAGGCAGACATAGCAGAGCTGGAAAAGGTCCAGAGGAGGGCATCTAAAGTAATAACTGGAATGGGGCAACTACAGTACCCTGAAAGATTATCAAAATTAGGGTTATTCACTTTAGAAAAAAGACGACTGAGGGGAGATCTAATTAATATGTATAAATATATCAGGGGTCAGTACAGAGATCTATCCCATCATCTATTTATCCCCAGGACTGTGACTGTGACGAGGGGACATCCTCTGCGTCTGGAGGAAAGAAGGTTTGTACACAAACATAGAAAAGGATTCTTTACGGTAAGAGCAGTGAGACTATGGAACTCTCTGCCTGAGGATGTGGTGATGGTGAGTACAATAAAGGAATTCAAGAGGGCCCTGGACGTATTTCTGGAGCTTAATAATATTACAGGCTATAGCTACTAGAGAGGGGTCGTTGATCCAGGGAGTTATTCTGATGGCCTGATTGGAGTCGGGAAGGAAGTTTATAGTCCCCTAAAGTGGAGAAAATTGGCTTCTACCTCACAGGTTTTTTTTTTTTTTTTTTGCATTCCTCTGGATCAACTTGCGGGATAACAGGCCGAACTGGATGGACAAATGTCTTTTTTCGGCCTTATGTACTATGTTACTATGTTACTATGTTAAAAAGAAACCAATGTGGATAAATAGAACTGTTAAGAAAGCAATAAATGACAAAAAGAAAGCATATCATTCACTGAAACAGGAGGGGAGCACGGAAGCACTGAAAAACTATAAGGAAAAAAATAGAACATGTACAAAACAAATAAAAGCGGCCAAACTAGAGACCGAGAGATTAATTGCCAAAGAGAGTAAAACTAACCCTAAAATGTTCTTCAATTATATAAATGTTAAAAAGTATAAATCTGAAGGTGTCGGCCCTTTAAAGAGTAATGAGGGGGAAGTCGCAGAGAGCGATGAGGAGAAAGCAAAGCTGTTAAATATTTTTTTCTCCAATGTATTCACTGAGGAAAATAAATTGTCAGATGACATGCAGAATGCAAAAATAAATTCCCCTTTAAAAGTGTCCTGTCTGACCCAGGAAGAAGTACATCAGCGACTTAAAAAGATTAAAATAGACAAATCGCCAGGACCGGATGACATACACCCCCGTATCCTAAAGGAATTAAGTAATGTCATAGCCAGACCCTTATTTCTGATATTTGCAGACTCTATACTGACAGGGAATGTCCCACAGGATTGGCGCATGGCATATGTGGTGCCAATATTCAAAAAGGGGCCAAAAACAGAGCCTGGAAACTATAGGCCGGTAAGTTTAACATCTGTTGTGGGTAAACTGAAGGTTTTCTGAGAGATGCTATATTAGAGCATCTCAACAGAAATAAGCAAATAACGCCATATCAGCATGGCTTCGTGAGGGATCGGTCATGTCAGACTAATTTAATCAGTTTCTATGAGGAGGTAAGTTCTAGACTTGACAGCGGCGAATCAATGGATGTCGTATATCTGGACTTCTCCAAAGCATTTGACACTGTACCACATAAAAGGTTAGTATATAAAATGAGAATGCTCGGACTGGGAGAAAACATCTGTATGTGGGTAAGTAACTGTCTCAGTAATAGAAAACAGAGGGTGGTTATTAACGGTACACACTCAGATTGGGTCACTGTCACTAGTGGGGTACCTCAGGGGTCAGTATTGGGCCCTATTCTCTTCAATATATTTATTAATGATCTTGTAGAAGGCTTGCATTGTAAAGTATCAATTTTCGCAGATGACACTAAACTGTGTAAAGTAATTTACACTGATGAGGACAGTATACTACTACAGAGCGATCTGGATAGATTGGAGGCTTGGGCAGATAAGTGGCAGATGGGGTTTAACACTGATAAATGTAAAGTTATGCACATGGGAAGGAAAAATGCAAGTCACCCGTACATACTAAATGGTAAAACACTCGGTAACACTGACATGGAAAAGGATCTAGGAATTTTAATAAACAGCAAACTAAGCTGCAAAAACCAGTGTCAGGCAGCTGCTGCCAAGGCCAACAAGATAATGGGTTGCATCAGAAGGGGCATAGATTCCCGTGATAAGAACATAGTCCTACCACTTTACAAATCGCTAGTCAGACCACACATGGAGTACTGTGTACAGTTCTGGGCTCCTGTAAACAAGGCAGACATAGCAGAGCTGGAGAAGGTCCAGAGGAGGGCATCTAAAGTAATAACTGGAATGGGGCAACTACAGTACCCTGAAAGATTATCAAAATTAGGGTTATTCACTTTAGAAAAAAGACGACTGAGGGGAGATCTAATTAATATGTATAAATATATCAGGGGTCAGTACAGAGATCTATCCCATCATCTATTTATCCCCAGGACTGTGACTGTGACGAGGGGACATCCTCTGCGTCTGGAGGAAAGAAGGTTTGTACACAAACATAGAAAAGGATTCTTTACGGTAAGAGCAGTGAGAATATGGAACTCTCTGCCTGAGGAGGTGGTGATGGTGAGTACAATAAAGGAATTCAAGAGGGGCCTGGATGTATTTCTGGAGCTTAATAATATTACAGGCTATAGCTACTAGAGAGGGGTCGTTGATCCAGGGAGTTATTCTGATGGCCTGATTGGAGTCGGGAAGGTAGTTTATAGTCCCCAAAAGTGGAGAAAATTGGCTTCTACCTCACAGGTTTTTTTGATTTTTTTTTGTTTGTTTTTTTGCCTTCCTCTGGATCAACTTGCGGGATAACAGGCCGAACTGGATGGACAAATGTCTTTTTTCGGCCTTATGTATTATGTTACTATGTTACTTCCTTAAAAAAGTTCTTAACCTGATTTCAGACATAAATAAAGGATTCCTTCTAATTTGTGGTGACTTTAATATGCCCCCAGACTCTGGCATGAACAAGAGCCCTCCCCATGATGATAGAGGCCTGTCCAGGCTACAGTCTTTGTTGCACTCTGAAGGCCGACTTGATATTTGGAGAGTCTTGAATGTTATTGAAAAAGACTTCACATTCTTCTAAAACCCACATAAGTCCTACTCAAGAATAGACCTCTTCATATATGACAAGTTATTACAAAGAGTAAGTAAAACTGCTAACCTTCCCATAACATGGTCAGACCATGCTCCTATTACCTTAGAAATTTCTGAACAATTTAGCTCTCCACATTCTTCCTCATGGCGTTTAAATAACTCATTACTAACAAACGCGACCTTTCGAAAATCCAATACTTCAACATTATTAGAATATTTCCAATTGAATGACAATGATAGTGTCTGAGACATCACCTTATGGTGTGCTCACAAAGCATTCATAAGGGGGTAATTTTTTTAAAGTTGCCTCGATACAAAAAAGAAAGAGAACACAAACACTAGAATTGCTCATAACAAACATTAAAAAACTAGATGAAAAATTCCAAACTACCTCTCATAACGACACCTTAATTAAACTCAAAAAAGCACGTTACCAACTTTATCTACAAGCCCTCTACTATAGCCAAGGTAACAGAGCAAATAAACAATTGGCCAGAAAAGTAAAAAACTAAAGAAACCAAATCCAAAATTCCCTTTCTTTATGATCAACACAATAACAAAATTCTCAACCTTAAACTCATTTCTGAAGAATTTGCAAAGTACTATCGCAATTTATACAATCTCAACTCTTCATCCCCAGGACCACATCCTAATACTACCAATATAAACAGGTTTTCAGACTCCATATCCCTTTCCCAAATAACGACGCAGCAAATAACAAAGAAATATCCGTCAACTAAATAATGAAATGCATATCATCCTTAAAATTAAATAAATCACCAGGTCCGGACGGGTTAACCAATGAATATTACAAAAATTACGCCACTACACTTACCCCTTATTTACTCAAAACTTTTAATCAAATAACACAAACAGGTAGTATACCCCCTGACATGCTCCATGCCTTAATTATAACACTTCCCAAACTTGGAAAAACCCCAGACAGACCCTCCAACTTTAGACCAATCTCCCTTCTGAATACGAATCTAAAAATATACTAAAAAATACTAGCTTCAAGATTGGTGGATACTCTCCCCAACATAATTAACCATGATCAAATAGGGTTTGTCAAAAACTGTCAATCTTCAGATGGTACAAGAAGATTTATTGATCTATTGGAGGTGGTGCGAAATACCCAGGCGCCTTCTCTGCTCCTATCACTAGACGCGGAGAAGGTGTTCGATAGGGTACATTGGGAATATATAAAAAGCTGTTCTTTGGCATTTCCATTTTTTTCTTATCAGCTGTAATGGCACTTTACTCATCTTCCGCTGCCTTAGTTTATACCTCTTTTTATTATCCCCCTTCCCCATAACCAACGGTACATGTCAGGGATGCCCTCTTTCCCCACTTTTTTTTGCCCTTATTATGGAACCCTTTGCAGAACACATTCGATCCTCCCTTCTAATAGCAGGAATCAAATCAGGCTCCCAGGAACATTGTATTGGACTTTTTGCAGATGATGTAATTATTATCACTTCTAACCGTTTGATCTCATTAGAAGCCATTAGCAATATTATCCCAAATTCTCAACTTAGACCTTCCTATCTCTACCATAACTCACATCAAGAACACCTTTGGATATACCATAGCTAAATCCTCACTATCATACTTAGGCATTAAACTTACCTATCCTCCCTCCAATCTATATGAACATAACTTTATATGTTTACTGGAGACCATTAAAACAAGTTTATCTCTTCTGAAATTGCAAAACCTCTCATGGTTAGGAAGACAGGCCTCTATAAAAATCATAATTCTCCCCAAGATCATATATATCATGAGAAATATACCCATACACCTTCCCAGATCATACCTTAATAAGCTACACTCTCTTCTCACTCATTATTTATGGGGGAAAAGGAAGCCCAGAGTTAAATCTTTCACCCTTATATTACACACTAAACAAGGAGGAATAAATTCCTACTCTTTGCTACACTACTACCAAGCTTTGATCTTTGACCACATGAGATCTCTACTATATAACGATCCATCTAAACACTGGGTTCAAATTGAACTACACAATCTAAAAACCTACACATTCACAAATTACTTAGCATCTCAATCCTTCTTCAAAACACAGACTCTACCCTCACTCTCAACCCTTAAAGCTATCCTTTATGTCTGGAACTCTATCCCTAACAACACATCACTACTTTCTTGAAATTTGCAAAACTCACCTTTAGATGTTTGCGAATTGGCCATTAACGAATGTAGCACTCCAGCTCTTAACTCAAATTTCTTAACTCATCGCGTTATCGTGAGACAAAAGCCATTGAAAAGCAATTGAAGGTGTTTGCTTAGATTAGATAACTCAACTCAGAAATCTCCGAAAACAGGAGATTTCACAATTTGACAGCGATACATCCATATCTCTGTCAAATTGGAAGACTGGAGGTATTTCTAGGGTCGAACAACTATGGGATAACAATGTATTTATTTATTTCTCCCAACTGAAAGAGAAATACAATATACCCTCCAAGACTTTTTCAAATACCTCCAAGTCAGACACTTATTGCAATCACACAAATCTCTAAATCCAAATTCTGACAACAGATTGAAAGATTGGATACAATACAATCTAATAATTTAAACAACAAAGGTATCTCCAAAGGTTATCAATTGTTGAAAGACACATCCAACGACTCCCTCAACTACCTAGAAAACATATGGCAATCAGAACTCCAAACTATTATCTCTGACGACCAGTGGACGGAATCCTACACCATCACTTCTAAATTATCGAAAAACATATGGCATTTTGAAGATATTTTACCACTGATACTTCACGCCAGCATACTTAAATAGATTCCTCCCAGACATACCTTCTGAGTGCTGGAGGTGCCATAAACACATTGGTACTTATACACATATTTGGTGGACTAGGTAATTTTCCTTATCATTCTCGAACAATTACAGCCCACATCATCTTTACCACTAGACTACAAAAAGCATTTTGCTGGAAGAAAGAAGAGGTCCCCTCTATTTGTAGAATTATTAGAGAAATTAACAACTGTTGGTATGAAGGAATTTACACCCGTGATCACAACAATTTACACATATTTAAACAGAGATGGGATATCTGGCTAAATTCAGCTCACTGTCTTCTCCCTGACAAACTCTTCTAACCCGTTCCAATCGACCCTCTTCTCCTTCTCTTTCTCTCTCTGATTTGTTCAGGGAACTTACTACACATTGCTATTCATATTGCAATCTGGTGCGTATGAAACCAAATGTAATGAAACAAGGTCCTACTACCCCTTTTTCTAATGGTCACTATTATTATTCCTTTTGTTAAAGTTTGACACTCCTGTATAACCTATTCTTTTGTATATTATGATCACTCACATGTCTTACCTATTATTGTATTTACATGTGTTCTGGCTTGTAGCGGATACTATGTCATTTTCTTTTACTTGTATAAATTGAATGTTAAAAAATAAAATAAAAATTAGGAAAAAGTGAATCCATTATTGAGTCCCTTTGGAGGGAGACTATCCAAACGGTATATCCATTTAGTTTCTTCTTGTAAGAGGAGTGCATCCAGATCACCCCTCCTTACCCCCATGTCTTTTTGCAGATCCCCAAAAAGGTCAGGCATTTGGGGTCTCCCCCATGATGAAATGTAACATGTTTAGAATTTGTGGTATCCACCTTTGAATTAATGCTGCTAATATGTTGGCAGATACGTCGCCTGAACGTTTGTGAGGTCTTGCCCACATAGATCTTACGACAGGGACATTGTGCAATATATATATGATACCCTTAGTTTTGCAATTGATAAACTGTCTAATCTGATATTCATTTTAATCCACAGGGTTGACAAATGTCCTAGATTTTTTGATGAACGGACAAAAAACACAGTCTCCACAGGGAAAGGTGCCAACAGTCCCTGACCTCAACCAAGTTAACTTTGGAGGTTCTGACCAAAAGAGACTATGGACCAAAGTGTCCTTGAGATTTTTTCCCCTCCGGTAAGTGATACTGGGATGTTCAGTTATAACCGCTCTAAGATCGTTGTTAGCCCCCAACACATGCCAGTGCTTTTTTAAGATCTGAAAACTCTGTTGATTTTGAGCATCAAAGGTTGCTTTAAACAATTGTTGTCCACTCAAATGTTGCTTAGTAGCTTAGAATTCCTTGTGTAGGACATTTTATTCAATATAGCAAGTTTTTTTGAGCTAGGTGGAGCGCTTAGCAGAGTGTGTGCAGTGTGTGAATGCGTCTTCTTGACAGTGTGTGAATGCGTCTTGTCTGACATAGTGAGACAAGTGTGCTGTGCTGTGAACGTTTGTGTGTAGGAGCACAGTCACCTATTCCATTTAATCCGTTTTTGCAGGCAACTACAGGTAGTTTGCTTTCATTATTCACACTTTGCCCCCCTATGTTCAAGCTCTGCAGATATAGTTGTGGTGAATAGGAGATAGTGCACATCTCCCTCAACCTGGCAGCAACTAAGTCGTCAACTCTCTGGGATGGAAACAAAGTGTTTTAATTGTTTGTTATGGCTCACAGCTGTTTTATCATTACGTCAAATTAAAAGTGAAGTTTTAATACACACATTATACCTGGGTCAAGATAGGTCTAGTCCATTCTTGGAATTAATATATGTCTTTCCAACAACCACTACATATTCTTTTCTGTGAGACACCTGTTTGCTAAAATGTACCCTTTCCACCACTTAAAATGTTCATACGGGGGTGCTATTTCCGAAATGGGGTCACTTCATGGGAATTTTCATTTCATAAATGCGACATGGCAGCTAAAATCCATGACTACCAATTAAGGCATGCAAAAAACATATTTTGCACTTTGCCTGTAGAGGCCTGCTGTGCGCCAATACAGTAGGCTATGAGCACATATGGAGTGTTTGCAAAATTGGGAGAACATGGGGAACATATACTGGGGTGCATTTTCTTCTTTAACCCCTTGTGAAAGTGAAAAATTCGGGCCTGCTAAGTAATTTTTCACTTTTACAAATGTGTGCTTTGAAATCCTCTCTCTAGTATTTCTGCCATCTGTGAGACACCTGTTTGCTAAAAAGTACCCTTTTTACCACTTAAAATGTTCGTACGGAGGTGCTGTTTCCAAAATCGGGTCACTTCTTGACGTTTTTCATTTCTGGGTACCTCAGGAAATGTTTTAAATGTGACATGGAAGCTAAAATCCATGTCTGCCAATTCAGGCCTGCAAAAAATCATATTTTGCACTTTGCCTGTAGAGGCCTGCTGTGCGACAATACAGCAGGCTATGAGCAAATATGTAGTGTTCGCAAAATAGGGAGAAAATGGGGAACATATACTGGGGTAAATCTTCTCTGATAACCCCTTGTGAAAGTGAAAAATTGGGGACTGCTAGTAATTTTTCATTTTTACAAATGTGTGCTTTGAAAACCTCTCTTTAGTATTTCTGCCATCTGTGAGACAACTGTTTGCTAAAAAGTACACTTTCCACCACTTAAAATGTTTGTACGGGGGTGCTGTTTCCGGAATGGGGTCATATTATTTTTTTACAGCCAAGCGTTTCCTAATTCTGTGAAATGCCTGATGGATCAAAATGCTCACTAAACACCTTGGAATATTCCTTGAGGGGTGTAGTTTCCAGAATGGGGTCACTTTTGATGGTTTCCACTCTAGGGCCACCTCAGGGTGTCTTCATATGTGACATAGGTCCCAATTACCATTCCAGCTAAATCCTCTCTCCTAACCGCCATATGGTGCTCCTTCCACTCTGAAGCCTGCCGTGCGGCCATACATAATTTTTTTTAGCACATATGGGGTGTTGGCGTATTCAGGGGAAATGGGTAACAAAATATGGGGTGCATTTTGTCCTGTTACCCCTTGTGAAAGTGAAAAATGTGGGTGTAAAGCAACTTTTCCTGGAAAAAAAATATATTTTTTTTATTTTCACAGCCAAGCGTTTCCTAATTCTGTGAAACGCCTGATGGGTCAAAATGCTCACTACACACAGTGAAATATTCCTTAAGTGGGGAATTTCCGGAATGGGGTCACTTTTGGGGGTTTCCACTATAGGGCCACCTCAGGGTGTCTTCTTATGCGACATAGTTCCCAATTACTATTCCAGCTAAATCCTCTCTCCTATCTGCCATATGGTGCTCCTTCCATTCAGAAGCCTGCCGTGCGGACACACATTATTTTTTTAGCACATATGTGGTGTTGGTGTATTTGGGGGGAAATGGGGAACAAAATGTGGGGTGCATTTTGTCCTGTTACCCCTTTGTGAAAGTGAAAAATGTTTGTGTAAAGCAACTTTTTCTGGAATTTTTTTTATTTATTTTTTATTTTCACAGCCAAGCGTTTCCTAATTCTGTGAAACGCCTGATGGGTTAATATGCTCAATACACATCTTGAAATATTCTTTGAGGGTGTAGTTTCCAGAATGGGGTCACTTTTTGGGGATTTCCACTCTAGGGGTACCTCTTTTTATGCAACATAGCTCCCAAAAGCAAATCCTGCAAAATCTGTCCTCCAAAAGCCCTATGGCGCTACTTCCCTTTTGGACCCGCCATATATCCATACATCATTTTTTTAGCACATATTGGGTGTTGGCATATTTGGGTGGAAATGGGTAACAAAATGTGGGGTGCATTTTGTCCTGTTGAAAAATGCGGGTGTAAAGCAACTTTTTTAAATCGCCTGATCGGTCAAAATGCTCACTGCACACCTTTAAATATTCCTTGAGGGATGTAGTTTCTGGAATGGGGTCACCTTTTGGGGTTTCCACTCTAGGGCCACCTCAGGGTGTCTTCATATGCGACATAGCTCCCAATTGCCATTCCAGCTTAATCCTCTCTCCTAACCGCCATATGGTGCTCCTTCCATTCTGAAGCCTGCCGTGTGGCCATGCATCATTTTTTGAGCACATATGGGGTGTTGGTGTATTCGGGCAGAAATGGATAACAAAATGTGGGGTGCATTTTGTCCTGTTACCTCTTTGTGAAAGTGAAAAATGTTTGCGTAAGGCCCGTTTCACACGAGAGAGTTTTCCGCGCGGGTGCAAAGCCTGACGCGAACGCATTGTACCCGCACTTAATCCGGACCTATTTATTTTTATGGGGCTGTGCACATGACCGGTGATTTTCACGCATCACTTGTGCGTTGCGTGAAAATCGCAGCATGTTCTATATTCTGCGTTTTTCACGCAACGCAGGCCCCATAGAATTGAATGGGGCTGCGTGAAAATCGCAAGCATCCGCAAGCAAGTGCGGATGCGGTGCGATTTTCACGCACGGTTTCTAGGAGACGATCGGGATGGGGACCCGATCATTATTATTTTCCTTTATAACATGGTTATAAGGGAAAATAATAGCATTCTTAATACAGAATGCATAGTACAATAGGGCTGGAGGGGGTGTCTTCATATTCGACATCGCTCCCAATTACCATTCCAGCTAAATCTGCTCTCCAAAAGCCATATGGTGCTCCTTCTACTCTGAAGCCTGCTTGTGCGCCCACTACAGTTTTTGAGCACACATGGGGTGTTTCTGTAAACTCCATATTCAGGGTAATAGATTTTGAGGTTTTTTGGGGGCTGTTAACACTTAATGTGCTGAAGAAAAATAGTTAAAAATGTAAAATCTGCAAAAAAAAGTGACATTTTGAAATTTCATTCCCATTTTCATTTAATTCTGGTGGGGCACCTAAAGGGTTAATAAAGTTTGTAAAACCAGTTTTGAATAGCTTGAGGGGTGTAGTTTCTAAAATGGGGTGATTTATGGGTGGTTTCTAATATGTAAGCCCCAGAAAGTGACTTCATAACTGAACTGGTCATGAAAAAATTGGGGTTTGGAAATGTTTAATTTTAAACTTCTAAGCCTCCCCCAAAAATAAAATGGCATTTTCAAAATGATTCAAACATGAAGTAGACATATGGGGAATGTAAAGCAATTACTATTTTTGAAGGTATTATAAAAGTAGGGAAATAGAAATTTGTAAATTTGCTTATTTTTTTCTTTTTTTTTGTAAATAAAATTTTTTGACTCCATTTTACCACTGTCTTGAAGTACAATATGTGACAAGAAAACGCTTTCAAAATGGCCTGGATATGTAAAAGCGTTTTAAAGTTATTATCACGTCAGATTTGCTAAAAATGGCCTGGTCCTTAAGGTGAAAAATGGCAGGGTCATTAAGGGGTTAATTTACATGTTCTGTTTGTTTTAATGTTGTAGAACGGAGAACAACCTTGAGGAGCAAGCTGAATAGAGTGTGCCGCAACACTCCAGCACCTGTGATGAGAAGCCTACTGCGTCACAAGCTCCTCCAAAAAGCGCTGAAGGGCCCAGCCTCTTGGCCCCCAGCCTCCGGAGTGGACCCCCCCCCCCCACTTTGTCCTTACACACATAAATATTAATTTAGTTATAAACAATAGCAATGTTTAACAGTAACCGCTCCTTTAGGATTGACCACCGTTTAACAGTGACCTTCATAGTTGCCGCCCCTTTAACAGTGACCTTCACAGTGCCCGCCCGTTTAACAGAGACCTCCACAGTGCCTGCCCCTTTAAAAGTGACTTTCACAGTGACTTCCCCTTTAACAGTGACTTTCACGGTGACTGCCCCTTTAACAGTGACTTTTACAGTGCCCACCACCTTTAACAGTGACTTTCACAGTGACCGCCCCTTTAACCCCTTCCCGACCTATGATGATTGTACTCGTCATGGAGCACTGCTACTTAGCGCTCCATGACGAGTATACACGTCATGACATTAAACTGTCACCATGTCTGCAGACATGGTGACAGCGCTGAGATCCTGGCTGTTACACACAGCCAGGCACCTAGAGTCAATGCCGAGGGGGGTCCTGTGACCCCCCTATCGGCGATTACTGTAAACCGCAGGTCAATTCAGACCTGCGGTTTGCAGCGCTTTCTGCAGTTTCTGATTCCCGCGGTCAGGGCAGAAACTTTAAGATTACCAAAATAAAGATTTTATGCCGGCGGGTGGTGCAGGGGGGGTGTTGCAGGCGGTGCGGGAGGCGGGATCGCGATCCCCCGCCCGCCTCCTCTTGAATAATCATTGGTGGCCAGTGGGTATACCAGGAGGTCAGCACATTGCTGACACTCTGGTATAAACGGCTGACATCTGTGCTGCGATGTCAGCCGTTTAACCCTTTCCATACCGTGGTCCGTACGGACCGCTGTATGGAAAAGGTTAACAGTCAGGGAGCTCCCTCTCCCATCGGAGGGCTGCTGTACCTTTGCAGCCCCCTGATGGGAGAGGGAGGGAGCCCCCAGACAGCCCCCCTCCTTCAGCTTCCCCGTCTGCTCAGTTGTGGCAGACAAGGAAGGTTCCCATGGCAACAGGACGCCTTCTCAGGCATCCTGCTGTCCATGGTGCTGAACAGATCTGTGCTAAAGGCATAGATCTGTCCAAACAAAGTGTAAGTAAAGTACAGTACAATACACTATATAGTGTAATGTACTGTATTATACAGACGTCAGACCCACTGGATCTTCAAGAACCAAGTGGGTCTGGGTCAATTTATTTTTTTAAGTGAAAAAAGTAAAGATAAAAAAACACATTTATCACTGAATAAAAATTAAAAAAATTAAATACACTACACATATTAGGTATCGCCGTGTCCGTAACGACCTGATCTATAAAACAGTCATGTTAATTTCCCCGCACGGTGAACGCCATAAAAATAAAAAAATAAAAACTATGAGGAAATATAAATTTTGCCCACCGCATGTATGCCAAAATAGTACCAATCAAGCCGTCACCTCATCCCGCCAAAAATGAACCCCTACATGAGACAATCGCCTAAAAACTGAAAAAACTATGGCTCTCAGACTATGGAGACACTAAAACATGATTTCTTTTGCTTCAAAAATTATATTATTGTGTAAAACCTAGATAAATAAAAAAAAAGGTAGACATATTAGGTATTGCCATGTCCGTAAGAACCTGCTCTATAAAAATAGCACATGACCTAACCCCTCAGGTGAACACTGCAAAACAAAACAAAAAACGGTGTCAAAAAAGCAATTTATTTGCTACCTTACATCACAAAAAGTGCAATAGCAAGCGATCAAAAAGTCATATGCACCCCAAAATAGTATCAATCTAACTGTCATCTCATCCCGCAAAAATTATACCCAACCTGAGACAATCGCCTAAAAACTGAAAAAACTATGGCTCTCAGACTATGGAGACACTAAAACATGATTTTATTTTAGTTTCAAAAATTATATTATTGTGTAAAACCTAAATAAATAAATAAAAAAGTATACATATTAGGTATCGCCGCATCCGTAAGAACCTGCTCTATAAAAATAGCACATTAACTAACCTGTCAGATGAACGTTGCAAATAATAAAAAATAAAAATAGTGCCAAAACAGCTATTTTTTGGCAAATTTTCCATTTTAATCCATTTTTTCCTGTAACAAAGCAAGGGTTAACAGCCAAACAAAACTCAATATTTATTGCCCTGATTCTGTAGTTTATAGAAATGCCCCATATGTGGTTGTAAACTGCTGTATGGACACACTGCAGGGCTCAGAAGGAAAGGAGCGCCATATGGTTTTTGGAAGGCAGTTTTTGCTGGACTGGTTTTTTGACACCATGTCCCATTTGAAGCCCCCCCTGATGCAGCCCTAGAATAGAAACTCCAAAAAGTGACCCCATTTTGGAAACTACACCCCTCAAGGTATTCAAAACTGATTTTACAAACTTTGTTAACCCTTTAAGTGTTCCACAAGAGTTAGTGGCAAATGGAGATGGAATTTCAGAATTTCTATTTTTTGTTACTTTGCCTCACAAAAAGTGTAATATAGAGCAACCAAAAATCATATGTACCCCAAAATAGTACCAACAAAACTGCCACCTCATCCCATAGTTTCCAAAATGGGGCCACTTTCTTGGAGTTTCTAACCTAGGGGTGCATCAGGGGGTTTCAAATGGGACATGGTGTCTAAAAACCAATCCAGCAAAATCTGCCTTCCAGAAACCATATGGCGCACCTGCCATGTGCCCGTACAGCAGTTTATGGCCACATATGGGGTGTTTCTGTAGACTACAGAATCAGGGCCATAAATAATGAGTTTTGTTTGGCTGTTAACCCTTGCTTTGTTACTGGAAAAAATGGATTAAAATTGAAAATTAGCAAAAAAAAAAAAAATTTGAAATTTCATCTCCATTTGCCAATAACTCTTGTGAAACACCTAAAGGGTTAACGAAGTTTGCATAATCAGTTTTGAATACCTTGAGGGGTGTAGTTTCCAAAATGGGGTCATTTTTGGGTGTTTTCAATTATGTAAGCCACACAAAGTGACTTCAGACCTGAACTGGTGACTTTCACAGTGGCCACCCTTTTAACAGTGACTTGCACAGTGACGGCCTCTTTAACAGTGAATTTCACAGTGACGGCCCCTTTAACAGTGAATTTCACAGTGACCGCCCCTTTAACAGTGAATTTCACAGTGATCGCCCCTTTAACAGTGACATTCACAGTGACCGTCCCTTTAACAGTGACTTTCACAGTGACCGTCCCTTTAACAGTGACTTTCACAGTGACCGCCCCTTTAACAGTGAATTTCACAGTGATCGCCCCTTTAACAGTGACTTTCACAGTGACCGTCCCTTTAACAGTGACTTTCACAGTGACCGCCCCTTTAACAGGGACCTTCCCAGCGCCCGCCCCTTTAAAAGTGACTTTCACAGTGACCGCCCCTTTAACCGCAGATGTGCGGTCCGGAGGCGGCAGCCCTGCGCAGAGTGACGCATATACGCGTCATCTCGCGAGAGCCGAGAACTGCAGGTAAGCGAGTGGATCTCCAGCCTGCCAGCGGCGACCGCTCGCTGGCAGGCTGGAGATGTGATTTTTTTTAACCCCTAACAGGTATATTAGACGCTGTTTTGATAACAGCGTCTAATATACCTGCTACCTGGTCCTCTGGTGGTCCCTTTTGTTTGGATTGACCACCAGAGGACACAAGTAGCTGTGTAAAGCACCACAAAACACTACACTACACTACACCCCCCCCTCCCCTGTCACTTATTAACCCCTTATGAACCCCTGATCACCCATGATCACCCCATATAGACTCCCTGATCACCCCACTGTCATTGATCACCCCCCTGTCATTGATCACCCCCCTGTCAGGCTCCGTTCAGACGTCCGTATGATTTTTACGGATCCACGGATACATGGATCGAATCCGCAAAACACATACGGACGTCTGAATGGAGCCTTACAGGGGGATGATCAATGACAGTCGGGTGATCACCCATATAGATTCCCTGATCACCCCCTGTCATTGATCACCCCCCTGTCATTGATCACCCCCCTGTAAGGCTCCATTCAGATGTCCGTATGATTTTTACGGATCCACGGATACATGGATCGGATCTGCAAAACACATACGGACGTCTGAATGGAGCCTTACAGGGGGGTGATCAATGACAGGGGGGTGATCACCCATATAGATTCCCTGATCACCCCCTGTCATTGATCACCCCCCTATCATTGATCACCCCCCTGTAAGGCTCCATTCAGATGTCCGTATGATTTTTACGGATCCACGGATATATGGATCGGATCCGCAAAACACATACGGACGTCTGAATGGAGCCTTACAGGGGGGTGATCAATGACAGGCGGGTGATCACCCATATAGATTCCCTGATCACCCCCCTGTCATTGATCACCCCCCTGTAATTGATCACCCCCCTGTAAGGCTCCATTCAGACGTCCGTATGCGTTTTGCGGATCCGATACGTATCCGTGGATCCGTAAAAATCATACAGACGTCTGAATGGAGCCTTACAGGGGGGTGATCAATGACAGGATGGTGATCACCCCATATAGACTCCCTGATCACCCCCCTGTCATTGATCACCCCCTGTAAGGCTCCATTCAGACATTTTTTTTGGCCCAAGTTAGCGGAAATTGTTTTTTTTGGTTTTTTGTTTTTTGTTACTAAGTCTCATATTCCACTAACTTGTGTCAAAAAATAAAATCTCACATGAACTCACCATACCCCTCACGGAATCCAAATGCGTAAAATGTTTTAGACATTTATATTCCAGACTTCTTCTCACGCTTTAGGGCCCCTAAAATGCCAGGGCAGTATAAATACCTCACATGTGACCCCATTTCGGAAAGAAGACACCCCAAGGTATTCTGTGAGGGGGATATTGAGTCCATGAAAGATTGAAATTTTTGTCCCAAGTTAGCGGAAAGGGAGACTTTGTGAGAAAATACAAAAAAAAAACAATTTCCGCTAACTTGTGCCCCAAAAAAAATTTCGATGAACTCGCCATGCCCCTCATTGAATACCTTGGGGTGTCTTCTTTCCAAAATGGGGTCACATGTGGGGTATTTATACTGCCCTGGCTTTTTAAGGGCCCGAAAGCGTGAGAAGAAGTCTGGGATCCAAATGGCTAAAAATGCCCCCCTAAATGGAATTTGGGCCGCTTTGCGCATCTAGGCTGCAAAAAAGTGTCACACATCTGGTATCGCCGTACTCAGGAGAAGTTGGGCAACGTGTTTTGGGGTGTCATTTTACATATACCCATGCTGGGTAAGATAAATATCTTGGTCAAATGCCAACTTTGTATTAAAAAAAATGGGAAAAGTTGTCTTTTGCCAAGATATTTCTCTCACCCAGCATGGGTATATGTAAAATGACACCCCAAAACACATTCACCAACTTCTCCTGAGTACGGCGATACCAGATGTGTGACACTTTTTTGCCGCCTAGGTGGGCAAAGGGGCACACATTCCAAAGAGCACCTTTAGGATTTCACAGGTCATTTTTTACACATTTTGATTTCAAACTACTTAGCACACATTAGGGCCCCTAGAATGCCAGGGCAGTATAACTACCCCACAAGTGACCCCATTTTGGAAAGAAGACACCCCAAGGTATTCCATGAGGGGCATGGCGAGTTCCTAGAATTTTTTATTTTCTGTCACAAGTTAGCGGAAAATGATGATTTTCTTTTTATTTTATTTTTCTTACAAAGTCTCATATTCCACTAACTTGTGACAAAAAATAAAAAATTCTAGGAACTCGCCATGCCCCTCACGGAATACCTTGGGGTGTCTTCTTTCCAAAATGGGGTCACTTGTGGCGTAGTTATACTGCCCTGGCAATTTAGGGGCCCAAATGTGTGAGAAGTACTTTGCAATCAAAATGTGTAAAAAATGGGCTGCGAAATCCGAAAGGTGCTCTTTGGAATGTGTGCCCCTTTGCCCACCTTGGCTGCAAAAAAGTGTCACACATGTGGTATCGCCGTACTCAGGAGAAGTTGGGCAATGTGTTTTGGGGTGTCATTTTACATATACCCATGCTGGGTGAGAGAAATATCTTGGTCAAATGCCAACTTTGTATAAAATTTTTTGGAAAAGTTGTCTTTTGCCAAGATATTTCTCTCACCCAGCATGGGTATATGTAAAATGACACCCCCAAAACACATTGCCCAACTTCTCCTGAGTACGGCGATACCAGATGAGTGACACTTTTTTGCAGCCTAGGTGGGCAAAGGGACCCACATTCCAAAGTGCACCTTTCGGATTTCACTGGTCATTTTTTACAGATTTTGATTGCAAACTACTTCTCACACATCTGGGCCCCTAAATTGCCAGGGCAGTATAACTACGCCACAAGTGACCCCATTTTGGAAAGAAGACACCTCAGGGTATTCCGTGAGGGGCATGGCAATTACCTAGAATTTTTTATTTTTTTGTCGCAAGTTAGAGGAATATGAGACTTTGTAAGAAAAAAAAAAAATCATCATTTTCCGCTAACTTGTGACAAAAAAATAAAAAGTTCTATGAACTCACTATGCCCATCAGCGAATACCTTAGGGTGTCTACTTTCCGAAATGGGGTCATTTGTGGGGGTTTTCTACTGTCTGGGCATTGTAGAACCTCAGGAAACATGACAGGTGCTCAGAAAGTCAGAGCTGCTTCAAAAAGCGGAAATTCACATTTTTGTACCATAGTTTGTAAACGCTATAACTTTTACCCAAACCATTTTTTTTTACCCAAACATTTTTTTTTATCAAAGACATGTAGAACAATAAATTTAGCGAAAAATTTATATATGGATGTTGTTTTTTTTGTAAAATTTTACAGCTGAAAGTGAAAAATGTCATTTTTGGGCAAAAAAAAATCGTTAAATTTCGAATAACAAAAAAAGTTAAAATGTCAGCAGCAATGAAATACCACCAAATGAAAGCTCTATTAGTGAGAAGAAAAGGAGGTAAAATTAATTTGGGTGGTAAGTTGCATGACCGAGCAATAAACGGTGAAAGTAGTGTAGTGCAGAAGTGTAAAAAGTGGCCTGGTCATTAAGGGGGTTTCAGCTAGTGGGGTTGAAGTGGTTAACAGTGACTTTCACAGTGCCGGCCCCTTTAACATGGACCCTCATAGTGCCCGCCCTTTTATTAACAGTGACCTCCACAGTGCCCGCCTCTTCAAAAACAGTGACCTCCACTGTGCCCGCCCCTTTAAAGGGATTCTGTCACCTCCCCTAACCCAAAATCCGATTTTAAAGCAGCCATGCAGCACAGCTTACCTTGATTAGGCTGTGCTCTTTTATCTTGTAATCCGTCCAGTAGTTTCTGCAAAAAACAACTTTTATGGATATGCAAATGAGTCCTGAATGTGCCCAGAGGGGCGTTTTGTTCCTCTTAGAGAGCCCAGTAACGCCCCTCTTACAGTGCCCAGCCCGCCTTCCTTGCACTGTCTAACCGCCCCCAGCCTGCCACAGCCTCTCCTCCCTCTCCTCCCCCTCCCTCACGGCCAAACGAACTCTCGCACAGGCACAGTACCCACTGAGGGCTGCGCCTGTGCGATCAGCAGGAGACTGAGGGCAGGAGCTTCATCCTCGTCACTGGGCATGCGCCGAGCCCAGTGACGTCCGATGCTCGCTCTTCCCTGCTGACTGAGGGAAGAGCTACTAAGTTCATATTCTTTGGACCCATGAAAGGTCCTCTTTAACTCCTTTATACAATTGTCTGCAGCGGTATCACAGACCCGGTGTTCTGCCTAAAGTCTATAGTTTGCCGAAAGTCTATAGCGGAAGTCACGTGGTGCGCTGCGCAAGCGCACAAGCGTACTTCCGCGAATCATTCCTGCAGCCTCCACTGCAGTAGTTTGCACACTGCGCGTGCGCGAAGGGTATAGACTTCTTAAAGTGACAGTCTCTATACCCCCCCCAGCGCTCATTAATCTACATTAATTTGTACGCTCGCCACGCATCGGGCTTGGCCTCGCTGCGCTCGGCATTTAGTATAACTGACTCTATGCCGCCATTGATAGTAAAGAAGGAAATGGATGGTAAAGAAAGAGATAGATAGTCTCTTTTCTTTACCATCCATTTCCTTCTTTACTATCAATGGCGGCATAGAGTCAGTTTTACTAAATGCCGAGCCCGATGCGTGGCGAGCGTACAAATTAATGTAGATGCTGTATTTTACTGGAGATGACTGTCACTTTAAGACGATGATTCCGATGATTCGTGGAAGTGCGCTTGCGCAGCGCACCACGTGACTTCCGCTATAGACTTTCGGCAGAACACCGGCACCCAGCCTTTAATAACAGGGCATGCGAGACGCGCAATTAACCCCTCAGGTGCCACATCTGAGGGGTTAGTTTCCACAGATCGCATGCCCTGTTATTGAGGACGGGTCTGTGATACCGCTGCAGACAATTGTATAAAGGAGTTAATTGCGCTGCTGTCATGGAGACGGAGAGACACTGGCGTCTCCTCCTCCTTGCTCTGAATGTTGAAAATACCGGGGGCCACAGCGGGTGAACGGAGCGGCGCCCAGGAATAATAGTAAGTGCACTTAGATCCCTGGGTGCCGCTCTATGCAGCCTGCTACTAAGTTCATATTCTTTGGACCCACGAAAGGTCCTCTTTAATTGCATTCATTGGTGGAGCAGTGCGCCCCCCCAAAGCCTCACCCCCCCCCCTCATTATCACTGGCCCCAAGTCGTCGTCCCCATTGTTATATGGTGGCCACAGGGTCCCATCCCCTCGATTGGTGGCAGTGGCAGATTACACTGCTGGGGTTCAGATCGTTACCATGGCAGCCAGGACGCTACTGAAGCCCTGGTTGCCATGTTCAACTCCCTGATGCTGTGTGCACAGAGCACAGGGCAGCAGGGAGATGTGTGAGATCATCCAATTCTTCCTGATAGATCTCTATCAGGGTGAATAGCACAAGGGATGAAAATATCCAGGTTCTAATCCCTAAGGGAAGAAATGGTTATTAAATAAAAAGTAAAAAAAAATAAAAATCCAAAATACTAAAAGTTTAAATGGCCCCCTTCTCAGTTTTACATATAAAATTTACAAACAATAAAGAATAAACATATTACATATCGCCACGTCCCAAAAAGTGTGAGCTATTAAAATATTAAAAAATATTTCCGCTCGGTGAAGGCCGTAACAGAAAAAAAAAACCTCTAAACCACGCAATTTGCCATTTTTAGTCACCTTGTCCCCCAGATGTCCCTGGATGTGAGAGCTATGTGATTTTCTCCTATATGTAGTAAAGGCTCACTACTGTGACCTGCGTCTCATCTTCTCAAAGTCCTTTTTTTTTTATCATATGCATTTTAAATTTGGCAACAAAAAAATGCAATTTGGCTCCTACATTTTCTAGTTTAGGAGCCAATGGCTCCTGGTCATTTTTTTTTTGTCTGGAGCACTGGGGGGCCCAAGCTGAACCCTTGGACCAGGGCCCATGAGCCTTTAGCTACGCCCCTGCCATGCTCCATATCCATATTGGGGACAACTGGAGGAGGTCAAAACATCGCATCTGTTGATGGCCACTACAGAGGGACAGCTTCTGGGTAGGAATTTTGTGCTGCAGCGTGGTATTATTACTGTCCCTGCTAACTTGTATTGACCCTCCTTTTGTCAATTTGGACCCACCTACCACATTGAGGCAACTTTTGTTTTTTGTAGGGAAACTTTTAGTTCTCAGTAGGCCCCTGTTGCCCTTCATTTCCAAATCAGTGTAGTTAAAGGGAACCTGTCACCGATATTTTGTGTATAGAGCTGAGGACATGGGTTACTAGATGGCTGCTAGCACATCCACGATCCCCATAGCTCTGTGTGCTTTTATTGTGTAAAAAATAAACTGATTTGATATACATATGCAAATTAACCTGAGATGTGTCCTGTACATGAGATGAGTCAGGGACAGGACTCGTCTCAGGTTAATTTGCATATGTATGAAATCGTTGTTTTTTTTTTTTTTTACACAATAAAAGCACACAGAGCTATGGGGACTGGGTATTGTGGATGTGCTAGCGGCCATCTAGAAACCCATGTCCTCAGCTCTATACACAAAATCCAGGTGACAGGTTCCCTTTACGTTTTCCTGCCTGTACAATATAGGAAGTTCAGGGACCCTGACCATTGGTGTGTATTATTGAGACCCATGATTTCTAACCATGACTTTGCATTGGACCAATTTTACATGCTATAGGGCCCTATGCTAACATTACATTGTCTGATTGTTCTGCTTTGCCATTCAGTTTCTGATGTAACAGCAGCAGGCATGACTAAAAAAAAGGGGCTAGCAGTAAGACGGCCTCACCTATCTCCACGGCAACAAGGTCTAGACTGCTAGTGTTCCTCTAATCCAGGGTTTCTCAACTCCGGTCCTCGGGACCCACCTACCAGTCATGTTTTCAGGATTTCCTTAGTATTGAGCAGGTGATATAATTAATGTCAATGCATCAGGACTTGCCACAGGTATTCATTCTGTGGGATAGTCTCAAATCCAGACTGGTAGGTGGGTCCCGAGGACCGGAGTTGAGAAACCCTGCTCTAATCTCAAGAGAGGGAGGAGTTCCGTGAGGGCCAGAGAGTGCAGAGGCTTTGTGACGTCACACAGATATTCTATATAAGGGAGTGATCCACGCTTGGACTGGTATTTGGTTAGAGTCACTCTAGAGACAGCTACTAAGCACGGAAGTCACTAGACTTGTTTATTCTTCCTCTCGGCACACGCCTCTATCGCCTCCCCCCATTACTTAGGGACGTTTCCGTATTTTATTTCTACTAGGATGAAGACGAAATTCGCCTGCGCAGAGGAGCCCCGGAACTCTCTGGGCTTATTGATGAGTTCACCTGGAGGGCTAGTTACCGGCCAGAGAATGGCGGAGTCAGTGGTGTCGGAAAACCGAGACACAGAGGCTGGCTGCGGGGAGAAGGCAGACGAGCCGGATCCCCGCACCAGGCGCAAGGCTTACCGTTGGTGTAAGGCGTTCCTGCAAGGGGCGTGGGAGTTCCTGGAGGAGGAGCACTTCCAAATCAGCGTTATACGGTCAGTCGTGCTGACTATGGCTCTGTGTATCACGATGTACTTCTTGTGATGGGGATAACTGTCCTGTCTGTAGGCGTATCATGGTTGTATTGTGGGCTGCCAAGGGACTGCTTTGGCTGTACCTATGGTAAATTCAGACAGCAAAAACCGTTATACAGTCCATTCTTGGCCTGGTCTTGAAAAATGAGTGGGGAAAAAACCCTCGGCCACATGAACTGCAGCTTGGCCAACCATTGAAAACGATGGGAGGTGAATCTGTGCTGAAACCTGCGTCCAAAAAAAGTAGCGTGGCCTGTCTGAAGCAGATTGGAAATTAGCCACCAAAGAGGAAGAAAATGCCACCTGATGGTAATTTCCCAATCGAAGTCAATGGAAAACTGTTGGCATTTTGATTGCAGATCATGTGGCTGTCTTCTGTGTTATTTTTGTGGTGAGAACATAGCCTCATAGTTTGGTCCTGTAGAAGTGATGGTTATAATATTGTATATTTCTTATCCTACAGTATCACGTAGGGGGTTTAATGGACAAAATGTGTACAATAACGCTGGCCTATTTCAGTAGACAGGTGATTGTGCCTTATGCAGATTGCTTCAATACTCTTCTGTTTGATTGTTGCAGAGTTTCCTTTTGTAGAAGGCATGTTTGACATTTATTATCTGAAAAGTTAGTGGTTGTCTGGTTTTAGAGCTGAACCCGGACATACCCACAATTTCACCCAGGCATCGAGTATCGAAGAATTCCATTTTCAGATGCTCTCCTTTTGCCCTGCGCTAAATTGGGCAGGGCAAATGCATTTTATGGAGTTCCGGTGATGTACTAGGCTCTCCATAAGAACTGCTAGGCGGAGGCTTCCACCCTGCAGTGAGCCCGGTGATGTCACGGCACTAATGGGCGGGCTTTAGTGCTGCCCTAGCCTGTAAAACGGCTAAAACAGCGCTTAAGCCCGCCCAGCAGAGCCAGTGATGTCACTGCCTCCGCCGAGCGGTGTGTTATAAACCAAAAAGCTCCTTGCCCTGTATGATCCAGCACAGGGCAAGAGAGAGCTTGATAACAGGGGGGCTGCCTTTAAAGGAAGTCTTGCCTCATTTTCACCAATATAATGAACAGCATTCCTCCCCTCACCCAAAGATTGCAGACACATTCCAAACATACCTTTTGAGTACTTTCTGCCTTTATTCCATGTCTAGAAAAAGCACTTTTAGGCTACATTCACACGTCAGTATTTTCCTATATCCCGATTTTCGGTCCGTTTTTTGCGTATCCGTTGTTCCTGAAAATGTTTCCGTATGTCATCCGTTTTTTGCGGATCCGCAAAAAACGGAAACATGTATAAATTTCAATAATCAAATAAAGTTGTTTGGATTTCTTTGAAAAAAAAATTGAAAGAAGATTTTTTTTTTATGTGATTCCAGGAACGGATTCCGCATAAAACGGATGACATACGGAATGACATCCAAATGTCTTCAGTTTTTTGCGGATCCATTGACTTTGTATTGTACCAGGATCCGAATTTTGCGGAAAAGAATAGGACATGTTTTATATTTAAACGGACATGCGGAACGGAACAACGGAAGTGCTGTCCGATTTTTTTTTTTTCTTTTTTTTTTTTCTTTCCAGGACCCATTGAAAATGAATGGGTCCATATCTGGTCCTGATCTGTTCTGCAAAAAACGGAACAGATCAGGAAAGAAAAAACGGACGTGTGAATGGGCCCTTATTCTGCTGGGAAACTAGACTCTGCCATGAATGTGTCACCCATAATCTTTTTTTTTTTTTTTCTTCTGCTAGTTAAACCAGAAATTCTTTACAGGAGCTAGCATGGGACATAGATACAGTAGACGCGAGGGACTTGTTGGCTTCTGTGGGAGAGTTTGTAGGCATGCTGTTACCTGTGCAAAAGTCATTGTACAGGAAAAGATAAGCTTTTAAAGTGGTTGTGTTTTTTTTTGTTTTTTTTTTTAAACTATTGATGATCTATTCAGAGGTTAGGCCATCAATATCATATCAGTGGGGGGTCTGACTTCTGGCACCCTGGCCGATCAGCTGTTTGAAGGGAAGGCAGCGCTCATACAAGTGCTGCCTTCTCTGCTTTGTTTACATTCTCTTTGTAGCAATTGTGGTGTTCAGTAGGTGTAATTACAAATATGGCCTCCCCTTTCATTTTTATGGACCAGCTGTCTGTTCAAATGCATAGGAAGGAGCTGTCCCATAGAAGTGAATAGGGAAGCCATACTTGTAATTACAGCAATTGCTGTGGCGAGCATGTACACAGAGCAGAGAAGGCAGCACTCATATGAGCTCTGCGTTCTCTTTAAAGAGCTGGGGTGCTGGGTGAATTACATGGAGAGGCAACCAATAATATACTGATGAGTTTATTATAAGCCACAGAAAATCTCCTACTAATGTCATAATTGGGGATGAGCGAATCGACTTCGGATAAAACATTTGAAGTTGAGTCGCATAACTTTTGTTCCAATACTGTACGGAGCAGGGGCTCCGTACAGTATTAGAATGTATTGGCTCCGATGAGCTGAAGTTATTACTTTGCGTAATAACTTCATAAATTTATTTGTACTGTAAAAAACATTTCCCGAACTTTGGTTTGGTTCCAAGGTACCACTAGTCATAATAATGGGGGACCTCAACTTCCCAGATAAAGATTGGGAAACTGAAACCTGTGGGTAAAAGAAACAGGTTCTAATGGGTTAGGATCTTATCAGAGGGATGGTCATACTGGACTTGACATTAACTAATAGACCTGATAGAACAACAGACATGCAGGTTAGAGGACACCTGGGAAATGGTGACCATAATATAACAACCTTCCAATTGTCCTTCAAAAGGGTATTTTTTTTCATGGAGGTACAAAACACTGAACTTTTGAAAAGCACATCTTGACCAACTTAGAGAGTCCATTAGCTGCACTAACTAATCTGTGTAAACTATACTGTTAAAAATAAATGGAACACTTAACCCCTTCTACCCCGGGCCAGTTCTTGCTTTCTGCCCAGGCCATTTTTTGTAAATCTGACATGTATCACTTTATATGGTAATAGCTTTGGAACACTATTACTTATCCAAGGCATTCTGAGATTTTCTCGTGACACATTGTACTTCATTATAGTTATAAATTTGAGTCAATATATTTCACCTTTTATTTGTGAAAAAATCCCAAATTTACTCAACATTTTGAAAAATTCCCAAATTTTCAAATTTCAATTTCTCTACTTTTATAATAGTGATACCTCATATAATAGTTATTACTTTACATTTCCCATATGTCTACTTTGTTTGGATCATTTTGAAAATGACATTTTATTTTTTGGGGACGTTAGAAGGCTTAGAAGTTTGGAAGCAAATCTTAAAATTTTTCTGAAAATTTCCAAAACCTACTTTTTAACCTCTTCAGGACACATGACTTATCGGTACGTCATGTGTGGCTCCGATCACTGCCGGCGGGTGGTGATCAGAACCCGGTGCCTGCTCAAATCATTCAGCAGACCCCCCCAGGCTAAGTGTGCCGGAGGGTCCTGTGACACCCCCCTCCCCCCCCATGTCGGCGATCGCAGTAAACCGCAGGTCAATTTAGACCTGCGGTTTGCTGTGCTATTTTTGCAGTTTTTAAATGACTGATTGGTACTTTTAAATGCTGAAAATATTTATTTTTCACCCCCCCCCCGCACCCCTGAATGATTATGCGGTGGGTGGTGCAGGGGTGGTGTTGCAGGTGGTGCGGGAGGCGGGCGATGCGGCAGGCGGGATCGTGATCCCCGCCTCTTGAATATTCATTGGTGTTCAGTGGGTATATATCTGTGCTGCGATGTCAGCCGTTCTCAGGCATCCGGCTGTCCATGGTGCTGAACAGATCTGTGCTAAAGGCATAGATCTGTTCAGACAAAGTGTAAGTAAAATACAGTACAGTACACTATATAGTGTACTGTATTATACAGACATCAGACCCACTGGATCTTCAAGTAAGTGAAAAAAGTATATACTTATCACTGATTAAAAATGAAAAAAATAAAATTCCCTACACATGTTTGATATCACCGCGTCCGTAACAACCTGATCTATAAAGCGGTCATGTTACTTTACCCGAACGGTGAACGCCATAAAAATAAAAAATAAAAAACTATGATAAAATTGAAATTTTGCCCACCTTACTTCCCAAAAAAGGTAATAAGTGATCAAAAGTCGTATGTGCGCCAAAATAGTACCAATCAGTCACCTCATCCCGCAAAAAATGTGACCCTACCTAAGATAATTGCCCAAAAACTGAAAAAACTATGGCTCTCAGAATATGTAGACACAAACTTGATTTGTTTTTGTTTCAAAAATGAAATAATTGTGTAAAACTTACATAAATAAAAAAAGTATACATATTGGGTATCGCCGCACCGTAATCTGCTCTATAAAAATATCACATGACCTAACCCCTCAGGGGAATACCGTAAAAAAGCTATTTTTTGTCACCTTACATCAGGGCTTGACAAATTTCTAGCTAAAACAGGAGCCGATTTTTATTTATTTTTTTCCTTTAAAGCCTTTTTTCAGCTACAAAAATAACACCTCTTAAGAAGTCTAGAATCAAACTACATGGGCATTGTTTATTATCAGTGTACTGTGACGTCACTGTGTATAATCCCTGCACTGTGACGTCACTGCGTGTATAATCCCTCCTGGTCCTGAGGAGAACATATCTCACTATGGGAACATATAGAGAAGTTATCAGATGATTTAGCCATTCAGGAGTCTTATGGCATCTCCTTGGAGACCTGTGTGGTATACAGCCTGTCACCCAGCTTTCCTGAGGAGAATATATATCAGTATGGGAACATATAGAGAAGTCATCAGCTGATTTGGCCATTCAGTAGTCTTAGTTCTCATAGGAGCTGCAACCCGGCTTTCCAAGACTCCTGAATGGATAAATCATATGATAACGTATCTAAATGTTCCTATACTAAGATATATTCTCTTCAGGAGACCAGGAAAGCTGGGTGACAGACAGCCTGTATACCACACAGCTCTCCTAGGAGCTACCACCCGGCTTTCTGTGTGATATACAGGCTATCACCCAGCTTTCCTAGAAAGGGACAGAACTAAGAAATGGCCGAATGGTAACTGCAGGGGTGGAGCACGGTGCAGGCATGGCCACCAGTTGTGGCTAGCAGGAGCTCCGGCCTAATGATGGCAGCAGGTATGCAGCTCCCCGCTGGGTTCATGGCTGTAGCAGGCAGACATTACAAACTTTGAGCCTGGCGGATAAGTGCAGAGTGCATCATTTACTGCCGCATAGCAGGGACCTGGCAGCACTTGGTGCCCTGGGATGTTGCGCTGCCCGATCATGTCCCCTGCTGTATACAGCAGGAGGAATAATGATGGGCTGATTGTCTTTCCTCCACTTGTCAGGGAGTGCAGCGCCGCTACCTGTGCTCCCGCTCTGCCTCCCCTGCACTAACTCTCTCACCGGGACACGGGCTCTGATGTCTGCAGGACAGTTATCACATAAGTACTGGCTGGTCTCCGGTAAAGGCTTCGCCATTTTCAACTGCCCTAGAGATGACGCACGGCGACATCAGCACGCTGCGACCGATAGATGGCGAGAGAGAGTGGCCAAACCACGATGGAGCTGAAAGCTGAGGCGACCGGGCAGGGTGGCAGTCCGAGCCTGGGCGCAAGTGATAAAAAAAAGTTTAATTTTGCTCGTCGTCTTAACCCTCCAGTGGCTGCGCCCAGCTGCTGGTGTGCTGGGCCCCAGTAGGGGCAAATACCCAGGCGCCAGGACAAAATTCCTGGTTGCCATGGCGACCTGGCGCCTGGGATTTGTCGAGCCCTGCTATACATTACAAAAAGTGTAATGGCAAGCGATCAAAGAGTCATACCCAAGATATTTCCCAAAAACTGAAAAAACTATGGCTCTCAGACTATGGAGACACTAAAACATGATTTTTTTATTTTTTTTCTGTTTTCAAAAATCAAATCATTGTGTAAAACTTACATAAATAAAAAAAACAGTATACATATTAGGTATCGCAGCGTCCGTGACAACCTTCTCTATAAAATATTACATGATCTAACCTGTCAGATGAATGTTGAAAATAACAAAAAATAAACAGTACCAAAACAGCTATTTCTTGTTACCTTACCTCACAAAAAGTGTAATATAGAGGAACCAAAAATCATATGTACCCTAAACTAGTACCAACAATACTGCCACCTTATCCCGTAGTTTCTAAAATGGGATAACTTTTTTGGAGTTTCTACTCTAGGGGTACATCAGGGGGGCTTCAAATGGGACATTGTGTCAAAATCTGCCTTCCGAAACCGTATGGAATTCCTTTCCTTCTGCACCCTGCCGTGTGCCCGTACAGCGGTTTACGACCACATATGGGGTGTTTCTGTAAACTACAGAATCAGAACCGTAAATATTGAGTTTTGTTTGTCTGTTAACCCTTGCTTTGTAACTGGAAAAAATTATTAAAATGGAAATCTGCCCAAAAAGTTAAATATTGAAATTGTATCTCTATTTTCCATTAAATATTGTGCAACACCTAAAGGGTTAACAAAGTTTGTAAAATACGTTTTGAATACCTTGAGGGGTGTAGTTTCTTACATGGGGGTCATTTTTATGGAGTTTCTACTCTAGGGTTGCATCAGGGGGGCTTCAAATGGGACATGGTGTCAAAAAAAACTGTCCAGCAAAATCTGCCTTCCAAAAACCATACGGCGCACCTTTCCCTCTACGCCCTACTGTGTGCCCGAACAGTAGTTTACGGCCACATATGGGGTGTTTCTGCAAACTACAGAATCGGGGCAATAAATACAGCATTTTGTTTGACTGTTAACCCTTTGTTACTGGAAAAAATGGATTAAAATGGAAAAGGACAAAAAATTTAAATTCTCTAATTCATCTCCATTTGCCAAGAACTCTTGTGCAACACCTAAAGGGTTAACAAAGTTTGTAAAATCAGTTTTGAATACCTTGAGGGGTGTAGTTTCTAGAATGGGGTCATTTTTGGATGGTTTCTATTATGTAAGTCTCACAAACTGACTTCAGACCTGAACTGGTCCCTAAAAAGTGGGATTTTGAAAGTTTCTGAAATTTCAAGATTTGCTTCTAAACTTCTATGCCTTGTAACATCCCCCAAAAATTAAATCATTCCCAAAATGATCCAAACCTGAAGTAGACATATGGGGAATGTAAAGTAATAACTATTTTTGGAGGCATTACTATGTATTATAGAAGTAGAGAAATTGAAACTTGGAAATTTTTTGCAAATTTTTAGTAAAAACAAGAGTTATTGGCATATGGGGATGAAATTTGAGAATTTCATTTTTTTGTCTAATTTTCCATTTTAACAAAAAAATTTCCACTAACAAAGCAAGGGGTTAACAGCCAAACAAGACTGTATCTTTATTGCCCTGACTGCCGTTTACAGAAACACCCAAAATGTGGCCGTAAACTACTGTACGGCCACACAGCGGGGCGTAGAGTGAAAGGTGCGCTGTTTGGTTTTTGGAGGGCTGATTTTTATGGACTGGTTTATTTACAGTGTCCTGTTTCAACCCCCCTGATGCACCCCTGAAGTAGAAACTCCCTAAAATTGACCCCATTTTGGAAACTACGGGATAAGGTGACATTTTTTGGGGGGGCTATTTTTAGGGTAAATAGGATTTTTGGTTGCTCTATATTACGTTTTTGTGAGGCAAGGTTACCAAAAATTTAAATTCTGAAATTACATCTCAATTTGCCATTAACTGTTGAGGAACACCTAAAGGGTTAATAAAGTTTGTATAATCAGTTTTGAATTCCTTGAGGGGTGTAGTTTCTTAGATGGGGTCACTTTTAGGGAGTTTTTACTCTAGGGGGGCTTCAAAAGGGACATGGTTCTCAAAAGGTATGGATGGGCACTCGCATATGGAGGTATAGGACACAAGTAAGGAAAGACAGGCCAAGGTAAACCCACATGGTGGGTTAAAACGTCCGAAGTAGCAACATCAAGATATAAGAAGGGACTGTGCCGTATTTGATATCCGATGTACTAATTTGAACACTGTATGATTTTATGCGGAAAAAAGGTCATAAATAAAGATTTTCAAAAAAAAGATATAAGAAGGGGAATTAACAAAGTATACCTAAAGATATACCAAGGACTTTGCGTTTCAATAACAAAAACTTGAAACATATGTAACAATATCTACTGAGACCTCATATACCCTGTAGAGACTGTTAAAACATAGAGACAGCATATCTCTGGTTACTGAACACCCAGTGACATTATAGCACATTCTGTGCAATTTAAATAGGACCTTGTATCATAATTTTTTTTTTTCAACCTGAATATTGTGTTATAGTGTTAACATTGTCATTTTATTATTGTGATTTTATCAATGCTATTATATTGTAAGATTTACAAATAAATTGTGTCCTATACCTCCATATACGAGTGCCCATCCATACCTTTTTATACATGTCAACCAATTTTTGAGGGGTGATCTCAAGTTTTTGTTTGGTGCACCTACCCTGAGGGTAACGGAGGTGAGCGGATCTCTTGAACTGTTTTCCACTTGCAAATATAAACTTTTGTTTGGTTGTTAACTCCCATAGGGGAGTGTGTGCGTGTGTGTAAATCTTTATTTGGTGTGTGTGGGGGCACGGGTGTTCACGAACTCGCCCTAAAATTAACGGAAAAAAACGAACTAAAAAAAGGCAAAAAATGTAGAAAAAAAATTTCAAAACCGCTGATCAACCGTCCGAAGTTGATCAGCGGTGGGATGTGCGATGCGCTAACAGTGGCCGGACGCTAAGAGTGCCGGCCACAGTCAGCATACACAAAAAAAAAAAACTGCACCCCAAAAAAGTGTGTGTGTGGGGGTCACAGAGCTGTGCTGTGGACCCCAGACACCCTAAGGCTACTTTCACACTAGCGTTCATAGGTCCGTTCGTGAGCTCCGTTTGAGGGAGCTCACGAGCGGACCCGAACGCCTCCGTCCAGCCCTGATGCAGTCTGAATGGAGCGGATCAGCTCAGACTGCATCAGTCTGGCGGCGTTCAGCCTCCGCTCCGCTCGCCTCCGCACGGACAGGCGGACAGCTGAACGCTGCTTGCAGCGTTCAGCTGTCCGCCTGGCCGTGCAGAGGCGAGCGGATCCGTTCAGACTTACAATGTAAGTCAGTGGGAACGGATCCGCTTGAAGATGTCACCATATGGCTCAATCTTCAAGCGGATCCGTCCCTCATTGACTTTACATTGAAAGTCTGAACGGATCCGCTCAGGCTACTTTCACACTTAGAATTTTTTCTAAGTTATTAATGCAGACGGATCCGTACTGAATGGAGCCTCCGTCTGCATTAATATGATCGGATCCGTTCAGAACGGATCCGATCGAACGCTAGTGTGAAAGTAGCCTAACTTAGGAAGATGCAATAAAAGTTCACAAACTTTCCCTTTTTTTTTTCCTGCCTAACCCAAACTTTCCCTATGTACATGATGGGGGTTGCTAGGGCACAGATCGAGTCCTGGGGGCACAGATGGGGTGATGCTGGCACCAATGGAACACAAAAAGAGGAGGAGAGGAGCGCCTGCATCTTTTGAGTCTGCCGCCGGCCCGCCCACTGACCAATCAGAAGCGATCCTGAGTGGTGATGTCACCATCACCACTCAGGATCGCTGGATGGTGTTTGGGGTGAAATCACACCACCATCACCATCCTGTAACCCTGAATTGACCTGCGGTTTTCTGCGATTCATACATGGGGGGGGGTTCACAGGACCCCCCCTGCGCATTTTCCCCAAGTGCCTGCTCAATGATTTGAGCAGGCACAAGGTTCTGATCGCCGGCCCGCCTCGCGGCGGATCGAAAATACAGAGTGTACATGTACGCCCTGTGTCCTTAAGTACCAGGACATAAGGGCGTAGGCCCTATGTCCTTAAGAGGTTAAAGGGAACCTTTCACCAGTTTTATGGTGTCCTAACTAAGGGCAACATAAATAAGTGACTGATTCTTTTAGCAAAAAGCTGGGTCACTTTCTTTAATTGACCCAGTCAATCTGCCAACATCTTGTATTGAAAAGCTCCAGCTGATAATGATGAGTCCTGAATATTCATGAGCTCCTGACTCCCCCCGCCTACCTGCTGCTGAATGACAGTTTTTCCATATGAATCAGCAGCAGGTGGGCAGGAGAGTAGCTATAGCTCTGAATTAAATATACGCTGGACTCAATGACATCACGCTGGACTCAAATCAGCTCATTAGCATGCGGCATCTTTGTGTGTATATTATGAGGTAACCATCTGTCACACCAGTAAGTGAATACATCTAAGATACTTTTTAGTAGTTAATTATTGTATATAATTAGTTAGATTATAATCAAATATCCACATGACCGGTTCCCTTTAAGGTGAGATAATGCTGTGTCCCTAAGGGGTTAAGGACCAGTTCAGGTCTGAAGTCACTTTGTGGGGCTTACATAATAGAAACCTCCCAAAAATGACCCCATTTTAGAAACTACACCAAGATATTCAAAACTGATTTTACAAACTGTTAACACTTTTTAGGTGTCCCACAAGAATTAATGGAAATTTTAGAATTTAAATTTTTTGGCAGATTTTACACTTTAATCCATTTTTTCCAGTAACAAAGCAAGGGTTGACAGCCAAACAAAACAATATTTATTTCCCTGACTCTGTGGTTTATAGAAACACCCCACATGTCGTAAACTGCTGTATGGCCACACTGCAGGGCGCAGTAGTAAATGAACTCTGTATGGTTTTTGGAAGGCAGATTTATCTGAACTGTTCTTTAGATGCCATGTCCCATTTGAAGTCTCCCTGATGCACCTCTACAGTAGAAACTCATAAAAGTGACCACATTTTGGAAACTAGGGGATAAGGTGCCAGTTTTATTGTTACTATTTTGGGGGTACATATGATTTTTTTAATTGCTCTATATTACGTGAGGCAAGGTAACCAAAAAATTGATGTTTTGGTACCTATTTTTATTTTTAACATTCATCTGACAGGTTAAATCATGCACTATTTTTATAGAGCAGGTGGTTATGGACACTGATATCAAATATGTCTAATCTGTGATTGTTTATTTTACTTAATAAAGCATTTTATTGAAATTAAAATTTGTTTTTTGTCTCCATTTTCTGAACGCCCTATTTTATTTTTCTGCCGATTGTCTAGTTTTTTGCAGGAAGAGTTGCTTTTATTGGTCCCATTTTGGGGTATTTTTTTGATCATTTATTATACTTTATGGGGCAAGGTGACCCAAAAATTGGTTGTTTTGGTGCATTTTTTATTTATTTTTGCAGCGTTTACTTTTTTTTATAGAGCAGATCGTTACGGACGTGGCAATGCCTAATTTCTTTTTCCCTTAGTGACCACTAATACACCTTTTTACTGATGTAAACAGAGGGGGTTTTAGCTAAACAACTTGGTTTAATCAATCACTACATATACCCAAAATGGTGCATTAAAAACTAGAACTTGTCCTGCAAAAAATACGACCTCATACAAGTACATTGATGAAAAAAACATCTTATAGCTCTTGGAATGTGATTTAAAAAAAATGTGTGTGTGGGGTCCCTAAGGGGTTAAGTTTTACACAATAATAGCATTTTTGAAACTAAAGTATTTGTGTATCCATAGTCTGAGAGCCATAGCTTTTTTATTTTTTGACTGATTGTCGTAGATGAGGTCTAATTTTTTGCAGGATGAGGTGACAGTTTGATTAGTACTCTTTTGGGGGGGTATATGCCTTTTTGATTGCTTAGTGTTGCAATTTTTGTGATGTAAGGTGACAATTTTTTTTGCATTTCTTCCACCATGACGGCTCTGAGATTGACCCTTGACCTCTGTAGGGGCAGGAACACAGAGTTTAAAAGGCCATCGCCCATGCTCACCCTCAGTGTTTCCTGTCCCTACGGGGGCAACTCACAGAGAGCCCTCCTGGTGGAGGTGAAGAGCTTTTTTTTTCTTTCTTTTTAAATACCTGGAGATTTATGTCCTCTCCTCTGCCCTCCTGCGATTTGGTCCAAAGCTGGGCAGAGGACATAAGTGGAGTTGATCTTGTTCCTGATCGCAGGAGCCTGTATCCCCCCCACAGCGTCGGTCCCCCTTCCCTGCATTGGGAAGCTGACCGCACGCAAGCAGAGCACGCTGACTCCGGCTGAAGCATCAACACTATGCTCTGCTCTGGACCGGCAGGGGCGGAGCTTGACCGTCGCACCAAGATGACGTCAGACGCTGTGCCGTGTGAAGCTGCAGTTTCAAACAGTGCATCTCACCGGTCTTCCTCCTGGAGCACGTTCAGATGTCTGTCCCTGAAGCCCCTGACGCCTCTGCAGCCCAGATGGAAGCCCCCTCGGCTACTCCAACAGTGAGTTCCCCTGTGGGGAAAAGGACAAATGATGTATCATTTTTGTTTGACTTGTTGATTATCTGGTCTATAGATACCTGGCTGCTCCTCTTGTATAGGGAGTTAAAGAGCCCAAAACAAGAACTAAAGTTCAGAGATGTGCGACTTGTAGCAAGAGAATTATAAAAAGAAACTCTGCCAGGGTTGCATAAATGATCTTATAAAAGAGGAGCAACCGTCCATTTTGTCAGAGGTCAAATCACTTATTCAAAGCGAAATTAAGTCTTCTCTGGCCTCCCTCAAATCAATCCCGCCTACACATCCGGCAAAAAAACTAAGATTGTCGGTTCCATCCTCCTCTGTCTCAGAGGATATGGACGAGGAGGCCTCCGCCTCTAGACAGAATGTTGATCTTGACACTCTGTCAGAGGGTGAAATCATGGAAGATAGGTCCGTCCTGGATGAAATGTTTGGGGGACTCAGAGCCATAAAATAAAGTTTTCCCAATGAATGAGAATCTAAAAGACATGATACTGAATGAATGGATCGACCCTGAGAGAAGACTTGGGGTATCCAGGGAATTTAGAAATAGGCTGTTATTTGACCCAGCGGACGTCAAACTATTTAACAAAACCTCCAAAATTGACATCAAGGTAGCAAAAGTAGTTAACAAGTCTTCCCTCCCATTAGAGGACTCTTCACAGCTATAGGACCCAATGGAAAGAAAGGCCAACTCTCTCCTAAAAAAAAATCCTGGGAGGCATCTATGTTCGGGTTTAAAACAAACATAGCCTCAACGTCTGTTGCTAGATCCATGTGTTTTTGGCTGAACGAGTTAAAAGAACACATCAAAAACAAAACTCCTAGAGAGGACATACTAAACTCTATCCCACTACTCAGATCGACCACGGCCTTTTTGGCAGATGCATCGGCGGAGTCGGTGAGGTTCGCTGCTAAGGATGTGGCCCTCACCAATTCTGCTAGACGAGCATTGTGGATGAAGGCTTGGGGAGGGGATAGAGCATCAAAAGCTAAATTATGCTCTATAGCTTTCTCTGGGGAATACTTCTTTGGACCAGTATTAGACTCCATCCTGGAAAAGGTGGCAGATAAAAAGGGGTTTCCAGAAGAAACTTAAAAGAAGCCCTTTCGTTCCTTCAATTTCCAGATTAGACCCTATAGGGGCAAAGTGAAGGGAGGTAGGTGGAGTTACCAAAAAGGGGGAAAAGGCAGATGGTTCCTTCTTAACTCCCAAAATAAACAGTCGGATAAACAATGACGCCAGAGTGGGAGGAAGACTGGGGAATTTTCTGTCCCGGTGGGAATCAATCACCGAAAATTCGTGGGCCTTAAACATCATACGGGATGGCGACCAGATAGAATTTTCATCAGCCCCTCCAAGAAAATTCAGGATAACTTTACAGCCCAAAGATTATAGGAAAAATCTGGCAAGGGGCCCTGCAGCTTATAGAGTCTAGGGGTAGTGACCAAAGTCCCAAGTAGAAAGAGGAAGGGGTTTGAGGGGGGCGGAGCCAGCTGTGGAGCAGGAAGGTCGCATGTTAAGTGAGATCCTGCTCTTTCAGCCTAAATTTATCATTTAAAGGCCACTAACAGCTAAATTAAGTGGCTCTGAAAGCTTTGACAAGAAGGGGAGAAGACCCAGCTGCCTTATTTGCTATATTGTGCCTTATAAAAGACGACACTTCTGTTCCCAGACGCGGGGCCTGTTCCCCCTGCAGGCGCCTGTATCTGCGCGCCCAACGAGGAGCTGAGGCCGAGTGGAGAAGAGTAGCCCTTTCCCCAAGCAAGATACAGGGCTCCTTTGAACCGAAGATTTTATTGAAAAGAAAGAAATCAACGCTGGAAAGCTCAGCCAGCACGTAACAGACACTGGAGTCAGCACATTCGGCGGAGACATAGAGCCGACCGAGAGGAAATAGTCCGGCTCCTGAAGATTTAAATTAATCGGCATACTGAAGGGGACACAGAGGTGAAACACCCGTCACTGACACCGGCAGCCCGAGCAAACTATATCAAGGTTAGTGCTGTACTTAACCGGAGCTGGACCGCGGCTGATTCGGGTGAAAGTAGTTCCGGCCGAAACTACCAACAGCTAGGAACGCTGAGCAGCTTCCATTGAGACTGCGATCCATAGATCCCGCCGCGCCTATCTCCCGGCACCTGAAGGGAGCTGTAGTGTGTGCTGCAGAGGGAACTCCCACAGTGGTAAAGGGCACCTCAGTGGGGCTGGTAATTGCCCTGGAGCTCACCTTATAATAGGATTAACCCACTTGCACTAGAGTCTCCCTCTGTTTAAACACGAACTGTGCCAGTATCATCAGGCATTATAAATCAATAGCAGATCACAGCATAGGTACAGCTGAATCACACTGATTTGTGGACTGCAACTAATGTGAATCCCTTCAGCAGATACTTCAGCGGACAAATAGTGATACCTCACTTAGACTGCCTTATACAAAAAGGTGAAAAAAGTATTTTCCTCCACTGAAGGCACAGCCTTAAATTTTTACTGGACTTCCATATTCAACACAGGAGACCTATTCTAAAAGTATATTTAAAGGGACATAGCACTCCGGTCTATGAGAAGCCTATCATTACTATTCTTAAATAGGAGAAGTCCCTAACACCACTATAGATCCATTAGTGTTGGTTGTATGGGTGCAAATATCACCTAACTACCCACATAGCAGTTAAGAAGTGCCTGCTACTGAGCTACAAAAGAGGGGCAGAGTTTTCTGCAGAGTCAAATAGACGTTCATCCCTGCTTTATACTGCATCACCTCTCTAATCAGAGAATAATTCATATCAAAAAATCTTCAGGGTCTCTGGCCCAATATTTTCAGCCTCTTCTTAGAAGATTAAAAGAGGCATCATTATGCAAATCCTCATGTAATTAGCAGCCGCCGCCATCGAGGGCCACATGATAAGAGAATAAGAAGGTCCGACGGTTCTTCCCACACTGACCTAATACTCTTAACGCTCACACAACAAAAGGAGCGACAATTCTGGCTATCTGTTTGAATAGTGATGGTTAAAATTGGCCCAGGCAAACCCAGGCCTACCTCCACTAAGTGTCTTACAGGCTCTCTGGACTCCTACATGCAGAAACGTCCACCTGCGCCACCCACAAAGACCTCCCATACACAAAGACCCACACCCACGGACTCTTTGCTCAAAAATACCACAAGTAACAACCCTCCAGAGATGGACAGCGATCAGGAGGATGACACGAGTCTACCCATATCCAGAGCGTTCCTAGGGCAAGCCCTCTCAAGAGCACTAGAACCAGTAGTGAAGGAACTACAGGATATAAAACAAGAAATGAAATGTATGGGAGGAAGAGTGGAACAATTAGAATCTACGCAAGCACAAATAGTTTTGTATACAGAGGCGACTTCTGCAAATTTCTCATCATGCCAGACACACATGAATAAAATTGTTAACTGGATGGAAGACCAGGAGAATAGAGCAAGGCGCAACAACTTGAGACTTAAGGGGGTTCCAGAATCCATCTCCACAGAAGCCTTACTAGATACAGTCAAACAAATATTCTCTGCCATTCTAGGAGATAAATACGTGTTGGAGATCTCCATCGAAAGAGCACACAGAGCGCTCCGCTCCAAACCACAAGGGTCAGACCCACCGAGAGACGTAATTTGTCGTCTATTCAATTCCAGAGTGAGAGACGATATCCTGAAGTTTGCTCGTGTCAAACCCATGGTCAAAATAGAGGGGTCTGAAATCTCAATTTATCAGGACCTAGCCAGAATCACCCTGTCTAAAAGGAACATGCTCCGCCCTTTAACAGAGGTCCTGCGTCACAGGAACATCCCTTACAGATGGCTTTTCCCATTTGGCCTCTCCTTTAATGTTGAAGGGAAAAGATATATTCTGAGAGAACACTCCGAATTGGAAGGAATCCTATCAGCATTGCAAATCACAGATGTGGACATCCCAGACTGGGCACCGATACATGACCTCACCAGCCTGCCGAAGGTCCCTCCCCCCACACCATGGGAAACTATTGGAGCAGAAAGGAAGAGCCGCAGCAAAAAACGTCAGGGAAAACGGACTCCGAGACGACTAGACGTTGACCCCACCTGAGAACTGATCTATTTCGGGAGATGCCCACTCACTGCTACCCCCTGAATCCAGCCTACACAGTATGAATGCAGATTACGTTCAATGTTTATTATGGTAACACTACTTGTTGAGTGCATTTCTGTTTATGCGGTTCAATCGATGGGTTGGGGTGGAGGGGAGAGCTGTCACACCACATAAGGGATCACCGAGACAAAGGGCTCCCCCATACTTACAGGGGATTGTGCGGCTCTCCCTTCCACCCTTCAACACTACTCCTCATGACTAGAGAGTGGGCTCGGATGTACTCCTCCGTCCCGATCTATACCTTTCGGAATTCTGAGACCTCTTATTTTATTCAAAACTACGTCAAAAATGATATTGCCCTCAGGGCTGTTACTTACAATGTTAGCATATATGCTAGTACTGTTTTATTTGGTACTGTTTTCTTACATGTTCACTCCACCCCAAATGTTATATTCAATACTCTCACGGACAAGTCTCACTTACTTGTTCTCTACCCATCCCACACCCCCCTCTAAACCACAATCCTTGGACCCCACATACTATTATCATACAGCACCCTGGTACACCCACATCACTCGAGTACTACCTTGTCATCCTCCTCCATGACTACTGTACACTTAATCACATATAATGTCAGAGGCCTGAACTCTCCAATTAAACGCAGTCAAGTGCTCCAAGCCCTGAAAAAATCCTGCGCTGATGTCTTATTCCTTCAGGAAACCCACTTCCTCGCAGAAAGGACACCAACATTCCAAAAGCATTTTTACAATCAGTGGCACCACTCACATACCCCCACAAAGAACTCCAGAGGGGTGGCCATAGCCTTCTCTAAGCACACCACTTTTGAACTGGAGAGCTCGTATAGAGATAAAGAAGGCAGACTATTAGTTCTCATCGGGTTACTAAATGGTAAACAGATCACATTAGCGAACCTTTACGCCCCCAACACACAACAACCCCAATGGATCAGAGATAATATGACACTAATACATAGCATGACGAAAGGAATCCTGGTGATAGGTGGCGATTTCAATGTTTCACTTGACCCGCTCCTAGACACCTCCTCTGGAAGAACTGCTCTCTCATATAAGGCACTAAGACATATTAAGAAGTCATTGCAGATGCTGTCCTTGACTGATGTGTGGCGTTTTCTCCATCCATCGGCGAAGGATTACACTTTATACTCACCACCACACAATTCTTACCACAGAATTGACTACTTCTTTCTCCAACAATCATCCCTCACTAATGTTCAATCAGCCTCAATAGGCTCAGGAGTACATTCAGATCACTCTCCGTTAGGAATTCATATACTAATGTCAGATCGCCCAGAAATACGGCCACCTTGGAGACTCAATGAAACCCTTCTCTCCACTACAGAGGACCAAAAAAGAATCACAGACAGTCTCAACTCCTACTTCGAGTTGAATAATAATATAGAAGTCTCTACGCCAGTAGTATGGGAGGCACATAAAGCAACCATCAGGGGCGAGTTTATATCTGTAGGCACATACCGTAAAAAACAGAGGGAGCAAGAAATCAGATCCCTACAGATGACGATTTCCCACCTCGAAAAACTTCATAAACAATCCCTTATAGCGCCAATCCTCCAAAAGCTCACAGAATCCCGACTACAGCTTAGAGATTTATTAAACAAAAACTCAGCCAAACTATATATGTCAGTAAAACATTCCTTTTATGCCCATGGAGATAAAGCATCAAAATTGATGATGTCCCTCATCAAAAGAAGAAAGCCCCACACTTTCATTAGGGAAATTAAGGATAAAGAAGGAATCACTACTACTGATCCCGGAAAGATTGAAAAAGAATTTATTAACTTCTACACTTCTTTATACCAACTGCGTTCCTCAGAGAAACAGAAGAATACGCAGGACACTCTCTCGGCAATATCAAATTTCCTATCCCGTGCATCTCTGCCTAAACTAGACCCCAGTGTATACACAAACCTGTTGAAACCTTTCACACAGATGGAGGTTCAGTCCGCCCTGCGAAGCTGTCCTAAACAGAAAGCACCGGGTCCGGATGGTCTTCCCTGCTCTTATTATAATACATTCTCGGATGTCCTTCTCCCTCACCTGACGGATACATTCAATGCGTACCTCTCAGGGTCTAGCATACCAAAACAGGCCCTTGAAGCCTACATCACCTTAATTCACAAGGAAGGGAAAGATGCCAACCAATGTGGAAGCTATAGGCCAATTTCCCTGTTAAATACAGACTTAAAATTATACGCAAGCTTACTGGCCAATAGACTTAAACCTTTGATACCCTCTTTGATATCTCCTGAGCAGGTGGGGTTTGTGTCCGGAAGGGAGGGGAAGGACAACACACTGAGAATTCTCTCCATCATTCAAATAGCTAATCAGAAGAAAATCCCCCTGGTCCTGCTGGGTACCGACGCCGAGAAGGCCTTCGACAGGGTGGACTGGACCTTCATGAAACAGGTACTTCTACACTTTGGTATCCCACAAGAGTTTGTTAAGGCCATCTTTTTAATGTATGATACCCCCTCAGCGAGACTACGTTTAAACCAAAACCTATCAGCACCTTTTCATATATGTAACGGGACAAGACAGGGCTGCCCACTCTCGCCGATCCTTTTTGCCCTTTCACTCGAACCACTATTAGCTTCCATTAGACTTCACCCAGATATAAAGGGATTTAGTGACGGCAAACATGAGCATACAGCCGCTGCTTACGCAGATGATATTTTATTGACTTTGTCAAATCCCTCTATCGCCTTCCCAGCACTGCAGAATGTGTTAAGGGAGTATGGCATGTTATCTAACTTCAAAATAAATGCCTCCAAGTCAGAAGCATTGGGGTTTAATATCGGTGAGGAAGAAATAGATATTTTACGCACCCAATATCCCTTTCATTGGCCAAAAGCATATATCACATACCTAGGTATAAAAATTAGCTCTAAATGGAGCGAACTATACTCACTCAACTATGCCCAAATTCCAAATACCTTTAGCCAAATATTGTCCTCGTGGTCCTTACCTTTTTTGTCTTGGATGGGACGAAAAAACCTTATAAAGGCGATACTACTTCCTAAGCTGACGTACCTGTTTCAGACTCTCCCGATACCACTCCCATCATCTTTTTTCAATAAACTACACAGAATTGTTAGTAACTACGTTTGGGACGGCAAAAAACCCTGATTGAACCGAAACCTATTAGCTCAGCATAAATCAAGAGGAGGTATGTCGGTTCCTGATTGGAGACTTTACTACGAAGCCACACATCTTGCCAGGATAGTATTTTGGCTGAGGACGGAAAAAAATAAACTCTGGCTTCCATTAGAGAGCATACTAGCTACAACCCCTCTCAGAGCAATGCTGTGGAAGAAAAAAGAAAAACCCGTTTCCCAACTCACACTAAATGTGATCACACAAACCACCCTCTCACTGTGGTACCTGTACATGGACTCCCTCAGTCCTGTATTATCCCCCTTAATGACGATAACTGATATCGCAGAACTACATCAGGAGAAATATAAGAATACAGGTTTAAGGTTTGAAGATGTCAGCTCCATAACGCTACACTCCTTTCTTAATCCGGAACAGTTAGATGACCCACTCAACCACATTCCAATGCATACGCTACATAAAGCACATGTCCGCTCTCTAATAAAACCATATCTTAACCAAGCCACTAGCTCCAGAGAACTCACACTATTCGAAAAATTAGCGGCCTCCTCCAATCCTCCAAAACATTTGTTATCACAGATTTATAACATCTTACAACAGATTAAATATCCATACGCCAGAGGCTACCTGGGTGATTGGGAAAAGGATCTAAATACCACCTGGTCCACTGCAGAAACCAAACAAATATATATCAAATCGCATAGTATTTCTAGATGTACCCGACTCCAAGAAAACTCATATAAGATAGTCACTAGATGGTACCGAACGCCCGTGAGACTTAAGCAGATGACATGCCTAAACTCAGACACATGCTGGAAATGTAAAGGATCAAGAGGCACATATATCCACATGTGGTGGGAATGTCCAGTAATCAAACCATTTTGGACACAAGTACTCAGCTACATAAAAAAGATATGCACCCTAACACAAGACCCAACTCTAGCCTCTATATTCCTCAACATCCGTCTAGATGATATACCACCGAACAATAGGACACTTTTCCAGCACCTTACAGCTGCAGCTAAGCTATTGATTCCTCAACACTGGAACCAACCAAGTTCTCCCACCATCTCACAGTGGCTACACAAAGTTAACCATATTTTCCATATGGAGGAGCTATCAGCGTGGGAACTGAGAGCTCACTCGAGATTTCTTAAGATATGGGATAGCTGGGTTAAATGCTGCGCTTCCACTCAGGTGCTACAATTATTATCAGATTAAATTTAAACATCACCTTAGGTGCTCACAATCCACAACATTTTGCGAGGTCCTCCCTTGTTCACCCCATCCCCCCCCCCTTATATCCCCCCTCCCCTCCCTTTGTTGTATCCTCCTTTTACAGTTCTTTCCATTTTCTCATCATGGACGGAACAAGGAATACTTGAACAATTTGAAATATCACATTTACACCACTTCCTTCCGTCACTCACTTTGTTCATGAATTATGCTTTATCCTTATATGATTAGATCTGACCGATTGTAATATTTGATCTTTAGCTGTGCATTGTCATAACTTCTATTGTAAAACTGATTTACTCCTCTCCACATATACAATGTACCTCTATTGTTATTCCTTATAACTTTGAAAAATCAATAAAAAGAATATTGAAAAGAAAAAGAAAGAGGAAGGGGTTGTTATTCCAGTTTATTCCTGGTGCAAAAACCACATGGTACCTTCCGCACCATTATAAATTTAAAGGGTCTAAACAAGGTGGTCACATACAGAAAGTTCAAAATGGAATCCATAACATCCATCATTCCCTTGATCAAAGCAGGAGAGACTTCATGACGTCCATAGACTTAAAGGACGCGTACAATCACGTCCCCATAAACAAGTCATCTCAGAAATTCGTCAGATTCACCCTAGTGGACAGTTTAGGAGAGGTAAAACACTTCCAGTTCAGTGTTACCCTTTGGAATCTCATCTGCCCCAAGGGTATTCACGAAGCTCGTAGTAGAAATGATATCTCCCCTGAGAGCAGAAGGAATAAAAATATTCCCATACTTGGACGATTTTCTGGTCTTAGGACCCTCAAAGCAAGAAACGGCCAGCATTACCAAAGATCTGATGTGCAGATTTTCAGACCTATGTTGGGTAATAAACCTAAAAAAATCATGCATAATCCCTTCAACCAAAATTAAATTTCTGGGAGTGATCCTGGATTCTGTGTCCCAGATCACATCCCTCCCTCAGGAGAAAATAACATCCTTTATGGACAAAACAAAGAAATTCCAAAGTCAATCTCAGTGCTCCATTCGCAGTGCCATGAGCCTCCTGGGTATGATGACTTCCTGTATAACAGCAGTATCTTGGTCTCAGGCTCACACCAGGGTGATCCAGTCGTGGATCCTGAGAAATTGGGACAAGAGACAGTGCTCTCTAGAAAAAAGAATCCCCATTCCAAATCACGTAAAATCAGATTTAAACTGGTGGACGAAAGAGAGAAACCTGCTAAAAGGGATACCCTGGGTAAAAGATCCAGAGATCCAGATAAACACGGATGCAAGCGGTACAGGATGGGGAGCAAAAATAGGCTCGCTAAATTTCCAGGGCACTTGGTCAGACACAATGTCAAGAAGAGAGGTGCTGAAGGTGTCCCAAGACAGGATCTCAGGAAATCACCTGAAAATCTTTTCGAACAACGTAACTGCTGTCGCATATCTGAAACATCAAGGGGGCAGAAGATCTACAAGCTTAAAAGAACTGGCGGAAAAAATATTCTCCTGGGCCGAAAAATGTTCTCAATCGCAACTATCCATTTAAACGGCACAGAAAACATACAGGCGGACTTCCTCAGCAGGATGACCATAGATCCAGGAGAATGGACCCTAAGCTCAGACGTGTTTCATCAGATCACCATTAGATGGGGGGGTCCCCCAGATAGACCTGTTTGCGTCAAGGAAAAATGCAAAGGTCCATCCTTTCTGCTCCCTAAACCCAAGGGACAACCCTTGGACAACAGATGCATTCTCAATCAGGTGAACTTGGGATCTGGCCTATGCCTTTCCCCCTTGGCCGTTGATGCCCAGAGTGCTGCAGAAAATAAGATCGGACCCAGTAACAATAATTCTGGTTGTCCCATACTGGACGAAAAGTTGGTTCCCAGTACTAAAAGCTATCTCTGGAAGAACCCTGGAGATTCCCCCTACAGGAAGACAATATTTCTCAGGGTCCAATTCTTCACCAGAATCCAGGTCTGTTCAAATTATCAGCCTGGATCCTGAGCGTGAGGGCCTAAAAAGCAGAGGGCTATCAGAGAGGGTTATAAATACCCTTAAATCTAGCAGGAAAGAAGTCACCTCTGCAATATATCTTAAAATATGGAAGAAATACTGTAGTTGGCTGGGCCAGTGCCCTCCAGCAGACTCCTCCCTGAATATTGAAAATATACAGGATTTTTCGCCAACGGGGTCTAGATCTGGGTCTCAAACCGAGCACTCTTAAAGTACAAGTCTCGGCCTTGGGGGGGCCTGCTATGATGCGGACCTAGCTAGGGTTGGGCAATATACCGGTATCACGATATACCGCGGTATTAAAAAAACGGCGATATGGCAATATCGCTGTTTCCAAAATACCGCGGTATTTTGTGACATCATCAAAGCGGTCAGCGCACATTGCCGTCTTGCCTCCTTGTGGCCCCCCCATACAGTGTAACGCCTCCTTGTGGCCGCCCCCCCCCCCATACAGTGTAACGCCTCCTTGTGGCCGCCCCCCCATACAGTGCAACCCTAGACCTAGCCAGCCATAGGTGGATAAGGAGGTTTATAAGGGCTGCCCCCAGATTAAGGCCATCCCTAACCCCTAGGACGCCTCAGTGGGACTTAAAGGGGTTGTCCGGGTTCAGAGCTGAACCCGGACATACCCTTATTTTCACCCCGGCAGCCCCCCTGAGCCTAGCATCGGAGCATCTCATGCTCCGATGCGCTCCAGTGCCCTGCGCTAGATCGCTCAGGGCACGGGCTCTTTTGTTTTCAATAACACACTGCCAGGCGGTAACTTCCACCCAGCAGTGTGTTCGGTGACGTCACCGGCTCTGAGGGGCGGGCTTTAGCTCTGCCCTAGCCGTTTTACTGCCTAGGGCAGAGCCTAATCCCGCCCATCAGTGCCGGTGACATCACCGAGGTTCTTGTCAGCCCCATGGAGAGCCCCGGTACGTCACCGGAACTCTGAAAAATGCCTTTGCCCTGTGCAATTTAGCGCAGGGCAAAGGAGAGCATCGGAGCATGAACTGCTCCGATGCTCATGTCAGGGGGGCTGCCTGGGTGAAAATGGAGCTCTGAACCTGGACAACCCCTTTAAACCTGGCCCTGAGAAGCCTTACAAGTTCACCATTTTCTCCTACCCAGGATATTTCTCTCAAACACCTTTCATTAAAAGCAGCTTTTCTAGTGGCCATTACTTTAGCCAGACGACTGGACGAGTTCCAGGCACTGTCCTGCCGGGAACCATATCTTACTATCTTCCCAGATAGAATAACTTTACGTTTTGGATCCGGGTTTCCTCCCGAAAGTGGTGTCAGAATTTCACAGAGATCAGGAAATTATTCTTCCATCCTTTCCCAAATTTGGTCCATCACAAGATCAGTTCCAGCTCCTGGATGTTTGGGATACTATCATACGGTACCTAGATTCAACGAAGGAATTTAGGAAGGATGATCTTTTCATTCAATATGCCGGCCCAAACAAGGGAAGAAAGGCATCCAAAGCCACCATCGGAAGATGGATCAAAACTACCATTGCTTGTTGCTATCAGAAGTCGGGTCTAAACAGCCCCACAAATATAAAGGCTCACTCGGCAAGGGCCATGGCTTCTTCGTGGGCAGAGAAAGGGGGTGTCTCCTTAGACAGAATTTGTAGAGCGACCACATGGTCGAGTATAAATACCTTTATCAAAGATTACCGAATTAATGTGTCAGACTTTGCGGATTTAACCTTCGGTCAGAAGGTTCTGCAAGCAGTTGCCCACCCTATTAAATAATAATCTGGTAGCTCTCCTAGTAGAGCCATCATGGTGGACGAAATGGAGAAACTGTAATTGGACTTACCGGTAATTCTGTTTCCTTGAATCCACCATGACGGCCCAGACCCCCCCCCCCCCCCCGAGATTTAACCACTTCAGCCCCGCTAGCTGAAACCCCCTTCATGACCAGAGCACTTTTTACACTTCGGCACTACACTACTTTCACCGTTTATCGCTCGGTCATGCAACTTACCACCCAAATTAATTTTACCTCCTTTTCTTCTCACTAATAGAGCTTTCATTTGGTGGTATTTCATTGCTGCTGACATTTTTTTGCAAAAAAATGACATTTTTCACTTTCAGCTGTAAAATTTTGCAAAAAAAAACGACATCCATATATAAATTTTTCGCTAAATTTATAGTTCTACATGTCTTTGATAAAAAAAAATGTTTGGGCAAAAAAAAAAATGGTTTGGGTAAAAGTTATAGCGTTTACAAACTATGGTACAAAAATGTGAATTTCCGCTTTTTGAAGCAGCTCTGACTTTCTGAGCACCTGTCATGTTTCCTGAGGTTCTACAATGCCCAGACAGTAGAAAAACCCCACAAATGACCCCATTTCGGAAAGTAGACACCCTAAGGTATTCGCTGATGGGCATAGTGAGTTCATAGAACTTTTTATTTTTTGTCACAAGTTAGCGGAAAATGATGATGATTTTTTATTTTTATTTTTTTCTTACAAAGTCTCATATTCCACTAACTTGCGACAAAAAATAAAAAATTCTAGGAACTCGCCATGCCCCTCACGGAATACCTTGGGGTGTCTTCTTTCCAAAATGGGGTCACTTGTGGCGTAGTTATACTGCCCTGGCAATTTAGGGGCCCAAATGTGTGAGAAGAACTTTGCAATCGAAATGTGTAAAAAATGACCGGTGAAATCCGAAAGGTGCACTTTGGAATATGTGCCCCTTTGCCCACCTTGGCTGCAAAAAAGTGTCACACATCTGGTATCACCGTACTCAGGAGAAGTTGGGGAATGTGTTTTGGGGTGTCATTTTACATATACCCATGCTGGGTGAGAGAAATATCTTGGCAAAAGACAACTTTTCCAATTTTTTTATACAAAGTTGGCATTTGACCAAGATATTTTTCTCACCCAGCATGGGTATATGTAAAATGACACCCCAAAACACATTCCCCAACTTCTCCTGAGTACGGCGATACCAGATGTGTGACACTTTTTTGCAGCCAAGGTGGGCAAAGGGGCACATATTCCAAAGTGCACCTTTCGGATTTCGCAGGCCATTTTTTACACATTTTGATTGCAAGGTACTTCTTACACATTTGGGCCCCTAAATTGCCAGGGCAGTATAACTACACCACAAGTGACCCCATTTTGGAAAGAAGACACCCCAAGGTATTCCGTGAGGGGCACGGCGAGTTCCTAGAATTTTTTATTTTTTGTCGCAAGTTAGTGGAATATGAGACTTTGTAAGGAAAAAAGAAAAAAAAAGAAAAATCATCATTTTCCGCTAACTTGTGACAAAAATAAAAAATTCTAGGAACTCGCCGTGCCCCTCACGGAATACCTTGGGGTGTCTTCTTTCCAAAATGGGGTCACTTGTGGCGTAGTTATACTGCCCTGGCAATTTAGGGGCCCAAATGTGTAAGAAGTACCTTGCAATCAAAATCTGTAAAAAATGGCCTGGGAAATCCAAAAGGTGCACTTTGGAATATATGCCCCTTTGCCCACCTTGGCTGCAAAAAAGTGTCACACATCTGGTATCGCCGTACTCAGGAGAAGTTGGGGAATGTGTTTTGGGGTGCCATTTTACATATAACCATGCTGGGTGAGAGAAATATCTTGGCAAAAGACAACTTTTCCCATTTTTTTATACAAAGTTGGCATTTGACCAAGATATTTTTCTCACCCAGCATGGGTATATGTAAAATGACACCCCAAAACACATTGCCCAACTTCTCCTGAGTACGGCGATACCACATGTGTGACATTTTTTTGCAGCCTAGATGCGCAAAGGGGCCCAAATTCCTTTTAAGAGGGCATTTTTAGACATTTGGATCCCAGACTTCTTCTCACACTTTCGGGCCCCTAAAAAGCCAGGGCAGTATAAATACCCCACATGTGACCCCACTTTGGAAAGAAGACACCCCAAGGTATTCAATGAGGGGCCTGGCGAGTTCCTAGAATTTTTTTTTTTTTTTGCATAAGTTAGCGGATATTGATTTTTTTTTGTTTTTTTCCTCACAAAGTCTCACTTTCCGCTAACTTAGGACAAAAATTTCAATCTTTCATGGACTCAATATGCCCCTCACGGAATACCTTGGGGTGTCTTCTTTCCGAAATGGGGTCACATGTGGGGTATTTATACTGCCCTGGCTTTTTAGGGGCCCTAAAGCGTGAGAAGAAGTCTGGAATATAAATGTCTAAAAATGTTTACGCATTTGGATTCCGTGAGGGGTATGGTGAGTTCATGTGAGATTTTATTTTTTGACACAAGTTAGTGGAATATGAGACTTTGTAAGAAAAAACAAAAACAAACAAAAAATTTCCGCTAACTTGTGCCAAAAAAAATGTCTGAATGGAGCCTTACAGGGGGGGGGGGGGGGGGGGGGTGATCAATGACAGGGGGGTGATCAATGACAGGGGGGTGATCACCCATATAGACTCCCTGATCACCCCCCTGTCACTGATCACCCCCCCTGTAAGGCTCCATTCAGACATCCGCATGATTTTTTACGGATCCATGGATACATGTATCGGATCCACAGAACGGATGCGGACGTCTGAATGGAGCCTTACAGGGGGGTTATCAATGACAGGGGGTGATCAGGGTAATCAGGGTGATCACCCCCCTGTCACTGATCACCCCCCCTGTAAAGCTCCATTCAGACATCCGCATGATTTTTTACGGATCCATGGATACATGGATCGGATCCACAGAACGCATGCGGACGTCTGAATGGAGCCTTACAGGGGGGTTATCAATGACAGGGGGTGATCAGGGTAATCAGGGTGATCACCCCCCTGTCACTGATCACCCCCCCTGTAAGGCTCCATTCAGACATCCGCATGATTTTTTACGGATCCATGGATACATGTATCGGATCCACAAAACGCATGCGGACGTCTGAATGGAGCCTTACAGGGGGGTTATCAATGACAGGGGGTGATCAGGGTAATCAGGGTGATCACCCCCCTGTCACTGATCACCCCCCCCTGTAAAGCTCCATTCAGACATCCGCATGATTTTTTACGGATCCATGGATACATGTATCGGATCCACAGAACGCATGCGGACGTCTGAATGGAGCCTTACAGGGGGGTTATCAATGACAGGGGGTGATCAGGGTAATCAGGGTGATCACCCCCCTGTCACTGATCACCCCCCCTGTAAGGCTCCATTCAGACATCCGCATGATTTTTTACGGATCCATGGATACATGGATCGGATCCACAAAACGCATGCGGACGTCTGAATGGAGCCGCTGGCAGGCTGGAGATCCACTCGCTTACCTTCCGTTCCTGTGAGCGCGCGCGCCTGTGTGCGCGCGTTCACAGGAAATCTCGGCTCACGCGAGATGACGCCAATCGGCGTTAGTGTGACCTGGCAGCGCCGCAGCATTGACGCCTTTCGGCGTTAGTGTGACGGCAGAAGGTTAAATAGGAAGTGAGGTCATCACTCAGTGCCCGTTTATTTGGATTTCTTCCCTGGGTGTTTTGACTTCAGTGATCTTCCTTGTATTGAACTCCTGCCTGATATCCCGACTATTCTACAGCCTGCTGATTTTTTACCTTGCCGCCAGATCATGAATGACCTTAGCCTGCCTGACTCTTCTCCGGATTTTGATTCTGAACTATTCGCCTGACGACACTTTGCCTGGATCTCAAGCACACTATTTCCACTTCGGACACTACCTTTTACAGGTACCTTACAGTCTCATGATTAGATGGAAGACTAGGGTTAATCTGGTGAAAGGACCTGAGTGTAGTGTGAAAAGCATCTACAATTTGATGTGTATTTAGGTAACAGGTTAAAATCATGGAGTGACCGATGGAGAAGGCTTTTCCCTCCCCTTGGTTTTGGAGAGGAGGGATTAGTGCACATTTAAGTTTATGCTCTCAATCGTGATACTTTTGTTACGAATAAGGACGATATGTCTGAAACGCGTTAACAATCACTGTATGCAAAGTGGATGTGTCTGCTGTACCATTTATTATAAAAATAAAGGAGAGGTTTTAGAGGACTTAAATTGAATCCGAAGCAGTTTTTCCTCATATTTTCTGCATTGCCGTAACTGTGACTCACCCAAGGCTTCAGGAGTCGGGAGCAATATAGACCGGACAGGTGAGCTGGAAAAGTATGTGTCCATTTCCTCTTTAGCATAAGGCAGCATGACCTCTTCAAGTATTCTTATGTATTCAAACTGATCCATGATCCGTGGTATGCGACAAATAGGCCCAACACCTTAGTATGAGAAACATCCCCATATCATGATGCTTGCGCCACCATGCTTCACTGTCTTCACAGTGTACTGTGGCTTGAATTCAGTGTTTGGGGGGGGGGGGGGGGGGGGTCGTCTGATAACTCCGGTTACTAGACCCAAAAAGAACAATCTTACTTACATCAGTCCACAAAATGTCTCTTTAGGCCAGTCACTGTGCTCTTTGGCAAATTGTAACCTCTTCAGCACATGTCTTTTTTTTTTTTTTCAACAGTGGGACTTTGCGGGGGCTTCTTGCAGATAGCTTGGCTTCACATAGGTGTCTTCTAATTGTAACAGTACTCACAGGTAACTTTAGACCTTTGTTGATCTTCCTGGAGCTGATTGTTGGCTGAGTCCTTGCCATTTTGGCTATTCTTCTATCCATTCAAATGGTAGTTTTCTGCTTTCTTCCACGTCTTTCAGGTTTTGGTTGCCATTTTAAAGAATTTGTGATAATTTTAGCTGAGCAGCCTATCATTTTCCCCTCTCCAATCAACTTTTTAATCAAGGTACACTGTTCTTCTGAACAATGTCTGGAACGACCCGTTTTCCTAAGAATTTCAGAGAGAAATGCACTGTAACCAGCATGTACAACATTTGCTGCTCCTCCATTCACGCAGACACGACAATCGAAATTGAACGAGCAACTGGAGTCATTGAAAAGCCCCTGTGTGTCCACAAGAAGGTGTCTGTATATTTAATTCAATTGGCACTGTAGCTTTGTTCTCTACAGTAAGGCTGGGAGAACAAGATCCTTCCTCAAATTTCAGGAAGACATCATCGAGAACCTCCTGTATCCACCACCTTTTTTTTTTTGCAATTTTTTTCGGCAGAAATCTTTTCATCCACATTGATGCGACTGAAGAAATCTGTGCCGTTTATTTTTTCTTTCAGCCCGGAGCTGAACGGAAAAAAAAATATCTCATTACCCGTATGCTCAATATAAGGCCTCATGCACACGACCGTTTTTTTTTTTAAGGTCCGTGATCTGTGACCGTTTTTTGGTCTGTGGGTCTTCCTTGATTTTTGGATGATCCACGGACATGAAAAATGAAAAAAAAAATATGTAAGTCAAGTTTGCCATTGAAATGATAGGAAAAAAAGGACACGGATCAGACACGGATCACGGACGCGGATGACAATCTTGTGTGCATCCGTGATTTTTCACGGACCCATTGACTTGAATGGGTCCGTGAACCGTTGGCCGTGAAAAAAATAGGACAGGTCATATTTTTTTTCACGGCCAGGAAACGCTGATCACGGATGCGGCTGCCAAACGGTGCATTTTCCAATTTTTCCACGGACCCATTGAAAGTCAATGGGTCCGCGGAGAAAAACGGCACAACGGCCACGGATGCACACAACGGCCGTGTGCATGAGGCCTAAGGAGAATAGCAGAAACTCCTAATGCTGGCCATACATGTAAGGCCTCATGCACACGACAGTTTTTTTTCACGGTCCGCAAAAACGGGGTCCGTGGGTCCGTGATCCGTGACCGTTTTTTCGTCCGTGGGTCTTCCTTGATTTTTGGAGGATCCACGGACATGAAAAAAAAGTCGTTTTGGTGTCCGCCTGGCCGTGCGGAGCGAAACGGATCCGTCCTGAATTACAATGCAAGTCAATGGGGACGGATCTGTTTGACGTTGACACAATATGGTGCAATTGCAAACGGATCCGTCCCCATTGACTTTCAATGTAAAGTCAGGAGTCCCTTTACTTTCACACTTGTGTTCATATAATGCAGACGGTGGCTCCGTTCAGAGCGGATCCATCTGCATTATATTGTTAAAACATTTCTAAGTGTGAAAGTAGCCTCAGACGGATCCGTCCATACTTTACATTGAAAGTCAATGGGGGACGGATCTGTTTGAAAATTGAGCCACAGTGTGTCATCTTCAAACGGATCCGTCCCCATTGACTTACATTGTAAGTCTGGACGGATCCGCTTGCCTCCGCACGGCCAGGCGGACACCCGAACATAACTTGAAGCGTCCCCATCACCATGGGAACGCCTCTATGTTAGAATATACTGTCGGATATGAGCTACATCGTGAAACTCAGATCCGACAGTATATTCTAACACAGAGGCGTTCCCATGGTGATGGGGACGCTTCAGGTTAGAATATACTGAAAAACTGTGTATATGACTGCCCCCTGCTGCCTGGCAGCACCCGATCTCTTACAGGGGGCCGTGATCAGCACATTTAACTCCTCGGGTGCCGCACCTGAAGGGGTTAATTGTACTATCATATCCCCCTGTAAAAGATCAGGGCTGCCAGGCAGCAGGGGGCAGACCCCCCCCCCCCAGTTTGAATATCATTGGTGGCCCTCCCTCCCTCTATTGTAATAAATCGTTGGTGGCACAGTGTGCCCCCCCTCCCTCCCTCCCTCCCTCCCTCCCTCTATTGTAATAAATCGTTGGTGGCACAGTGTGCGCCCAACATCGGCCCCCCCTCCCTCTATAGCAGTAACAACATTGGTGGCAGTGTGCGGCCTCCCATCTCCCCCCCCCCCGATCATTGGTGGCAGCGTAGTTCCGATCGGAGTCCCAGTTTAATCGCTGGGGCTTCGATCGGTAACCATGGCAACCAGGAAGCTACTGCAGCCCTGGTTGGCATGGTTACTTAGCAATAGTATAATAGTAGAAGATTCATACTTACCTGCTTGCTGTTGCGATGTCTGTGACCGGCCGGGAGCTCCTCCTACTGGTAAGTGACAGTTCTTTAGCAATGCGCCGCACAGACCTGTCACTTACCAGTAGGTGGAGCTCCCGGCCGGACACGAACATCGCAGCAGCAAGCAGGTAACTATGAATCTTCTACTATTGTACTATTGCTAAGTAACCATGGCAACCAGGACTGCAGTAGCGTCCTGATTGCCATGGTTACCGATCGGAGCCCCAGCGATTAAACTGGGACTCCGATCGGAACTCCGCTGCCACCAATGATCGGGGGGGGGGGGATGGGAGGCCGCACCCTGGCCACCAATGTTGTTAATGCTATAGAGGGAGAGGGGGCCGATGGGGGGCGCACACTGTGCCGCACCTGAAGGGGTTAATTGTGCTGATCACGTCCCCCTGTAAGAGATCGGGTGCTGCCAGGCAGCAGGGGGCAGTCTTGTACACAGTTTGTAGTGTATTCTAACTAGAAGCGTCCCCATCACCATGGGAACGCTTCTGTGTTAGAATATACTGTCGGATATGAGTTTTCACGAAGTGAAAACTTAGATCTGAAAAAGCTTTTATGCAGACGGATCTTCGGATCCGTCTGTATGAAAGCAACCTACGGCCACGGATCACGGACACGGATGCCAATCTTGTGTGCAGCCGTGTTCTTTCACGGACCCATTGACTTGAATGGGTCCGTGAACCGTTGTCCGTCCAAAAAATAGGACAGGTCATATTTTTTTGACGGACAGGATACACAGATCATGGCCTCGGCTGCAAAACGGTGCATTTTCCGATTTTTCCACGGACCCATTGAAAGTCAATGGGTCCGCGAAAAAAAACGGAAAACGGCACAACGGCCACGGATGCACACAACGGTCGTGTGCATGAGGCCTAATGATTGCGGAGTCGGTGAATGCCAGGGCAGTACAAACACCCCACAAATGACCCCATTTTGGAAAGAAGACGCCCCAAGGTATTCGCTGAGGGGCATATTGAGTCCATGAAAGATTGAACTTTTTTTCCCAAGTTAGCAGAAAGGGAGACTTTGTGAGGAAAAAAAAAACAAACTAAAAAAATCTATTTTGAATTTAACTTGTGGCAAAAAAAAAAATTGGATGAACTCTCCATGGTCCTCATGGAATACCTTGGCGTGTAGTCTTTCCAAAACTGGGGTCACATGTGGGGTATTTAGGCTGCCCTGGCATTTTTGGGGACCTAAAGTGTGAAAAGTAATTTTGAATCCAAATGCGTAAAAATGCCCTGTGAAATCCTGAAAGTACTCATTCGAAATTGGGCCCCTTTGCGCATCTTGGCTGCAAAAAAGTGTTGCACATGTGGTATCGCCGTACTCAAAAGAAGTAGGGCAATGTGTATTGGGGTGTATTTTTACATATAATCGTAAATGTAGATGGTAGTCGCCAAACTAGTTAATCACTATCACTGAAAACGACTACCTAAAAATTAACTTTTATTGAAATAATCTAAAATAAATAATCCCTACCAAAGGGATACACAGTAGTGCAAAAACAACACAGAAAACCGACTACACAAAACAGAGAGTCTGGATCAGACAGAAAGCTAAGCTTGAGGAAGACAAAAAAGGGGGGGAGAGGGGGAAAGCACCGGGGCAACACGTGCCAAATCAGTGTCTATCCCTGTGATGTCCCTTGTCAAGTCCTCAGCCCGGAGATGTGCCTTGATGGTAGGCACACTCCGTCCACATGCCTATACTGTCTATCCTTATGATGCCCTTGGTGTACTAGCCCATATGGATATTTGGGTACTAGTATGTATTAGATACTGGTTGTTAAACCACGTGTCCCGACGCGTTCCCCCCCCCCCCTCCTTCTCCTTCAAAAGGGGGTTCATCAGGGAACATATATGTACATCAGTGTCAAACGGACACAAGAAGTGCTCAACAAGTATCAAAAAAGATGAATCAAGCATAAATAATTAACTGGAGGCCAAACCAAACCATAAACCACCAGATACAAAAATGACCACAACCAAAGAGTAGTCAAGAGTATACTTAACTAATGGTCATGATGAAGGTCAAGCTTAGTGGTCCAAGATGGTGGTCTCAGGAAGGGCCTCCAGGGGGCAAAAAGTGATGTGGAATATGAGACTTTTTTTGTTTTTTCTTACAATCATTTTCCGCTAACTTGTGACAAAAAATAAAAACTTCCATGCACTCACTATGCCCATCAGCGAATACCTAAGGGTGTCTACTTTCCGAAATGGGGTCATTTGTGGGGTGTTTCTACTGTCTGGGCATTGTAGAACCTCGGGAAACATGACAGGTGCTCAGAATGTCAGACCTGCTTCAAAATGCGGAAATTCACATTTTTGTACCATAGTTTGTGAACGCTATAACTTTTTGCGCAAACCAATAAATAAACACTTATTGCATTTTTTTTTATCAAAGACATGTGGAACAATAAATTTTGAGAAAAATTTATATAGAAATGTAGTTTTATTTCAAACATTTTACAACTGAAAAATGTAATTTTTTTGCAAAAATTTCGGTCAATTTCTATTAATATCAAAAAAAGTTAAAATGTCAGCAGCAATGAAATACCACCAAATGAAAGTTCTATTAGTGAGAAGAAAAGGAGGTAAATTTCATTTGGGTGGTAAGTTGTATGACCGATCAATAAACCGTGAAAGTAGTGTAGTGAAGAACTTTAGAAAGTGGTCTGTCATTAAGGGGGTTTAAGCTAGGGGAGCTGTGGTGGTTAAAGGGGCGGACAGTGTGGAGGTGTCACTACCAGAGCTTTGAGAAGTTCTCACAGCTCTGTGTCTCCAACCCTGCGATGATGTCACTTAGAGCTTGGAGGTGTTCTCACTGTTCTGTTTCTCCGCCCCTGTGATGAGGTCTTTACTCTCAGCTGTTTCTCCTGCAGTTGATTTTCCTGCCTTTAAATCACCCCTCCTCCTGTTGCAGGGCGTGGATTATATTTCTCATTTCAGTTGTAGCTCTGGCTTGAGTAACTTCACTTGTAAGCTATCAGTTCACTGGACCTGGTTTCTGCTGCAGCAAGCACTCCGGATATTGCCAGCTGTCCTTGGATCCGTCTTCTCTGCGGCTGCATCTCCTTCAGCTAAGTGTGCAGATATTGTTGTTTACCTGATTATTTTCTGACTGGATCTGAGGTGGCCACGGTTCCCTCCATATACTGAGTAGGGCACCGGTGGCCGTGCCCCTTCCACTATTGTAGGGGTTACAGTGGCCATCAGTCTGAGGTACGCGGGCATGCCTCCTTCCACCATTTGGATCCAGGCATGTGCTTTAGCAGCATAGGGAGAGCTTTGAGGGTCTGACAGGGGTCACCCCTTATCTTCCCTAGTTTGGGTCCGGTCAGTAGCTCTTTTCACTGTGTTTGCTCTTGTTACCCTCAAACAGCCGTGACAGGAGGTCACTGTTAAAACGGGTGGTCACTGTGGAGATCTCTTTTAAAGGGGCGGTCACTTTGGAGGTCAATGTTAAAGGGGCAAGCACTGTGGAGGTCATTGTCAAAGGGGCGGTACTGTAGAGGTCACTGTTATGGGGAAAATGTATATCTTTTTACAACACACGGAAACCTGAAATATACCCGTGCAAAGTCCGGTCCTTCTGCTGGTGTGTGTGTATATATATATATATATATATATATATATATATCTATATATATATATTCATATATATAATTTTAGCGTTTAAGTGTGAATAAACATCACTGAACTTTCACAAGACCGGAGTGCTGCCCATTTTTTGGTATTTCTATTGCACTGTTTCTTGCCCAGGAGCATTTGTGGAATTGCACCCGGCATCCTACAGAGTTCTGCTGATTTTTAATATATAATATTTTATATATTTCTTTCTGTCCTTTATGCACGGCCAAATGACTTGACCGATCTGCACCGAATTTGGCGCATAGGTGTCTAGGAATGTTTTAGACAATAGAAACTCGCAGGTCTTTCAGTCGTGACATCCAGTTACACCAGGTTTCCATAACTCAATTTCTTTCACTTTTAGAGGTCACTGTTAAGGCGGTATGGTGCTGTGGGGTCACATTTTAAGGGGGCTGAATGCTGTGGAAGCCTTTTATTTTAAAGGGATGGGGTGCTGTGGAGGTCTTATATTAAGGGGGCATGGCACAGTGGGGAGGTCACTGTTAAAGGGGCATGCTGCTGTGGAGGTCAATGTTAAAGGGATGGCCCCTGTTGAGGTCATCGCTGTGGATGGTCACTCTAAAGGGCGCAGGCCACTGTTGATGTCAACGTTAAGGGGCAGGGTTCTGTGGAGGGTTTTGAGTTAATGGGACGGCTGTTGTGGAGTACACTGTTATTGGGCAGAGGGCTGTGAAAGCCACAACGGGGTGGGGCACTGTGGAGGTCACTATTAAAGGGGTTGTCCGGGTTCAGCTCTGCTTTAGCGCTGCTCTAGGCATTTTACTGGCGAAATCCTGCCCATCAGTGCCGGTGACGTCACCGGGGTTCCTGGCAGCCCCATGGAGAGCCCCGATACGTCACCGGATCTCCAAAAAATACTTTTGCCCAGGGCAAAGGAGAGCATCGGAACTGCTCCGATGCTCATGTCAGGGGGGCTACCTGGGTGAAAATGAAGGTATGTCTGGGTTCAGCTCTGAACCGGGACAACCCCTTTTAAGGGGAAGGGGGTGCCTTAGAGGTCACTGTTATAGGGAAACTGTGGACATCTTTTAACCTCACAGACAAATATTAAATGAAATAGTCAAAATATATCTCTGCAAAGCTGGGTTATCCTGCTAGTGTGTGTATATGTATGTACAGTCATGTGAAAAAATTAGGACACCCTTTGAAAGCATGTGGTTTTTTGTAACATTTTTAATAAAAGGTTATTTCATCTCCGTTTCAACAATACAGAGAGATTAAAGTAATCCGACTAAACAAAGAAAACTGAAGAAAAGTCTTTTCAAGATCTTCTGTAAATGTCATTCTACAAAAATGCCTATTCTAACTGAGGAAAAAGATAGGACACCCTTGCCCCTAATAGCGAGTGTTACCTCCTTTGGCTGAAATAACTGCAGTGAGACGGTTCTTGTAGCCATCTACCAGTCTTCGACATCGGTCTGAGGAAATTTTACCCCACTCCTCAATGCAGAACTTTTTCAGCTGTGAGATGTTTGAGGGGTTTCTTGCACGTACAGCCCTTTTCAAGTCACCCCACAGCATCTCAATGGGATTCAAATCTGGACTTTGACTTGGCCATTCCAGGACTCTCCATTTCTTCTTTTTCAGCCAATCTTTGGTTGATTTACTAGTATGTTTTGGGTCATTGTCATGTTGCATGGTCCAGTTCCGCTTCAGCTTTAATTTTCTAACTGATGGTCTCACATGTTCTTCAAGCACCTTCTGATACACAGTAGAATTCATCGTGGATTCTATGATGGTGAGCTGACCAGGTCCTGCTGCAGCAAAGCAGCCCCAAACCATGACACTTCCACCTCCATGCTTCACAGTTGGTATGAGGTTCTTTTCTTGGAATGCTGTGTTTGGTTTACGCCAAACATGTCCTCTGCTGTTGTGTCCAAATAATTCAATTTTGGACTCATCTGTCCAAAGAACATTATTCCAGAAGTCCTGGTCTTTGTCAACTTTATCTTTGGCAAATGTCAGTCTGGCCTCGATGTTTCTCTTGGAAAGCAAAGGTTTCCTCCTTGCACACCTCCCATGCAAGTTAAACTTGTACAGTCTCTTTCTGATTGTAGAGGCATGTACTTCTACATCAACAGTAGCCAGAGCCTGCTGTAGTTCTCGAGATGACACTTTAGGGTTTTTGGAGACCTCTTTTAGCATCTTGCGGTCTGCTCTTGGGGTGAACTTGCTGGGGCGACCAGTCCTGGGCATGTTGGCAGTTGTTTTGAAAGCCCTCCACTTGTAGACTATCTTCCGGACAGTGGAATGGCTGATTTTAAAATCTTTTGAGATCTTTTTAAATCCCTTCCCAGACTCATAGGCTGCTACAATCTTTTTTCTGAAGTCCTCTGACAGCTCTTTTGCTCTCACCATGGTGCTCACTCTCACTTCAACAGTCAGGAGCACACCAAACTAAATGTCTGAGGTTTAAATAGGGCAAGCCTCATTCAACATGCAGAGTAACGATCTACTAATTATGTGCATCTGGTGTGATATACCTGTGTGAGATCTGAGCCAATTTAAGAGGGAATACATGTGAGGGTGTCCTATCTTTTTCCTCAGTTAGAATAGGCATTTTTGTAGAATGACATTTACAGAAGATCTTGAAAAGACTTTTCTTCAGTTTTCTTTGTTTAGTTGGATTACTTTAATCTCTCTGTATTGTTGAAACGGAGATGAAATAACCTTTTATTAAAAATGTTACAAAAAACCACATGCTTTCAAAGGGTGTCCTAATTTTTTCACATGACTGTATTGTAGGGATGGGTAGGCAGGGTGAGTGGGCACAGAACAGAGGCACAAAAACAGTTCTTGATTAAACTGCAGTATTTTATTCACATAAGCAGGTTTAACAGTTCAGTAAACAACTTCACCTTAGTTGAAAGTCCTGGTGTTCATTCACACCATGCTGCAGGTTCTGCATAAAGAGTCCAAGTCCAGGTGTGTGTTCATACTACCTTCATCCAGGCACAAGCCTTATACTTTTTTTTTTTTTTTTTTTATAAATATTTTTATTTTCAATTTCCTCATATACAAAATAAAAGATAAAAGATAAAAAAAGAATAGGCAATAGACACACAGAGATATACTCATATATATGTTACATGATTATCATTATATAGCATTGAAATTCTATCCTTATCTTGTTTCATTTAGCATAACAAGGATATATACAGAAGAATTATAACCCCCCCCCCCTCGGTTGTCTTGGAGGTTTATAGAGAAGAAATTTGATTTCATGATCTCATATCGGGGATTTCATCCGCCCTTCATTCATTTGTTCATAAATTCTGCATTTTATACTTTTCCCATCTTATTCCTTCTTCCCCCCTCATTCTTCCCATTCATTTATGTACCCTATTCATTTTGTCCTGCAGGCATATTCGTAGCTCTGCACCCTGTCACATAAGTTCTTCCATTCTGCACTATTTGGTGGGCCGTCCGCCCCCCCACCCTCTAGCCACTACCACCAGCATCAGTCCTTTTTCCCATTTCCTTTCACTTTTTCTATCCAGGCGAATATTTCTAATATAGCCAAGCACCGCTGTAGCGATCTCCAATGGCACAGTGTGCCCAGTTGATCTGGTAAGTTCCTGGAAAACCCAGGTCCAATAAACCTGCATCAAAGGACAATACCAGATCAAATGGATGAAATCCACATTTTTCATTCTACACTTCCAACATCTAGAATCCTTGGTTTTATACAGCCTACTCAACACCCTGGGGGTTATATAAGTTCGATGGAGAATAAAAAACGGCGTCAGCCGGAAATTGCTCGATAAGGTACTCCTTTTAATACTTTTATAGATGCAACTCCAATCTAAGGTTATTGGATTCCACTTCTAGTGCCCATTTACTTTCACTTTTAAATTTAGTCACACCCCCTAACCCCTTTTTAATTTTTTTTTGTATATTTGTGAGATTGATATCTTAGACCCATTACTTTGATAACAGAATTTGGCGAATTCTGAGTGTTTGGTAGCGAGATTCTTTGTTCTTAGTTGTGTCAAAAGCATGCCTTAATCGTAGGTATCTAAACCGTGTAAGAGTATCTAATTCTATACTAAGCCCCATTTCCTCTAGTGTCCTAAGCTTGCCTTCCACCTCAATCTGTGAAATAAACCTGATTCCATTTTTTTTCCCAGAATATGTAATCATCTAACCTCTGAAACGCACCTAAATTTATGTTTCCCCATATGGGGGTAATCTTTAACCCCTTCACGACTGCAATCTGTATATATACGTGATAGCTGCACATACCCCGTGCAGCTACCACGTATATATACGTTCTGGCAACACTTTAATCCAAGCGCTGCAAAGCGCTTGGATTAAAGCTTCTGCCCCTGCCCTGTATGCTGTCACGGACAGCATACAGTGCAGTAATGCCGGCAAGGGACCAATCAGAGTGGCCCCTTGCCGGCAATCGATCCGATTGGTTAGTCTGTGCAGACTAACTAATCGGGTCGCTGTGTGAAAAAAATGCCGGTTTCAGGCTCTGATCTGCGGTCTGCAGATCAGAGCCTGAAATTGGTAATGTGTCCTGAAGCCCCCGTGCCCCCTTGAAGCCCCCGATCTGTGCCCCGTTCTTGTCCTGCCCCCCCCCCCGATGCGGTCCGCACCCTCCTGCGCCCCCTTCTTGTCCATCATCTTCTCCTGCTACTTCCTCCCGATGCGGTCCGCCCCTTCCTGCAGCCCCTTCCTGTAAGTAATGAAATGCTGCCCCCCTCTCCTCTCCCCAGTTTCCAGCGATGCCCCGTCCCCTGCCCCCGATGCGGTCCCCCTTCTGTGTGTGATGGCGGCGGCTCCATTCCTGAGCCGCCGCCATCAGCAGCGTGTGTCAGCTCTATGCTTACACTGCTGTAACCCCATAGATGCCGCAGTAGCGGCATCCATAGGGTTAATAGAGGGAGAGGGCTCCCTCTCTCTCAACCATCAGGGCTGCTGCGATCGCAGCGCCCGATGGTTGCCATGGCAACCGGACGCTTTGCAAAGGCGTCCGATTGCCATGGTATAGGCGTCCAGTGCTGCCACCTACAGGCATCTGATTGTATTATACTTTGCAATGCAAGAGCATTGCAAAGTATAGTACAACCATCAGCCCCACTGGATCTTCAAGATCCAAAAGGGAACTGATAAAAAAAAAAAAAAGTGAAAATAATAAAAGTAAAAATAAATAAATAAAAATGTAAAAAATTTCCTTTTCCTATTAAAAAAAACAAAACAAAAAAAAACACACATATTAGGTGTCACCGCGTCCGTAACGACCATCTCTATAAATATATCACATCATCAACACAGTCCAATAAACACCATAAAAAATAAAAATGGTGTAAAAAAATAAGCCATTTTTGTCACCTTACATCACAAAAAGTGCAACACCAAGCGATCAAAAAAGGCGTATATACCCCAAAATAGTACCAATCAAACCGTTACCTAATCCCGCAAAAAGTTAGCCCATATTTAAGACAATCGCCCAAAAAATAAAAAGCTATGGCTCTCAGACTATGGAGACACTAAAACATCATTTTTTTTGGTTTCAGAAATGCTATTATTGTGTAAAACTTAAATAAATAAGAAAAGGTATACATATTGGGTATTGCCACGTCTGTAACGATCTGCTCTATAAAACTGTCACATGACCTAACCCCTCAGATGAACGCTGTAAAAATAAATAAAAAAAAACTGTTCCAAAACAGCCAATTTTTGGCCACCTTGTCCCATAAAGTGTAATAATGAATGATCAAAAAATCCTATGTACCCAAAAATGGTACCAATAAAAACCTCAACTTTTTCTGCAAAAAATGAGCCTCTGCACAAGACGATCGGTAGAAAAATAAAAAATATATGGCGTTCAGAAAACCAATCCAGCAAAATCTGCCTTCCAAAAACCGTATGGCATTCCTTTCCTTCTGCGCCCTGCCGTGTGCCCGTACAGCAGTTTACGACCACATGTGGGGTGTTTCTGTAAGCCGCAGAATCAGAGTAATAAATATTGAGTTTTGTTTGGCTGTTAACCCTTAATGTGTTAAAGAAAAAAAAATAATAAAATAGAAAATCTGCTAAAAAAGTGAAATCTAGAAATTTCATCTCCATTTTCCTTTAATTCTTGTGGAACACCTAAAGGGTTAATAACATTTGTAAAAATGGTTTTAAGTAACTTGAGGGGTGTAGTTTCCATAATTGGGTCATTTATGGGGGTATACACTATGTAAGCCCCACAAAGTGACTTAAGACCTGAACTAGTCCTTAAAAAGTGGGTTTTGGAAATTTTCTTAAAAATTTTAAGAATTGCTTCTAAACTTCTAAGCCTTGTAATGTCCTACAAAAATAAAATAACATTTCCAAAATGATGCCAACATAAAGTAGTCATATGGGGAATGTTATGTAATAAATATTTTATGAGGTATCACTTTCTGTTTTCGAAGCAGAGAAATTGAAGTTTAGAAAATTGCAAATTTTTAAAATTTTTAGGTAAATATGGGATTTTTTCATAAATAAAGGTGATATATATTGACTCAAATTTATGACATGTCATGAAGTACAATGTGTCACGAGAAAACAATCTCAGAATGGCGTGGATAAGTAAAAGTGTTCCAAAGCTATTACCACATAAAGTGACTCATGTCAGATTTGTAAATTTTGACCTGGACATTGGGGCATCAATGACCCTTGGTCATGAAAGGGTTAATGAATAATTTATACCCAGTAATTTTTTACCATTAACCCATACCAAGTGCATCATGTTGCTAATTGGGCACCTCCTGCCCTTTATTTTTATGATCCCAGTTTCTAGGATACTAATCTGTCGTCCTCACTCATTAGCCACTGAAGCTGAGAGGCATAATAGTAACCTCGAAAACAGGGAACGGACAGGCCACCATTTTCTTCATCTAACCATAAATATTTTTGTTTCAGCCTCACTCTTTTTCTCCCCCATATGAGATCATTTATCACTCCTTCCAGTGCATTAAAAAAATGATCCCCTATCCATACGGGGCAAGAGGAAATGACACAAAGGATCTGCGGTAACAGGACCATCTTAATAATACCGATTCGATCAGCTTGTCGAAGCAGTAATTTTTGCCAGATACTTATTTTATTTTTAACCCTTTTAAGTCGAGGGGAAATATTAAGTTCTACATACTCCTGGATCTTTGAACTAATTTTTATTCCGAGGTATTCAAGGGGTTCCGTGGGTTTCAATATTCTGACATTTAAATCAGTTCGCGTGATTTCATATCCAACTGGAAGCAGCACCGATTTAGTCCAATTCACCCTGAAACCTGAAATCCGGTCAAACTGGTTTACTATCCCCATCAAGTATGGCATCGTTGACACCCCCCTTCTAAGAAGAACAGGATGTCATCCACATATAAACATATTTTATCTAATGCACCCCTTCCCCCAAACCCGCTGATTTTATCATCTGCTCGCACCTTACACGCCAACGGCTCAAGGAATATAGCAAACAAATAAATTCGCTAAAAAAGAGAGAGAGCTAGTGGAAAAAATAAAGAAAATAGAGGAGGACTTACTGGAAAATAGCTTTATCGAGAAAGCTATTTTCCAGTAAGTCCTCCTCTATTTTCTTTATTTTTTCCACCAGCTCTCTCTCTCTCTCTTTTTTTAGCGAATTTATTTTTAAGGCCCTTAATTCTACCAACCATAGTTCCCCGTAGGTATGCTTTAAAAGCATTCCAAACGTACCCTATTTGTGTGGATCCTAGATTGATTTGCCAATACTCCTCTATATATGCTGTAATACCTTTATCCGTATTTATCAAATTCAGCAAGTGCGGATTCAAACGGAACTCTGTTTTTAAATCTTGAACTTGTTTTAAATGTCAAACTAACCGGGGAGTGATCTGATATACTATTCACCTCATACCTCATTCTTAATATCCGACCTATCAGTTCTGGGCTAACAAGTGCCATGTCTATTCTTGACATTATTTTATTTCCACGACTAAAGCATGAGTACACGCGCTTATCCTCATAAAGGTACCCCCATACATCTATTAATGATAATTCCTGCATTATTCTTTTGAGAATTGTTTGGTTGACTTATGTCATATTTATCATTTGATATCACTGAGTATCTGTCTAGCTTACTATTCATAGCGCTATTAAGATCTCCCATTATTAATATGGGACATCTACCTCGGGAATCTGCAAACTCTCCCAAGTGATATATGACATTTAGAGAGAATGGCGGGGGTATTTACACAAAGGCTAGGATACATACTATACCATTCCACTGACAATGAAGAAATACATATCTGCCCCGATCATCAATCTTCTGATCTAGTGGGTAATAATCCACTTTGTGGTGTATATACACACTGACACCACATGAGTAGGTAGAAAAACATGAATGATACTGGTATTTAGCCCATCTACGCATGAGTAAATTTGTCTTATCCTTTGTGTTGTGTGTCTCCAATAATCCCACTATGGCCGGGAGATGTCTAGTTACAGTGTCAAAAACCATAACCCTCTTGACCTGGTCTCCCAGTCCACGTACGTTCCATGTCAAAATCCTACCCATGTGTGCCTCCCACCTGGATTTTCATATTTTTCGTCCCTAATAAACCCTCCAAGACAACCATCCCCCTCATTCCCCTCCCCCCCAAACTGGTCGGCGAAAATCAGTCATTTCCCCCACCTCTTACTCTCAGCCCATTCCCTACCCCCCTTACCTCCCCCGTCATGCGTATCCATTTAAATCATGATCCTATTCCCTTAGCATCCAGCCACTCCGCTGTTTCCTCTGGAGAGCCGAAAAAGCTGACTTGATCGCGATATATTGCCCGCAGCTTTGTAGGGTATATCAGGGAGTACTGTATCTGGGCAGCTGCTAACCTCTTTTTCACTTCTCTAAACTCTCGCCTTTTTGCCTGTTTCCCTGGAGTAATCTGGGTATATCTCTATATTATTTCCGTTAAACTCTATTGTCTGCAATTTCCTTTTACTTCTCATTATTGCATCTCTGTCCTTAGAGCTTAGAATTTTAACTAGGATTGCTATGGGGGAGGTCTCCCAGGGATCCTATGAGCTCTATCAACTACAAACCATTGGGATAATACCTCTTTACTAAAGCTATCCTGGAGCCACTGCTGAATAAACCCCGTTGTATCCTCTCCTTCCACTCCCTCGGGGAATCCCACTAGTCTAGTCTAATGTTTGACCTCCGGGATCTATCCTCCATTATAGTAATTCTATCCTGTAGGGCTCTCTTCTCCCCATCTATATCTTCCACTTTTCTCTTAATACCCTCCATATCCTTCTCCATTCCTCCAGAAGATATCTGGAGCTCTTTGACCTTTTCCCTGACTTTATTCATCTCCTCCTTAATGACAGAGAGATCGACCTGTGCCGATGCTATCTTCATAGTCAATTCCTCTAGTCTAAGATTAGATTTGCGCCCAAAATTTCACCCAGTTTTTATCCACTGACTTAATTCTTTCCTCCATACCTTGTCCGTTACCTATCTTCTTTTCCGCCCCACCAACCTCCTCTGGAGCCTGCAGTTCTCCCGCTTCCCTTTGAGTCTCCCTATTTCCCCGTAGCGTACTCTTAATCTTTGGCAGGGATTTGAGATCTTTTCTAAACCAGTTGTTGTACTGTTACTCTTTCCTCCACCCGGGGAGGAGGTCCCGACGGACTTTCTGTTATATGATTTGGGAGGCATATCTACACCTTTGAACCCTTAGACAAAAAAGAAATGCAAGCAAAAAAAAAAAAAAGAGAGAATGGGGAAGGAGCAGCTCCCTCAGGAGACACCTATAAAAGTCAGTGATGGCCAGTAGATCAAGAGCTCGGCAGTTCAATAAGTCTTTTACGCAGACTCTATTTCCATCTTCCTCAGTTACAAAAAACCGGCACACTCCTTAACTCACAATATCAAATAGAAGAGAGTGAAGTCACGTTCTTTTCAATCCAGAACCTATCAGCAGTTTCCTGCTCCTTCCAGAGCTATTAAATCAAGCAATTTCTCGCTCCAGTATTCAGTGTAATGTGATCCTGTATTACTCTGATCCTGTTATCCCCTGATTAGGACCCAAGAAGCTATTTCTCTCACAGAACCCCAGTATTTTCAAGCTTTCAAGCTTGCCATCTGCTTCTTCTGGCAAGATAACTTTTATACGTATTCAGCTTCGGCTTCCCTTCATTCATTATGTGGCATATACACCAGAATATTCTTATTTTACCGGGGTAGTCCTGGTGGTCCATGTATCCCGACTGCTATTTATTTTAGAGTCCTCTTTTATCTTCCTCTCTCCAACCACACCTGGTTAGCTACGCAAGCAAAGTTCTCCGCTTCAAGGCACCATTGTCTCCCTCCTAGGAGACTCCCGCTTCTCTTTGCGCTGCCAACCGCAAACCCCCAGATAAACCTTGCTAGGGGTCACTCAGAAGTGACCCCTAGTCACTTCTGAGCCAGAAAATGGCAGGATAACGGCAATCAAAACCAATGGTGAGCAGACCACCAGTGCGCTCAAGCAGAGCAAAGCATCTACACTACAGCGGTACCTGACGGTCCTTTTGTCCAGGACCCTCTGCTCCTCAGCTGCTTCGCACTTGCTGGATCTGCAGTAGGGGATGCCGTGTAAAAGGCTAGGGGGAGCAGAAGCAGAAAGCTCTCACCGCACCCAGACTCTGCTATGTACCGCCTCTCTCCGCAACCATCGGTCCCCCAAACTGCTCAGGTCCATCGGCGTCGCATTTCCCGGACGGATCGGGAAGCGTAGCGGCGTGACGTGAGAGCGCTGACGTGCCGCGCTCCCACCCCCCTTCCCCGCATGTGTTACGGGTCTGGGATGTGGCGTCTGACCATCGCTTGAACGCTGCAGATGACTCTCCGGCTCTCCGATTTTCCCAGGGCATTGAGGAGGCCTGCATGGAAACAAGCCTTATACCTTTACACAAACAGCTCTATCCCACACTCTAGCTGCCTTTAATGAGAGTTGGGCACTACTCACAAAAAGTTAGGAATATTTGGCTTATGGGTGAAATTTCAGGGTGAACCTTAAATGCACTATAACCTTTACAGGTGAACTTAATGTGACCGTCTCTAAACCTTTGAATGCACATGTCTAACAGTTCAGTGTTTCAGTACTTTTTGCACAACTTGCTGTTCTCTAACAAGGAGCTTAACAGCAAAATTCACAACAGGTATTTGATCCATGAATCGCCCAATAAATTTCCTGGTTCAATTAGAATTTGTATTTAAACGTCCTCCTCATCAAGCTGTTCACGTTTTGACATCATGAGACCAAGACGACACCTAAGGCCCCTTTCACGCAATCAAGTGTTTCGCACGGGTGCAATGCGTGATGTGAACACACAGCACCCGCACTGTATCATTTTTTTATTTTTATTTTCACGCGTCACTTCTGCATTGCATGAAAATTGCAGCATGTTCTATATACTGTGTTTTTCACACAGCCCTGGCCCCATGGAAGTGAATGGGGCTGTGTGAAAAACGCATTGCATCCGGATGCATTTCAAATGCAAGTAACTTAGCAACAGTGAAGGGATTTTGTACAGGTAGTTGTGTTTCTCAGCGTGTGGCTCCAGGTAGTGGGTTGAGTGGAGTGTTTTGGAGACTTTCCTGCCCTTGCAGAGCATTTCAGCATGCCAAAGGCCCCAAAATCAATGGACGTGGAGAAGCTTATGTCCTAGTCCAGGAGAGGCCCTGCATTTGGGACACAAGGTCTGGGGAATACCTCGACTGCTACAAAAAAGATGCTGCATGGGTGGAAATTACCCAGTAGCTGTTTGAAAGTATATGGGCCAAAACTAAAGACCAGAGTTTGGGTAAGTGGCCAATCTATATACATGTGTGATCCTTGCTGTCCTCCCTAGCATAGCACATGTGATACATCGTCCTCACTAGGATTATTTTTTTGGGTAAATTGTCCTTTGTTGTATTTTTATTAAAAGTGGATGAAGTAAAGAATCATTGGTGGAGCTGCAGGGACCATTTCCGATAGGAAATGCACAACCAAGGCCGCAGTGGGTCCGGGCCACCAAAGAAAAGGCCGTACATGTTTCAGGAACATCTCCTGTTCCTACATGATGTCATGGAACTGCGTCCGTAAGTTAATTATAAACAATGACCACTATATGTTTATCAATATTCACTGTATGTCGACTATGTTGGTAATGTAATAAACAATTTGTAAATTAGAAATGTCATAGTTGCCGCTAGCAACCAAGCCGATTCCTCCTTTAATTTGCAAAAGTAGGTGAACAAGATTATAAGTGGAATCTGATTATTTGCTATGGCAAGCTATGCCACTTGTAATGTCCCCAATGATGCTACATTACCACATGTAATATGTTGTTTAGTTAATGTAGTACTATGCACTAAATGTTTTTTTGGTGATAGTAATATGTGACTTCACTATTTAAAAAAAAAAAAATGGTGTGATCATATATTAATTTACATGTTCTGTTATTTTTAAATATGAAGAACTGAGGACAACCTTGAGGAGGAAACAGAAGAGGGCGGTTCGCAGCAGTCAAGTACCTGCGAGGAGGAGACTCCCTCTTTCTTACCAACCTCCTCCAGAGAGTGGTGAAGGACGCGCACCATAGTGGCCTCCCTCTTCCCAACCTCCTCTAGAGAGTGGTGAAGGACGCGTACCATAGTGGCCTCTCGTCCTGCAGCTTCGGGAGTGGATTCACCCCCCACTCTTTCATTACCAAGCCGCAGAAAAAGACAGATCCCTACAGCCAAAGCTCTGGTAAATACACAGGTCCTAGACTATTTGTCTAGAGCCCACCAGGAGGACCACTTCGAGCTGTATGGCAGGAGTCTGGCGCATCATTTGAGGAACGTGCCTCCAGAATGATTGTTGAGAACGAATACCACTCTAGGAATCGTTCTGGAGACAGCAACACATTCTAATGACCCCACAGATATATTTGTGGCACTGGAGAATTGATGCACCCATGGGCACATGGCTGGCCCCTGGCCAATGCCAAATCCCCAGATTTCGCATAGGCCTCCACAATACCCTCCAAGGGACCATTATGCCCAACAAAGTTGCCCATATCGCCAACCCTATCATGGCGACACATCATATGCTCAGCCTTTCCTCTCCGCATCACAACCAGGGCCATCTGATCACTCAGGCCCGCATCACAACCCACCTACCATGGCCCTCAGTTTCATGGTCCACCATCGCCACCTGGGCGTTTTTTCAATTTGTAATTTTTATTTTGTTTTTGTCATTACTTTACTGAACAAAAATACATCAAGTTGACGACTGTGTATAAATAAACAGATTTTTATTTTCATGAATGTTATTTGTTTTCTTTATTAAATACAGTGCATATTGATATTTACATAGCACAAACACAACACATTATTTTGAAACGTTTAATATACATTAATATAACCAAAATACACTTGCTATATAAACATGGTTAGTCAAACATTTTTTTTATACACACACAAATATTACTTTGCGTATAAACAATCTAAAACAATTTACAACATATCCCCCCCTTCCCCCGGCAGCACCACAGAGAGAGAGAGGATCCACCCCAAGGGACAGGAAACCTGCAGAATAAAAAGTTGGAGCCTCTGTCCCACCTCAGTGGTTTCCTGTCCTTGGAGTGGGAGACCTGCGGTTTCTCTTTCAGGTTCTTACCCATAGCAAGGAAGTCCCAAAGATGCTCTGGAGGTCTATGAGGTACATACCTGCTGGGATCTATCACACATCTGTTGGGCTGGCAGGACCCTAGGAGCCGGTGGTGGTCCGGTACTTCCACCTGGCTCTTGCGACTTCAGAGCCCCTGGCTGTCTGCGCCACGGCTTCAGAGCCCCTGGTTGTCTGTGCCGCGGCTTCAGAGCCCCTGGCTGTCTGTGCCGCGGCTTCAGAGCCCCTGGCTGTCTGCGCCACGGCTTCAGAGCCCCTGGCTGTCTGCGCCGCGGCTTCAGAGCGGTGGTGGTCTGGGGCTTCCACCTGGCTTTTGCGGCAGGTGTGTGTGCCCCATGTGGGGTGTAGTTTTTCTCCGCATGCAGCCGGGCCCCTGAAGGGATTTGGGTGTTCAGCGGCGTTTTCCTATGCATGCGGTCCAGAGGAGGAGAAGAACGTGAGAAAAAAAAATTGTAGGTTTTACAGCGAATATTTACGTGGCTTGGTGACTGCCTCATGGCTTGCAGACGCTTGTCTCTGCAGACGCTTGTGTTTATTCAGAACGGATCAGTTTGCTTTACCATGAACAAAACGGATCCGTTTTGACTTACATTGAAAGTCAATGGGAGGTGGATCCTTTTTCAATTGCACCATATTGTGTAAGTGAAAACGGATCCGTCCCCATTGACTTACATTGTAAGTCAGGACTGATCCGTTTGGCTCCGCATAGTCAGGCGGATATCAAAACGCTGCAAGCAGCGTTTTGGTGTCCGCCTCCAGAGCGGAATGGAGGCTGAACGGAGGCAAACTGATGCATTCTGAACAGATCCTTATCCATTCAGAATGCATTGGGGCTAAACTGATCCTATTTGGGTCGCTTGTGAGAGCCCTGAAACTGATCTCACAAGCGGACCCAGAAACGCCAGTGTAAAAGTAGCCTAAGAAAATGGCTAAAAAAATAAAAAAATATAGCTCTCAGAACATGGAGACATAAAAAAAATATATATTAAAAAAAAAATCATTTTCTGGTTTCAAAAATGCTATTGTGTTAAAGTAATATAAATTTTAAAAAGTATACATATTAGGTATAGTCACGTATGTAACAACCAGCTGTATAAAAATATCACATGACCTAAAATTTGACCCCAACTGAGACAATCGGTCAAAAAATTAAAAAGCGATGGCTCTTAGACTATGGAGACACTAATGCTATTATTGTGTAAAACTTAAATAAAAAAAAGTATACATATTAGGTATTGCCACGTTCATAACTATCTTCTCTATAAAAAAGTCACATGATATAATCCCTCAGGTAAACTAAAAACAACCACATTGCCCTTCAAAAAACCATATGGCATTCCTTTTCTTCTGCGCCCTGCCGTGTGTCCTTACATCAGTTTACAACCACATGTGTGGTGTTTCTGTAAACCATAGAATCAGGGTAATAAATATTGAGTTTTGTTTGGCTGTTAACACTCAATGTGTTAAAGAAAAAATGGATTAAAATGGAAAATCTGCCAAAATGCAAAACGCATTACCATGTTTTGCACTCGAGCGGGAAAATCGCACACGTTCCCGCAACGCACCAGCACATTTTACGCAACGCTCGTCTGAAAGAGGCCTAAGCCTTCTATCGTCCTAAAAAAATAAAATTACATTTACAAAATGACCCCAACATAAAGTAGACATAAGGAATGTTAAGTAATAAATATTTTAAGAGGCATCACTTTCTGCTTTAAAAGCAGAGAAATTGAATTTAGAAAATTGCTAATTTTTAAAAAGGTTTGGAAAATTTGGGATGATGAAATATATTGACTCAAATGTATGACCATCATGAAGTACAAAGTGTCAGGAGAAAATCTCAAAATGGCTTGGATAAATAAAAGTTATTACCACAAAGTGACATGTCATATTTGCAAAATTATGATAATTGTAGTGAAAGGCACTCCTTGTGTGTAGCTGTCGGTGCTCAGTGGAGAAGGTCAATCAAAATATGTAGAAACCACGGCACTCGATATTGGATATTCAAAATGAATTCATTTATTTATTGTCCATCCCAAGTAGGATCTTTTATATTGCAAATGGCCAACGTTTCGGTCCGACAGGACCTTGGTCATGGCCTTAATGCAGGAGATCTAGAGGCTTTTAAAGCAGAAAGTGATGCCTCTTAAAATATTTATTACTTAACATTCCTTATGTCTACTTTATGTTGGGATCATTTTGTAAATGTAATTTTATTTTTTTAGGACGATAGAAGGCTTAGGCCTCTTTCAGACGGGCGTTGCATAAAATGTGCTGGTGCGTTGCGGGAACGTGCACGATTTTCCCGCTCGAGTGCAAAACATTGTAATGCGTTTTGCATTTTGGCAGATTTTCTATTTTAATCCATTTTTTATTTAACACATTAAGTGTTAACAGCCAAACAAAACTCAATATTTATTACCCTGATTCTATGGTTTACAGAAACACCGCACATGTGGTTGTAAACTGATGTAAGGACACATGGCAAGGCGCAGAAGAAAAGGAATGCCATATGGTTTTTGGAAGGCAGATTTTGCTGAACTGGTTTTTAGATGCCATGTCCCATTTGAAGCCCCCCTAATGCACCCTTACAGTAGAAACTCCCAAAAAGTGACCCCATTTTAGAAACTAGGGGATAAGATGGCAGTTTTATTGGAACTATTTTGGGGTACATATGATTTTTAATTGCTCCATTACATTTTTTGTGAGCCAAGGTGAATTTTGGCAGAGTTTTTATTTTATTTTTTACAACATTCTTCTGACAGGTTAGATCATGTGCTATTTTTTATAGAGCTGGTTGTTACAGATGCAATGATATCAAATGTCGTCTTTGTTTTACATAAAGCATTTTTGAACACTATTTTTTTCATCTTGTGCAGGGGCTTGTTTTTTGCAGGAAGAGTTGACTTTTTAGTGGTACCATTTTTTGATCATTCATTATTACACTTTATGAGGCAAGGTGTTTTTTTTTTAGTTTACCTGAGGGGTTATATCATGTGACCTTTTTATAGAGAAGATCGTTATGAACGTGGCAATACCTAATATGTATACTTTTTTTAATTTAAGTTTTACACAATAATAGCATTAGTGTCTCCATAGTCTAAGAGCCATAGCTTTTAAATTTTTTGACCGATTGTCTCAGTTGGGGTCAAATTTTTTGCGAGATGAGGAGACGGTTTGATTGGTACAATTTGGGCGCATACACCTTTTTGATCGCTTGCTGTTGCACTTTGTGATGTTGGGTGATAAATGGCTTTTTTGGCACTGTTTTTATTTTTTTACGGTCTTTACCTGATGGGTTAGGTCATGTGATATTTTTATAGAGCTGGTTGTTACATACGTGGCAATACCTAATATGTATACTTTTTAAAATGTATATTACTTTAATACAATAGCATTTTTGAAACCAGAAAATGATTTTTTTTTTATATTTTTTTTTTAATGTCTCCATGTTCTGAGAGCTATATATATATATATATATATTTTTTTTAAGCCATTTTCTTAGGCTACTTTCACACTGGTGTTTCTGGGTCCGCTTGTGAGATCAGTTTCAGGGCTCTCACAAGCGGCCCAAATAGGATTAGTTTAGCCCCAATGCATTCTGAATGGATAAGGATCTGTTCAGAATGCATCAGTTTGCCTCCGTTCAGCCTCCATTCCGCTCTAGAGGCGGACACCAAAACGCTGCTTGCAGCGTTTTGATATCCGCCTGACTATACGGAGCCAAACGGATCAGTCCTGACTTACAATGTAAGTCAATGGGGACAGATCCGTTTTAACTTACACAATATGGTGCAATTTAAAAAGGATCCACCTCCCATTGACTTTCAATGTAAGTCAAAACGGATCCGTTTTGTTCATGGTAAAGCAAACTGATCCGTTCTGAATGGACACAAGCGTCTGCATTATATGTGCGGATCCGTCTGTGCAGATACCAGACGGATCCGCACCTAACGCAGGTGTGAAAGTAGCCTTATGTTGGTGCTCATTTTGTGTAGGATGAGGTGACTGTTTTATTGGTACCATTTTGTGGGCTATATGCTTTTTTGATCACATGGTGTTGTACTTTTTGTGATGTAAGGTGACAAATGTATATATTTTTTTTTACTTCATTTTTTTTTTCTATTTTTAACATTTTAATTACTTGGAGCGATAGGCAAACATGGTGCTCGCTCGCACATGCAGCGGGCTTCATGGCCAGCAGGTCTCTGCTGTTTCAAGCAGCAGAGACATGCCGCTAGTTTCTGTGACCGGCAATAATGCCAATCCCGGTAATTAACCATTTTAACCCCTTCAGGACCCTGCCATTTTTTACCTTTTAAAGGGGTTGTCCGAGTTATTTTTTAGTTTTTTCTATGTTCCTAACTGGGCAAATATAGCAGCTTTCCGATTAACTCACTTTCAGATTTCACTGAGTCACATGACCTGTGATGTCAGCTTCTCTCCCTGCTCTGATAAACTTTGTTTACAAGCCTGTAAAGGAGACCTCACTGTACTGGCCACGCCCCCCTTCACTGCCGTCTGCTCTCTCTCCTAGAATTCTTAACCCCTTCAGCTGCACACACTGGGTATCTGCAGCAGTGCAATTCTGGGCAATTCTGAAGGACTAGAGAGCATTGCACAAGAAAGTAGGGGGAAGATCCTGTGCGTATTAGCAGTGTCATTATACAGGTGGGACTTGTAGTCCTGCACATACAACATGCTGCAAAGTCTCCCAGCAGGCAGACATGTCACTCAGGGCAGCTCTTGTATACACTCCCTTAGCAGAGCAGGGGGAGGGGCAGAGATTGTTTTTATTTCATGTAAACAAAGGGCCAGAAAAGAACCAGGAAATGTGTGTGTATATATGTGTGTGTGTATATATATGTATTATATTATATAATTTTTTGCTTAAAACTTGCTTAGCTTAGTTATACATCAGATTTTCAGTGCTATATTTTTTATTTTTTTTCATAACTCAGACAACCCCTTTAAGGACCAGGCCATTTTTTGCAAATCTGACATGTCACTTTATGTGGTGATAACTTTAAAACGCTTTTATTTATCCAAGCCATTCTGAGATTGTTTTCTCGTCACACATTGTACTTCATGACAGTGGTAAATCTTGAGTCCAAATATTTCATTTTTATTTATAAAAAATACAAAATGTACCAAAAATTTGGATAAATTGCAATTTTCCAAATTTCAATTTCTCTGCTTTCAAAATGATGAGGTGATACCTCTTAAAATAGTTATTACTTTACATTTCCCATATATCTAGTTCATGTTTGGCTCATTTTGTAAATTACATTTTCTTTTTTGGGGACATTAGAACGCTTAGGGATGGGCAAACTGCGGCTCTCCAGCTGTTATAAAACTACAAATCCCATCATACTGACTTTTTAAGGACCAATTCAGGTCTGAAGTTACTTTGTGAGGATTACATAATATAAACCACCCATAAATGGTCCCATTTTAGAAACTATACCCCTCAAGGTATTCAACACTGATATTACATACGGTTAACCCTTTAGGTGTTGCACAAAAATTAACCACCTCAGCTTCCCTAGCTTAAACACCCTTAATGACAAGACCACTTTTTACAATTCTGCACTACACTACTTTCACGGTTTATTGCTCGGTCATACAACTTACCACCCAAATGAATTTTACCTACTTTTCTTCTCACCCAATAGAGCTTTCATTTGGAGGTATTTCATTGCTGCTGACATTTTTACTTTTTTTGTTATTAATCGAAATTTACTGAAATTTTTGCAAAAAAAGGAAATTTTTCACTTGCAGTTGTAAAGTGTTTCACAAAACACTAGATTTCTATACACATTTTTCTCTAAATTTATTGTTCTACATGTCTTTGATTAAAAAAAAAAAAATTTGGGGGTAAAAAAAATGGTTTGGGTAAAAGTTATAGCGTTTACAAACTATGGTACAAAAATGTGAATTTCCACATTTTGAAGCAGTTCTGACTTTCTGAGCACCTGTCATGTTTCCTGAGGTTCTACAATGCCCAGACAGTAGAAAAACCCCACAAATGACCCCATTTCAGAAAGTAGACACCCTAAGGTGTTTGCTGATGGGCATAGGGAGTTCATAGAACTTTTTATTTTTTGTCACAAGTTAGCGGAAAATGATTTATTTTATTTTATTTTTTTCTTACAAATTCTCATTCCACTAACGTGTGACAAAAAATAAAAACTTCCATTAACTCTGCCCATCACGAAATACCTTGGGGTGTCTTCTTTTCAAAAAGGGGTCTCTTGTGGGGTAGTTATACTGCACTGGCATTTTAGGGGCCCTAATGCGTGAGAAGTAGTTGGAAATCAAAATGTGTAAAAAATGCCCTGTGAAATCCTAAAGGTGCTCTTTCGAATGTGGGCCCCTTTGTCCACCTAGGCTGCAAAAAAGTGTCACACATGTGGCATCGCCGTACTCAGAAGAAGTAGGGCAATGTGTTTTGGGGTGTATTTTTACATATAATCATGCTGGGTGAGAGATATCTCTCTAAAAGTCAACTTTTCCCATTTTTTTTATACAAAGTTGTCATTTGACACAGATATTTATCTCACCCAGCATGGGTATATGTAAAAAGACACGTCAAAACACATTGCCCAACTTCTCCTGAGTGCGGCGATACCACATGTGTGACACTTTTTTGCAGCCTAGGTGGACAAAGGGGCCCACATTCGAAAGAGCACCTTTAGGATTTCACAGGGCATTTTTTACACATTTTTAGGCATTTGGATTCCAGACTTGTCCTCACGCTTTAGGAAATGCCAGGGTACTATAAATACCCCACATGTGACACCATTTTGGAAAGAAGACACCCCAAGGTATTTCGTAATGGGCATAGTCAGTTCATGGAAGTTTTTATTTTTTGTCACAAGTTAGTGGAATATGAGACTTTGTAAGAACAAAAAAAAAAAAAAAAAAAAAAATCATTTTCCGCTAACGTGGGACAAAAAATAAAATCTTCAATGAACTCACTATGCCCATCAGCGAATACCTTAGGGTGTCTTCTTTCCAAAATGGAGTCATTTGGGGGGTGTTTGTACTGCCCTGGCATTTGAGGGTCTCCGCAATCATTACATGTATGGCCAGCATTAGGAGTTTCTGCTATTCTCCTTATATTGAGCATATGGGTAATGAGATTTTTATTTTCCGTTCAGCCTCTGGGCTGAAAGAAGAAAATGAACGGCACAGATTTCTTCATTCGCATCGATCAATGTGGATGAAAAAATCTCTGCCAAAAAAAAAAAAAAGAGGGGAAAGGCGTCTGCCAGGACATAGGAGCTCTGCCCAACATCCATACCCACTTAGCTCGTATGCCCTGGCAAACCCAATTTCTCCATTAACATCAATCAATGTGGATGAAAAAATCATTGCCGTTTTTTTTGTTTTTTTTTCATATACAACGTGTTTGCCAAAGCATATGAACACCACTGCCCCCTCAGCTCATAAGCCTCAGCAAACATATCTTTTTTACTGCAGAGAGGTTTGCAGCAGCTCTGTGTGAAAGGGCCCTAACAGCCCTGTGTGCCTGTCCTGTGAAACACAATCCCTGTGCTAAGTGTACCAGTGTGTGGTACTTCCGGAAACACTCCCCTAAGCATAGGGCAGGGTGGTCAGGGCAGTCAGGACAGAAATAGCGGGTGCCACGCCTTATTCCACTCCTGCTACAGACAACATTTTTTTTCGGAGTGGCAGTCGGTTTGAGGTACCAGCAATGACACTGGGGAAATGTCACTCGTGTAGACGGCTCACTACACTGGTGGATGGGGCCACGGAACCTCCTGGATACAGGAGGTTCTTGATGATCTCTTCCTGAAATTTGAGGAAGGATCCTGTTCTCTCAGCCTTACTGTAGAGAACAAAACTATTGTACATAGCCAATTGAATTAGGTATACAGACACCTTCTTATACCAGCGTCTGGTCCTGCGGGAAAGTAAATAAGGAGCCAACATCTGGTCATTGAAGTCCACTCCTCCCATGAGCGATTTATAGTCATGGACACAGAGGTGCTTTTCAATGACACTGGTTGCTCGTTCAATTTCGATTGTCGTGTCTGCGTGAATGGAGGAGAGCATGTAAACGTCACGCTTGTCTCTCCATTTCACCGCGAGCAGTTCTTGGTTACACGAGGCAGCCCTCTTTCCCCCTTGCAAGACGGGTGGTAACGAGCCGTTGGGGGAAGCCCCGGCGACTAGGTTGCGCGGTGCCACAGCAGCCAATCTGTTCTAGGAACAAATGCCTGAAATGGGGCACACTTGTGTAGAAATTGTCCACATAAAGATGGTACCCCTTGCCAAATAAGGGTGACACCAAGTCCCAGACTGTCTTCCCACTGCTCCCCAGGTAGTCAGGGCAACCGACCGGCTCCAGGGTCTAATCTTTACCCTCATAAATCTGAAATTTGTGGGTATAGCCTGTGGCCTGTTGCCCTTTCACAGAGCTTATACAATTTGACCCCGTACCGGGCACGCTTGCTTGGGATATATTGTTTGAAGCCAAGGCGCCCGGTAAAATGTATTAGGGACTCGTCTACGCAGATGTTTTGCTCAGGGGCATACAAATCTGCAAATTTGGTGTTGAAGTGGTCTATGAGAGGCCAAATTTTGTGGAGCCGGTCAAAAGCTGGGTGGCCTCTGAGACGAGAGGTGCTGTTGTCGCTAAAGTGCAGGAAATACAGGATGGTCTCAAATCGTGTCCTGGACAAGGCAGCAGAGAACATGGGCATGTGATGAATTGGGTTCGTGGACCAATAGGATCGCAATTCATGCTTTTTTGTTAGGCCCATGTTGAGGAGAAGGCCCAGAAAAATTTAAAATTCGGAAACTTGGACGGGTTTCCACCGGAAAGACTGGGCATAAAAGCTTCCTGGGTTGGCGGCTATAAATTCAGTGGCATATCGGTTCGTCTAAGAGCTCCGCAGTCAAGAACAGCTAAAAAAAAAACAGTGTCGAACCGATCTGAGCTGTCTCAACCCGAACTCCAGACTGGGCGGTGAAAAGGAGAACTACTGGTGCGGCTGAAGTTGGGGGCTGCCAATCAGGATTTGCCAGCACCTCAGGGACTCTAGGGGCTCTACTGGCCTGTCTGTGCGGTGGCTGCGACGGGGAAACTACTGCACGTGCCACCGTACCAGCTTCAACTGCCCTTCTGGTGCTCGCCACTTCACCATGTTGTACGGCAGTGCTGGTACTAGGTCCAGGATGGGCTGCGCTGCTAGTGTATGCCTTACCGCGTAATCCGCCAGCGCCAGCCCCACTCTGCTGCCCTTGAAGCGGATCCTGTGCAACCTGTGGTCTAGCAACATGGGGCCGGGTACGCCTGGCGGTATCAGGGACCTCAACCTCATCGTCCGGACTTTGGGTCAGACTGCCACTGCTTTCTACAGGTTCATATTCTGACCCGCTGGATTCGTCAGATGAGGGTTCCCATTTCTCATCCGACTGGGTCAGAAGCCTGTAGGCCTCTTCAGAAGATTACCCCTTATTTGCCATTTGGTCAACTAAATTTAGGGGGTATTCCCTTAGACTACCCAAGGAAAAAAAGCAAGCCTGTCTTACAAATGAGAGGCTAGCTAAGTACCGGAAGCCGTTGCGATTGATAAAAAATAATCAAAACTGATTTTTTTTTTTTTTTTTTATCGCCGCAGCGCTTGTAAATTGATTGTGCAGTGATAAAAAAAAAACTTTTTTGGGGTCATTGCGGCGGGGCGGGCGTGGGTGAACGCACGTGTGGGCGACCGATCAGGCCTTATCGGGCAAACACTGCGTTTTGGGTGAAGGGCGAGCTAAGGTGACACTAATACTATTATAGATCTGACTGTGATCAGTTCTGATCACTTAAAGATACTATAAAAGTACAAATGCTGATTAGCGATACGCTAATCAGCGAATCAGTGACTGCGGTTGGGCTGGGCGCTAACTGACGCTAACTACCTAACCAAGGGGCCTAAACTAGCCTAAAACCTAACAGTCAATACTAGTGAAAAAAAAGTGACAGTTTACACTGATCACTTTTTTCTCTTTCACTAGTGATTGACAGGGGCGATCAAGGGGTTAATTGGGGTTATGGGGGGTGACCTGGGCCTAAGTGTTGTGTCTTGTGTACTCACTGTGATCTGTGCTCCTCTGCTGGAACCAACCGACGAAATGGACCAGCAGAGGAGCATAGAAGCCATTTAACACATTATATTTGTAAATATAATGTGTTAACTGGCTTCTGATTTGCTTTTTTTGAAAATCATCAGCCTGCCAGCGACGATCATTGTCGAACTTGTCCTTTAATTTTTTCTGGCCCGCGATGCGTATGCGCGGGACGGCTCTGCCTGAAATCTCGCGAGATGATGCCCCGGCGCGCCGAGGGGGAATAACAGGGCCGCCGCAAAGACTCAATCCTGCATACGGCGGTCCTGTAGTGGTTAAAGGAAAACTAGATGAAATTTCTAAATTTCATTTTTGGGCAGATTTTCCATTTTAAGCAATTTTCTCCAATAACAAAGCAAGGGTTAACAGCTGAACAAAACTCCATAATTATTGCCCTGATTCTGTAGTTTACAGAAACACCCCATATGTAGTCATAAACTGGTGTACGTGCAGAAGGAAATAAACGCCATATGGTTTTTGGAAGGCAGATTTCACTGGGATAATTTTAAGTTGCCATTTCACATTTGAAGACCCCCTGATGCACCCTTAGAGTAGAAGATCCCCAAAAAATGACCCCATTTTAGAAACTATGGGATAAGGTGGCAGTTTTGTTGGTACTGTTTTAGGGTGCATATGATTTTTCGTTGCTCTAGTTTACACTTTTTGTAAGGCAAGGTAACAAAAATAGCTGTTTTGGCAGTTTTTATTTTTTGTTACAACATTCATCTGACAGGTTACATCATGTGGTACTTTTATAGAGCAGTTTGTTACGGACACGACAGTACCAAATATGACAATTTTTTAAAATATTTTTTTCAGTTTTACATAAAGCATTTTTGAAAAAATATATATTTTTTTTTAGTGTCTCCATATTCTGAAAGCCATAGTTGTTTTTCTTTTTTTTTGGCAACTGTCTTATGTAGGGCTAATTTTTTTCAGTATGAGATGACCGTTTAGTACTATTTTGGGGTGCATATGACTTTTTGATTGCTTGGTATTACACGGTTTGTGATGTAAGGTGACAAAAAAATAGCTTTTTTTTTTTTTACCTTAATTTTATTACACTGTTCACCTGAGAGGTTAGGGCATGTGATATTTTTATAGAGAAGGTTGTTTCAGATGTGGCAATATCTAATATGTATACTTATTTTTTTACTACTTTTAAAAATATAAAAACCTGTTTAAAAATCTATTTTCTTTGCATCACCATATTCTGACAACCATAACTTTTTTTTATATTTCGGTCTACAGAACTGTATGAGGGCTTTGTTTTTGCTGGTACCATTTTTGTAGTATGTAGGACATTTTGATCACGGTTATCAAATCACATGTTTATTTTATTTTTTTTAATAGTTCAGACCTTTTCGGATGTAAATTTTTAATGTTTCAAAAAAATGTTTTTTTTTACTTAATACATGAGATCTTTTGATCCCCACTCCTATTCACCCTAAGGGCTCATGGGCACGGCAGTATTTTGCGTTCAGTATACTGGCGTTTTTTTTTTTTTAGTTCAGTATGCAGTATATATACTGAACCATTCATTTCAATAGTTCAGCAAAAAAAAGTCTCCATGTGCATTCCGTTTCAGTATTTTCATATTTCCATACCGTGAAAAGATAGAACATGTCCTATTCTTGTCCGCAGATCACGGTGCTTGGCTCCATTCAAGTCAATGCGTCCGCAAAAAAAAAATGGAACACATATGGAAATGCATCCATATGTCTTCCGTATCCGTTCTGTTTTTGCGGAACGATCTATTGAAAATGTTATGCCCTGAAAAAGCTATACGATTGTGTGCATGAGCCCTAATAGAGATCTGTTAGGGTAAATAGGATTTTTACTCTCTCCGTTCTGAGCTATGCCTTGTGCATACCTCAGCATGGAGAATTGCATGACAGACCTGGATTGCTTTAGCAGCATCCAGACTGTCATGGCAATCGGAGCCCCGTGATTTCACTGCTGGGGCGCAGAAGAGGGAGCCGCATCCCTCTGCCTTCACTCATAGGTGCCGAGATCAGCGTTGATCGTGGCAACTAAGCGGTTAAATAACAGGGGCGGCGCGATCACCGCTTCCTGTAAGGGCAGGCGGGTTCTGGCTATAAGATACAGCCAGCACCCGCCGTGTATGGGAAGGCCTGCTCAATACACATGCAGAGACATAACACCCTATATATACGGTGCTATGGGTTAAGGGGTTGAAGGCTTTTGATTCCGTGATCAAGTGAGATCCCGGCATCTAAAGTGTCAAAAACCGGGAAACTCGCTCCTCCGGGCCTCCTCCCAACATCTCCTGCGGCCAATGGGGCTGTCGGTAGTTGCTTTGAATGCGGAGTGTGTCGCTGATGAGACCCACAGTATTCATGCTGCAATTCTTATTTTGGCCACCAGATAGCAGACCAACATAAGAAATGAGCAATGAACTAATTTAAAAAATACATGATCATTAAAAATAAAACAGATTTTATAGGCTCATATAAGATTCAAAATCATTACAATTTTTTTCAAAAAAAAAAAAGTTACTGATAATACAACCATCTGCATTCGTTATGAATGGATCCGGTTGTATTATCTTTAACATAGCCAAGACGGATCCGTCACGAACTCCATTGGAAGTCAATGGAGGACGGATCAGTTTTCTATTGTGGCAGAGAAAACTGATTTGTTCCCATTGACTTGCATTGGAGGTCTTGCCGGATTCATCTTTCTCCCCATTCCAGGGCAGAAAGCAAACTGCAACATGTTGCAGTTTGTTCTCCAGTATGGGAACGCAACTAAATGGAGCGGAATGCATTTTGGAGCATTCCATTCTGTTCAGTTACGTTTTGTCCCCATTGACAATGAATTGTGACAAAACTGAAGCGTTTTTTTTTTTTTTCCGGTATTGAGGCCCTATGACAGATCTGAATACTGATAAATATTAATGCTAGTGTTAAAATAGCCCTACCTAAAATAATGTAATAAAATATTATCAAAAAGTCAAACATTCCAAAATGGTATGAATAAAAAGTACAGATTGTCCCACAAAAAAAATGAGCCGATATAAGAGTAGACATAACTATAAATAAGTTTAGAATGTGGTTGGTGATTTTTTTTTTTTTTTTTTCAAAGTTTACATTTATTGTTACACTAGACATAAAAATAAACTATATATGGGGTATCGTTGTAATCGTACTGACCCAGAATGAAGGGCATGGATCAGTTTTGCCACAAACGAAATGCCGTGGGAACAAAACCCATAAAACGGTGGAGGAATTGCATTATTCCAATTCCACCCCGTTTGGAATTCTTTTACTGCTTCCCACTACATTGTATGCCATAATTAAAGCATAACTGTCACACTTAGACCCTAATTTCAATTTTCATATATGTAGTTACTAATAACATGATATTCCAGAATCAGTTACTATTAGACTGACTCACCGCATATTTAATAAGATTCAGCCCTTAGCAACCAGTCTGCATAAAACTGCAATTTCACTATTTAGTTAAGATGGCCGCCACTGCCCTCACACTGAGGCTAATCCCGCCTGCCCTCACTAGCCAGCACCAATAGTGCCCCAAAAGTGTCAGTAACCACACCCCCCCTAAAGGGTTAATCTCCTGCAGAGCAAAGGGGTCCTCTCACCACACGTTGCTTTCATTTATACACTGAGCAGGCGGCAGATCTCCCTTCCCTGGTCTGCGCTGCTTTGGCTCTGCATTGTCCCAAGGACCGGTAGAAGTGCACACAGCCCAGGCACTGTTATCAGCTGCTGGGGAGGACCTGGCTTCAATCATTTACTTACAGTCCCTGACTGTCTGAAATATGACCTTGCAGCTGTGTGCTTCTATAGAAGGACCCTGCATAGCAACCTGATTTTAAGCAGAGGTAAAAGCAGGCAGTACAGGGAACTAAACTGTGGAAACATAGAATGTGTCGGCAGATAAGAACCATTTGGTCCATCTAGTCTGCCCAATATACTAAGTACTATGGATAGCCCCTGGCCCTATCTTATGTGAAGGATGGCCTTATGCCTATCCCATGCATGCTTAAACTCCTTCACTGTATTTGCAGCTACCACTTCTGCAGGAAGGCTATTCCATGCATCCATTACTCTCTCAGTAAAGTAATACTTCCTGATATTACTTTTAAACCTTTGCCCCGCTAATTTAAAACTATGTCCTCTTGTAGCAGTTTTTCTTCTTTTAAATATTCTCTCCTCTTTGATCTTGTTGATTCCCTTTATGTATTTAAAAGTTTCTATCATATCCCCTCTGTCTCGTCTTTCTTCCAAGCTATACATGTTAAGGTCCTTTAATCTTTCCTGGTAAGTTTTATCCTGCAATCCATGTACCAGTTTAGTAGCTCTTCTCTGAACTCTCTCCAAAGTATCAATATCCTTCTGGAGATATGGTCTCCAGTACGGAGCACAATACTCCAAATGAGGTCTCACTAGTGCTCTGTAGAGCGGCATGCGCACCTCCCTCTTTCTACTAGTAATGCCTCTCCCTATACACCCAAGCATTCTGCTAGCATTTCCTGCTGCTCTAAATTGTCTGCCTACCTTTAAGTCTTCTGAAATAATGACCCCTAAATCCCTTTCCTCAGATACTGAGGTTAGGACTGTATCACTGATTTTATATTCTGCTCTGGGGTTTTTACGCCCCAGGTGCATTATTTTGCACTTATCCACATTAAATTTTAGTTGCCAGATTTTTGACCATTCCACTAGTTTTCCTAAATCCTTTTCCATTTGGTGTATCCCTCCAGGAACATCAACCCTGTTACAAATCTTTGTGTCATCAGCAAAAAGACACACCTTACCATCGAGGCCTTCTGCAATTTCGCTGATAAAGATATTAAACAATATGGGTCCCAGAACAGATCCCTGAGGTACCCCACTGGTAACAAGACCTTGGTCTGAATATACTCCATTGACTACAACCCTCTGTTGCCTGTCCCTCAGCCACTGCCTAATCCATTCAACAATATGGGAGTCCAAGCCCAAAGACTGCAATTTATTGATAAGCCTTCTGTGTGGGACAGAAAGCCTTACTGAAGTCTAGATAAGCGATGTCTACTGCACCTCCGCCATCTATTGTTTTAGTCACCCAATCAAAAAAATGTATAAGATTAGTTTGACATGATCTCCCTGAAGTAAACCCATGCTGTTTTTTATCTTTCAATCCATGGGATTTTAGATGTTTCACAATCCTCTCCTTAAGTATGGTTTCCATTAATTTCCCCACTATTGATGTCAGGCTTACTGGCCTATAGTTGCCCGATTCCTCCCTACTACCTTTCTTGTGAATCGGCACAACATTTGCTAATTTCCAATCTTCTGGGACGACTCCTGTTGCCAGTGATTGGTTAAATAAATCTGTTAATAGTTTTGCTAGTTCACCGCTGAGCTCTTTTAATAGCTTTGGGTGTATCCCATCAGGCCCCTGTGACTTATTTGTATTGATTTTAGACAGTTGACTTAGAACCTCTTCCTCTGTAAAGACACATGCATCAAAAGATTCATTAGTCTTCTTTCCTAACTGAGGTCCTTTTCCTTCATTTTCCTTCATAAAGACTGAACAGAAGTATTCATTGAGGCAGTCAGCTAGTTCTTTATCTTCTTCCATATACCTTCCTTCTTTTGTTTTTAATTTTGTAATTCCTTGTTTTAGTTTCCTTTTTTCATTTATGTATCTGAAGAATGCCTTATCGCCTTTTTTCCCTGACTGAGCAAATTTCTCTTCTGCCTGTGATTTAGAAGCTCTTATAACTTGTTTGGCCTCTCTCTGCCTAATCTTGTATATTAGCTTGTCACCCTGGTTTTTTTTATAATTCCTCAATGCTATCTTTTTGTTTTTAATGATTTTGGCCACTTCTGCGGAGTACCACATTGGTCTTTTCCTTTTTTTGCTTTTACTGACAAGCCTAATGCAATTTTCTGTTGCCTTCAATAGTGCCTCTTTTAAGTAGTCCCATTTCTCCTGGACTCCAATGAAACTGTTCCAATCTGTGAAACTGTTCCAATCTGTATCTGGAATTAAGGGGTAATTGAATACACAGTGAAAAGTTTAATTAGGGCCACCAAGGAGATATTAATCACCACAATCCAATACTCCCCAAAAAATATATGACAGTTATACTATAATGGCATTAGAAAGTACAACTTGCCCCGCAAAAAATAAGCCCTCATACAGCTATGAACAGAAATATTAAAAGGTTGAGAAGATGAGGAAGAAAAAAAAACAATAAAAAAAAAAATGGTAGTGAAAGGGTTTAAATTAAAGAAATTAAAGTTTCAATGATGCTTACATTTGGTAATCAGTTTAGTTAGGGCTCTTTCACACTTGCGTTCTCCGGATCCGGCGTGTACTCCACTTGCCGGAATTACACGCCGGATCTGGAAAAACACAAGTGTACTGAAAGCATTTGAAGACGGATCCCATTGCTGGCACCCTGGTATAAACGGCTGACATCGGTGATGCGATGTCAGCCGTTTAACCCTTTCCATACAGCGGTCCGTACGGACCGCTGTATGGAAAAAGTTAACAGTAAGAGGGAGCTCCCTCCCTCTCCGATCGGGGGGCTGCAGTGCCTTTGCAGCCCCCCGATGGAGAGGGAGAGAGCCCCCAGACAGCCCCCCCAGAGCCCCGTCCTTACCCTTCCCCGTCTGCGCAGTTCTGACCATAACTGAGCAGACGGGGAAGGTTCCCATGGCAACAGGACGCCTCTCAGGCGTCCTGCTGTCCATGGTGCTGAACAGATCTGTGCTGAAAGCATAGATCTGTTCAGTGTAAGTAAAATATAGTACAGTGCAATATATATTGTACTGTACTGTATTATACCGACATCAGACCCACTGGATCTTCAAGAACCAAGTGGGTCTGGGTCAAAAAAAAAGTGAAAAAAAGGTAAAAATCAAAAAACACATTTATCACTGATTAAAAAAAAAAAATAAAAAAATTCCCTACACATGTTTGGTATCGCCGCGTCCGTAACGACCTGATCTATAAAACGGTCATGTTACTTTACCCGAACGGTGAACGCCATAAAAATAAAAAATAAAAAACTATGATGAAATTGAAATTTTGTCCACCTTACTTCCCAAAAAAAGGTAATAAAAGTGATCAAAAAAGTCTCATGTACGCCAAAATTGTAACAATCAAACCGTCATCTCATCCCGCAAAAAATGAGACCCTACTTAAGATAATCGCCCAAAAACTGAAAAAACTATGGCTCTTAGACTATGGAAACACTAAAACATCATTTTTTTTGTTTCAAAAATCAAATCATTGTGTAAAACTTACATAAATAAAAAAAAAGTATACATATTAGGTATCGCCGCGTCCGTATCGACCGGCTCTATAAAAATATCACATGACCTAACCCCTCAGGTGACCACCGTAAAAAAATAAAAATAAAAACGGTGTAAAAAAAGCCATTTTTTGTCATCTTACGTCACATAAAGTGTAATAGCAAGCGATCAAAAAGTCATATGCACCCCAAAATAGTGCCAATCAAACCGTCATCTCATCCCGCAAAAAATGAGACCCTACTTAAGATAATCACCCAAAAACTGAAAAAACAATGGCTCTTAGACTATGGAGACACTAAAACATTTTTTTTGTTTTAAAAATGAAATCATTGTGTAAAACGTACATAAATAAAAAAAATTGTATACATATTAGGTATCGCCGCGTCCGTGACAACCTGCTCTATAAAATTACCACATGATCTAACCTGTCAGATGAATGTTGTAAATAAAAAATAAAAAAACGCTGCCAAAAAAGCTATTTCTTGTTACCTTGCCGCACAAAAAGTGTAATATAGAGCAACCAAAAATCATATGTACCCTAAACTAGTACCAACAAAACTGCCACCCTATCCCGTAGTTTCTAAAATGGGGTCACTTTTTTGGAGTTTCTACTCTAGGGGTGCATCAGGGGGGCTTCAAATGGGACATGGTGTAAAAAAAAACAGTCCAGCAAAACCTGCCTTCCAAAAACCGTATGGCATTCCTTTCCTTCTGCGCCCTGCCGTGTGCCCGTACAGCGGTTTACGACCACATATGGGGTGTTTCTGTAAACTACAGAATCAGGGCCATAAATAATGAGTTTTGTTTGGCTGTTAACCCTTGCTTTGTAACTGGAAAAAAAAAATTAAAATGGAAAATCTGCCAAAAAAGTGAAATTTTGAAATTGTATCTCTATTTTCCATTAAATCTTGTGCAACACCTAAAGGGTTAACAAAGTTTGTAAAATCCGTTTTGAATACCTTGAGGGGTGTAGTTTCTTAGATGGGGTCACTTTTATGGAGTTTATAATCTGGGGGTGCATCAGGGGGGCTTCAAATGGGACTTGGTGTCAAAAAACCGGTCCATAAAAATCAGCCCTCCAAAAAACAAACGGCGCACCTTTCCCTCTACGCCCCGCTGTGTGGCCGTACAGTAGTTTACGGCCACATATGGGGTGTTTCTGTAAACAGCAGAGTCAGGGCAATAAAGATACAGTCTTGTTTGGCTGTTAACCCTTGCTTTGTTAGTGGAAAAAATGGGTTAAAATGGAAAATTAGGCAAAAAAATGAAATTCTCAAATTTCATCGCCATTTGCCAATAACTCTTGTGCAACACCTAAAGGGTTAACGACGTATGTAAAATCAGTTTTGAATACCTTGAGGGGTGTAGTTTCTTAGATGGGGTCACTTTTAGGGAGTTTCTCCTCTAGGGGTGCATCAGGGGGCTTCAAATGGGACATGGTGTAAATAAACCAGTCCAGAAAAATCAGCCTTCCAAAAACCAAACGGCACACCTTTCACTCTACGCCCCGCTGTGTGGCCGTACAGTAGTTTACGGCCACATATTGGGTGTTTCTGTAAACGGCAGAGTCAGGGCAATAAAGATACCGTCTTGTTTGGCTGTTAACCCTTGCTTTGTTAGTGGAAAAAATGGGTTAAAATGAAAAATTAGACAAAAAAATTAAATTCTCAAATTTCCTCCCCATTTGCCAATAACTCTTGTGCAACACCTAAAGGGTTAACAACGTATTCAAAATCAGTTTTGAATACCTTGAGGGGTGTAGTTTCTTAGATGGGGTCATTTTTGGGTGGTTTCTATTATGTAAGCCTCGCAAAGTGACTTGAGACCTGAACTGGTCCCTAAAAATTGAGTTTTTGTAAATTTCTGAAAAATTTCAAGATTTGCTTCTAAACTTCTAAGCCTTATAACATCCCCAAAAAATAAAATATCATTCCCAAAATAATTCAAACATGAAGTAGACATATGGGGAATGTAAAGTCATCCAAATTTTTGGGGGTATTACTATGTATTACAGAAGTAGAGAAACTGGAACTTTGAAATTTGCTAATTTTTCCAAATTTTTGTTAAATTTGGTATTTTTTGGTGCAAAAAAAATAATTTTTTTGACTTTATTTTACCAGTGTCATGAAGTACAATATGTGACGAAAAAACAATCTCAGAATGGCCTGGATAAGTCAAAGCGTTTTAAAGTTATCAGCACTTAAAGTGACTCTGGTCAGATTTGCAAAAAATGGCCTGGTCCTTAAGGTGAAATAGGGCTGTGTCCTTAAGGGGTTAAAGTCCTGGTTGCCATAGTAGTAGTGGGGAGCAGTATACTTACAGTCCGTGGGGCTCCCGGGGCGCTCCAGAATGACGTCAGAGCGCCCCATGCGCATGGATGACGCGCCATGTGATCACGTCATCCATGCGCGTTGGGCGCCCTGACGTCACTCTGAAGCACCCCGGGAGCCGCACGGACGGTAAGTATACTGCTCCCCCGCTCCCCACTACACTTTACCATGGCTGCCAGGACTTTAGCGTCCTGGCAGCCATGGTAACCATTCAGAAAAAGCTAAACGTCGTATCCGGCAATGCGCCGAAACGACGTTTAATGGGCATTAATTCTGGATCCGGCCTTGCGGCAAGTCTTCAGGATATTTGGCCGGAGCAAAAAGCGCAGCATGCTGCAGTATTTTCTCCGGTCAAAAAACGTTCTGGTCCGGAACTGAAGACATCCTGATGCATCCTGAACGGATTTCACTCCATTCAGATTGCATTAGGATAAGGCCTCATGCACACTGCCGTGTTTCACGGCCGTATGCGGGCCGTGGAACCGCGGCCTGGATCCCTCCTGAGAGCAGGAGCGCACGGCGTCACTGGTTGCTATGACGCCGTGCACTCCCTGCTGCCGCCGCAATACAGTAATACACTGGTATGATCTATACCAGTGTATTACTGTACTGTGCCGGCAGCAGGGAGCGCACGGCGTCATAGCAACCAGTGACGCCGTGCGCTCCTGCTCTCAGGAGGGATCCAGGCCGCGGTTCCACGGCCCGCATACGGCCGTGAAACACGGCAGTGTGCATGAGGCCTAAAACTGATCAGGATTATTCCGCTATAGAGCCCCAACAACGGAACTCTATGCCGGAAGAAAAGAATGCAAGTGTAAAAGAGACCTTATTCACATTTGTCTGGTAGGGAATAATCAGCAGACTTTGAGAGCACTTTTCATGTTGGCTGTGCTTTTTCAGCTGATGACCATTTGTAGCATTAATATCCTACTATACTGATATTGCCTCAATAGTGCAACTAAATTGTAGTGATTGATACTGTCCTGTTACTTTTTCTAATGACTTGCATTTATATTTCTTTAGGGGTTTTGACATTGGAAATCATTTTTGTGAATGGATATATGATTACACCTATGAGAAATTCCCCTTCTTCAAAGCCAATTTTTCAAAGTATCCCACAAAGAAACAACAGGTAGCTGTTTTAAGGCATCTGAATTTAGTTGGGGGCTGCAGAGCTAAATTATGCTAACTACAATTTAATGGGGTTTGCTTCTTAAAGGGAATCTGTTACCACGACTTTGGAGTATTAACTGCAGTAATACATGAATAGTACTGCAGATATGGAACCCTGATCACAAATTTTTATTTATTTTCAAACTGCCCCCATTCTTCCACTGTCAGTGCTCAGAGCTGCATTGCATGCATGCACACAGTTCTCTCCATTTAGCCAAGCACAGCAATCCCGACTGTATTTCAGTGCATCTTTGAGATGTGACAGTGGGGCAACCAGGGGGAGTGGGAAAAAAAAAAAAATGGTCATCTGGACTCATTAGGTACAATATTACTCATACATTACTGTAGCTAATAGTCCACCACAGAATTGCAGTGGACAAATTTCTTCTAACATTTAGTATCCACAGAGTTATTAATAAATGTATGATTGCTGGAGGTCCCTACCAATCAAGAAGGGGTCATCTGTGTGAAGGGAGCATTGGGCATTCCATTCACTTCTGTGGAATTGCCTAATAAAGCACTCTATCTCCGGCAGTCCAGTTGGAGTGAATAGAACAGTGCTCACACGTGCAGCACCGCACTTTTCATATAGGGGAGTCTAGGTACCCCTTTCTCTTGATCAGTGGGGGTCCCAGTAGTCTGATCCCAAGCGATCATACATTTATCACTTATGTGGATAGCAGTATAGCTCAATTTTGCCCTGATATGTGACCTGCTTTATATTAAAGGAGTTTTCATATTCAGCTCTTCCCTGCCGCTTCTGGTGCTGGAACTAGCACTTTGACTAGAATAGGAAGTACAGCTCTGTTCAAAGTGTAGTGACCGTGCTGGATTACTGCAATTCATCTCCCATTATGGCCTCATGCACACTGCTGTTGCCCGACCGTGCACGTATTGCAACCTACAAACAGCGGGTCCGCAATATATACGGGCATCAGTCGTGTGCACACCGTATCACGTATGCGGACCTGTTCGCTTGGAGTGCTTCCATGGGGTTTCTCACTGTGCCTCCGAACTGCAAAGAAATAGAACAAGTTATTTATTTTTTTGTGTTGTGCGGACGGATTACAGACCAATTCAAGTCTAATGGGTCTGGATCCATATCTGACTGCCGCACGTGCCCGTGCGTTATATGGAGCCGCAAGCACATGTTCATGTGCATGAGGCCTAAGGTGAATGGGAGATGAGCTGCAGTAACTGAGCACAACCACTACAGAGCTGTGCTTCCCATTACATTCAAAGTGCAATGTATGGAACTGATTGAATATTGATGACCTACCCTGAGTAAAAGTTATCAATATCTGTATCCTGGAAAACCTCCAACTGTGATGAGATCCCACAATGTACTGTTACTGGTTAACAAAATATACTATCGATTTATTCTGCTTTACCGATTTAAGCAGGAATATAATAATGGAACATCTGTACTAGTAAAGTACAATTATGGACCTACAACGTTATTCACTATTTTATCTGTGATGTATGTAAATCTCAGTTAAAAGCAACGGTTGCCTAAGGTTGACATTAAAAGATATCGGGATGTTTGACTTGTTTGTTTTCCAGCTTCATTTTATATCTAGTTACCGTATATAAGAGAATTTCAGCCCGGGTTTGAAAACCTGAGTAATGAAGAGAGAAGTAAGGTTGAGAATGACATGCTGATTGAAATTAATAGGTGAGTGTGGACTGAAACAAACTTTTCTATTATTAAAGTGCCATTCATTCCATGGCACTGTACATATGATAAGGGGTATACATAGATAATAAAAACATGTACAATATGCATTAACGAGATGAGTTACAAACTGGTATAGAAGGAGTGACGACCCTTCCAGTTAGGGCTTTCAATACAAAAGTTGTATTTTGATTGAGAGCAGGGCAGCAAGTGTTCAGTTTTCTAGTAGTGCCACCACATGGGCAGCAAAACATTGCAAATTCCACTTTAAAATCATTAAGTTCACTAATATTCAGACATGTCAGGTCCTTCAGAGCAAGAAATGCTTTGCTTTAAGGCGGGTTTACGCATCCTGATGTTACAGCAGATTGTTGGGAAGGAAGCGTTCCTTCCTGGCAGTCGGCTGCTCGTTCAGTGAAGTAGACTCCTGCATTTGCATGCAGCAATCCCCTTTACAGGACGAGGGATAGATATTGCGATCGCTCTTCCCTATACAGCGTCAGGACGTAGTGCACGCACTATGACCTGACACTGCATGCTGTTAGGTAACAGTGCAGCGCAGGCCGGAGAAGACAGGGGAGCGAGACGCTGGACCCGGAAATTAAGAGGAGTCGGATGTATTCATCTGAGGTCTGATAGGGGTTAATAAAGGTCTGGTCTGAGGTCTGCTAGGGGTTAATAAAGGGCTTCTCTGAGGTCTGATAGGAGTTAATAAAGGGCTGATAGGGGTTAATAGTCAGTGAGAAGGGGGGAATGGTGTGGAAGTTGGCATTTGGTACTAGTATATTATAAATGTAAATTATAAATTGACTACCAACTAAGGGCTTTATTAATTTATAATTTATAATATACTAGTGCCAAATGCAAATTTCCACCACCTCTGTGACTACCAACTAATATATATTTTGATATAAAATATCGGTATAAATTATCGGCTATCTGCCTGAAAGTTCAGATTATCGGTATCTGCTCTAAAAAATCTATATCTGTCGATCCCCAGTTTAGACAGCCCGATCTGCTGCCCGGAAACGTTAATTTAGATGCCTGCGCCAGCTTGTTCATTGGGTGATCGGCGGCACATTTAGACAGGCAGATTGTCGGGAACAAGCATTCACAGGAACGGTAATTCCCAATCTGACGAAAATGGGGTCATGTAAATCCACTTTAGCCTCCTACGGTACAAGGATGGATTATCTTTTGTGACTGGTGAATCCTAGGTTATCTATATATGGATATTAAATATTAATATAATCCTGCCTGTGATGATAATGAGATGATTGCTAAAGTGATCTGTACAGACCAAGAAGGTGCACCTGTTAGTTAGGCTTACTGGCCAGTGCATAAACTACTGTTAGTGACATGGTAAATTTAAATAAAATCACCAAATTTCTTTAAAAGTATGTGCGACATAAACATTTTATTTAAACAAATTTTTTTATGGCACATTCCCTTTAATTCCCAGGAAAAACCCTATAAAAGCCAAAATGGAAATTGATGGTGTTACTTGTTGTTACCATGAGTCCAGTAGTTTAACTTTCTGGTAATAAAAAGGTTTTTCATCTTTTTATTTTTTTTTTTTTAGATTTGCTCTTGCATCCCATTTCTTCTGGGGTTTGTGGTCTATTGTTCAAGCAAAAATCTCATCTATTCAATTTGGGTATATGGTGAGTATAATTTAATTGCTGCATTTTATTATACTCTTGAGTTGGTAATCTATTAGAAGTTTTAATACATTCATACCTGCAAAGCAATGGTACTGTAGGTCCAGATTGTGAGTCAGTTGTTGTATCTGGACATACAATTGCGTTAAATGGAAGATTAATCTGCACTATCTGCAGAGAGTTTCAGCTGTGATGTACAACTTACACTTTGCTGCAACTGTTGGGATTAAAGCTAGGTAGAAGGATTTCCTAAAGATAAAAACATTGTGGATCTTAAATAAACTTGCACATTTTGCTCATATTCTGACATCATGAGAAAGAACTTGAAGGGGTTCTCCAGACAAACCTACATTTTGCAGCATAATTCTAACTTGTGGCGGGAAGAATGTTGGTCTAATACTTACTTTACACAGCGCAGCCCTTTCTGAGATCCGCCTCCTGGTCACCTGAGCAGTCAGTCTTCTCTTCCTGTCTTCTTTTGCTTTCTTCAGCAGGAGATGGTTCATCACAAATAGAGTCAACGCCTCCTGCAAGAGTATGCGCCGGCCATCTTCACTCCTTACGCAAACGCACTAGGCTGAATGCTAGTGCGCATGCGTGGGACAGGCTTCTATGTTACGCCTGTACTGACTCGTGCACAGCGCGATGTAAGCACTGTGCATGAGTGACAGCATAGCGATCAGTCACAAAGACTAATCGTTATGCTGTGGATTTCACTGGGGGCATTGTGGGTGGCCCACAGGGGGAGTATTGACTGGCATATGGTTGGGGGCACTGTCGATGGTACATGGGGGCACTGTAGATGTCACTGTTGGGGGGGGGAGGGGGCAGGGCACACTGTAGATGTCACTGTTGGGGGAGCTCAGTATGAGTTAGAGCTCATGCAAGTAACTGTGATTGGCCCAGGAATCTATGTCCCAGTCCATTTGTCGGACACATTTTCCAGATAACGATGGCTCCCCTGACCCGCACTGACTGTCTGATAGTAAGGTATGATACAACTTGTCTGTATCTGATCATGGGGCGATTGTAGTGTACTCACCTCCTCATGTGTACTTACCTCCAGATCAGGTAGAGACTGACTGTATCATACATTACTGTGATGCAGCCAGTTTGGGTCAGGAGAGTGTGGTCGGCCTTGGAGATGCAGTCAGCACATAGACTGAGTTTCCGGGGCTGAGCATAGTCGTTTCACATATGTATCACATGTGATAGGTCAAGATAAACACTGTGGCAGGCAGGACAAAAAAGATAGGATTAGGCCTCACACACACGACCAGATTGGTTTTATAGGACTGCAGATTGCAGGTTTGCTAATAAGGATATCGTCCGTGTGCGATCGACATTTTGTTTGCAGAGCCATTGAGTTCTATGGGTTTTAGATCTGCATTTTGAGGACCAGACTAGGACATGTTCTATCTTTTGCAGAACTGATGTGCGGATGTGGAAAGCACACTGATGATTTCCATGTGTTTTCCACATCTGTATATCAGTTCTGCAGAAGATGGAACATTTACTGTTCTGGTCCTTAAAATGCAGACCTCGAATCCATAGAACTTAATGGGACTGCCAAAAAATGTGGATCGCACACAGACGGTATCCATATGTAGCGGAACTGCGATTTGCAGACCTCAAAATGGATACGGTTGTGTGCATAAAAGTTTAGATACTGCCTGCTGAGGTATGTATCATACAAGATGGGATTAGATACAGTGGCGTAGCGTGGGTTGCCAGCACCCGGGGCAAGCCATGTATTGCACCCCCCAACCTGTGGACTCGCCCCTTTTTACAGATAATGTAGTAGATGTCATCTGCAGTCCTATGTAACACCACAGTTAACTCAGTGAGAACTCTGAGTACAGAGCATGTAGTAGATGGGTGTGAGGCCCCAGAATTGAGAACACGCACAGTGTGACCTGAAGTCTGGGGCCAGGATGCGGCAGGGTGGGCCATATTTTCAATCCACCCTCCCAACTCTACTGTGAAACAGATATGTGGATGAGACTGCCATGATACCACCTTTCAGCTGCGTCTCTACAGAGTTTCACAAAAAGCATTTTTTAGATTCCTCACTAGAGTTGAGCGAACACCTGGATGTTCGGGTTCGAGAAGTTCGGCCGAACATCCCGGAAATGTTCGGGTTCGGGATCCGAACCCGATCCGAACTTCGTCCCGGACCCGAACCCCATTGAAGTCAATGGGGACCCAAACTTTTTGGCACTAAAAAGGCTGTAAAACAGCCCAGGAAAGAGCTAGAGGGCTGCAAAAGGCAGCAACATGTAGGTAAATCCCCTGCAAACAAATGTGGATAGGGAAATGAATTAAAATAAAAATTAAATAAATAAAAATTAACCAAAATCAATTGGAGAGAGGTCCCATAGCAGAGAATCTGGCTTCACGTCACCCACCACTGTAAGAGTCCATTTTCATAAATTTAGGCCCAGCACCCAGGCAGAGGAGAGAGGTCCCGTAACAGAGAATCTGGCTTCATGTCAGCAGAGAATTAGTCTGCATGTCATAGCAGAGAATGAGGCTTCACGTCAGCCACCACTGCAACAGTCCATTGGCATATATTTAGGCCCAGCACCCAGGCAGAGGAGGGACGTCCCGTAACAGAGAATCTGGCTTCATGTCAGCAGAGAATCAGTCTGCATGTCATAGCAGAGAATGAGGCTTCACGTCAGCCACCACTGCAACAGTCCATTGGCATATATTTAGGCCCAGCACACACACAGGCAGAGGAGGGAGGTTTCGTAACAGAGAATCTGTCTTCATGTCAGCAGAGTATCAGTCTGCATGTCATAGCAGAGAATGAGGCTTCACGTCAGCCACCACTGCAACAGTCCATTGGCATATATTTAGGCCCAGCACACACACAGGCAGAGGAGAGAGGTCCCGTAACAGAGAATCTGGCTTCATGTCAGCAGAGAATCAGTCTGCATGTCATAGCAGAGAATGAGGCTTCACGTCAGCCACCACTGCAACAGTCCATTGGCATATATTTAGGGCCAGCACACACACAGGCAGAGGAGAGAGGTCCCGTAACAGAGAATCTGTCTTCATGTCAGCAGAGAATCAGTCTGCATGTCATAGCAGAGAATGAGGCTTCACGTCAGCCACCACTGCAACAGTCCATTGGCATATATTTAGGCCCAGCACACACACAGGCAGAGGAGGGAGGTCCCGTAACAGAGAATCTGGCTTCATGTCAGCAGAGAATTAGTCTGCATGTCATAGCAGAGAATGAGGCTTCACGTCAGCCACCACTGCAACAGTCCATTGGCATATATTTAGGCCCAGCACACACACAGGCAGAGGAGAGAGGTCCCGTAACAGAGAATCTGTCTTCATGTCAGCAGAGAATTAGTCTGCATGTCATAGCAGAGAATGAGGCTTCACGTCAGCCACCACTGCAACAGTCCATTGGCATATATTTAGGCCCAGCACACACACAGGCAGAGGAGAGAGGTCCCGTAACAGAGAATCTGTCTTCATGTCAGCAGAGAATCAGTCTGCATGTCATAGCAGAGAATGAGGCTTCACGTCAGCCACCACTGCAACAGTCCATTGGCATATATTTAGGCCCAGCACACACACAGGCAGAGGAGAGAGGTCCCGTAACAGAGAATCTGTCTTCATGTCAGCAGAGAATTAGTCTGCATGTCATAGCAGAGAATGAGGCTTCACGTCAGCCACCACTGCAACAGTCCATTGGCATATATTTAGGCCCAGCACACACACAGGCAGAGGAGAGAGGTCCCGTAACAGAGAATCTGTCTTCATGTCAGCAGAGAATCAGTCTGCATGTCATAGCAGAGAATGAGGCTTCACGTCAGCCACCACTGCAACAGTCCATTGGCATATATTTAGGCCCAGCACACACACAGGCAGAGGAGAGAGGTCCCGTAACAGAGAATCTGTCTTCATGTCAGCAGAGAATCAGTCTGCATGTCATAGCAGAGAATGAGGCTTCACGTCAGCCACCACTGCAACAGTCCATTGGCATATATTTAGGCCCAGCACACACACAGGCAGAGGAGGGAGGTCCCTGTAACAGAGAATCTGTCTTCATGTCAGCAGAGAATTAGTCTGCATGTCATAGCAGAGAATGAGGCTTCACGTCAGCCACCACTGCAACAGTCCATTGGCATATATTTAGGCCCAGCACACACACAGGCAGAGGAGAGAGGTCCCGTAACAGAGAATCTGTCTTCATGTCAGCAGAGAATTAGTCTGCATGTCATAGCAGAGAATGAGGCTTCACGTCAGCCACCACTGCAACAGTCCATTGGCATATATTTAGGCCCAGCACACACACAGGCAGAGGAGAGAGGTCCCGTAACAGAGAATCTGTCTTCATGTCAGCAGAGAATCAGTCTGCATGTCATAGCAGAGAATGAGGCTTCACGTCAGCCACCACTGCAACAGTCCATTGGCATATATTTAGGCCCAGCACACACACAGGCAGAGGAGAGAGGTCCCGTAACAGAGAATCTGTCTTCATGTCAGCAGAGAATTAGTCTGCATGTCATAGCAGAGAATGAGGCTTCACGTCAGCCACCACTGCAACAGTCCATTGGCATATATTTAGGCCCAGCACACACACAGGCAGAGGAGAGAGGTCCCGTAACAGAGAATCTGTCTTCATGTCAGCAGAGAATCAGTCTGCATGTCATAGCAGAGAATGAGGCTTCACGTCAGCCACCACTGCAACAGTCCATTGGCATATATTTAGGCCCAGCACACACACAGGCAGAGGAGAGAGGTCCCGTAACAGAGAATCTGTCTTCATGTCAGCAGAGAATCAGTCTGCATGTCATAGCAGAGAATGAGGCTTCACGTCAGCCACCACTGCAACAGTCCATTGGCATATATTTAGGCCCAGCACACACACAGGCAGAGGAGAGAGGTCCCGTAACAGAGAATCTGTCTTCATGTCAGCAGAGAATCAGTCTGCATGTCATAGCAGAGAATGAGGCTTCACGTCAGCCACCACTGCAACAGTCCATTGGCATATATTTAGGCCCAGCACACACACAGGCAGAGGAGGGAGGTCCCGTAACAGAGAATCTGGCTTCACGTCACCCAACATTGGAACAGTCCATTGGCATATATTTAGGCCCCGGCACCCAGACAGAGGAGAGGTTTATTCAACTTTGGGTAGCCTCGCAATATAATGGTAAAATGAAAATAAAAATAGGATTGAATGAGGAAGTGCCCTGGAGTCCAATAATATATGGTTAAGGGGAGGTAGTTAATGTCTAATCTGGACAAGGGACGGACAGATCCTGTGGGATCCATGCCTGGTTCATTTTTATGAACGTCAGCTTGTCCACATTGGCTGTAGACAGGCGGCTGCGTTTGTCTGTAATGACGCCCCCTGCCGTGCTGAATACACGTTCAGACAAAACGCTGGCCGCCGGGCAGGCCAGCACCTCCAAGGCATAAAAGGCTAGCTCTGGCCACGTGGACAATTTAGAGACCCAGAAGTTGAATGGGGCCGAACCATCAGTCAGTACGTGGAGGGGTGTGCACACGTACTGTTCCACCATGTTAGTGAAATGTTGCCTCCTGCTAACACGTTGCGTATCAGGTGGTGGTGCAGTTAGCTGTGGCGTGTTGACAAAAGTTTTCCACATCTCTGCCATGCTAACCCTGCCCTCAAAGGAGCTGGCATTGACACAGCTGCCTTGGCGACCTCTTGCTCCTCCTCTGCCTTGGCCTTGGGCTTCCACTTGTTCCCCTGTGACATTTGGGAATGCTCTCAGTAGCGCGTCTACCAACGTGCGCTTGTACTCGCGCATCTTCCTATCACGCTCCAGTGCAGGAAGTAAGGTGGGCAAATTGTCTTTGTAGCGTGGATCCAGCAGGGTGGCAACCCAGTAGTCCGCACAGGTTAAAATGTGGGCAACTCTGCTGTCGTTGCGCAGGCACTGCAGCATGTAGTCGCTCATGTGTGCCAGGCTGCCCAGGGGTAAGGACAAGCTGTCCTCTGTGGGAGGCGTATCATCATCGTCCTGCCTTTCCCCCCAGCCACGCACCAGTGATGGACCCGAGCTGCGTTGGGTGCCACCCCGCTGTGACCATGCTTCATCCTCATCCTCCTCCACCTCCTCCTCATCCTCGTCCTCCAGTAGTGGGCCCTGTCTGGCCACATTTGTACCTGGCCTCTGCTGTTGCCAAAAACCTCCCTCTGAGTCACTTCGAAGAGACTGGCCTGAAAGTGCTAAAAATGACCCCTCTTCCTCCTCCTCCTCCTCCTCCTCCTGGGCCACCTCCTCTTGCATCATCGCCCTAAGTGTTTTCTCAAGGAGACATAGAAGTGGTATTGTAACGCTGATAACGGCGTCATCGCCACTGGCCATGTTGGTGGAGTACTCGAAACAGCGCAACAGGGCACACAGGTCTCGCATGGAGGCCCAGTCATTGGTGGTGAAGTGGTGCTGTTCTGTAGTGCGACTGACCCGTGCGTGCTGCAGCTGAAACTCCACTATGGCCTGCTGCTGCTCGCACAGTCTGTCCAGCATGTGCAAGGTGGAGTTCCACCTGGTGGTCACGTCGCATATGAGGCGGTGAGCGGGAAGGCCGAAGTTACGCTGTAGCGCAGACAGGCGAGCAGCAGCAGGATGTGAACGCCGGAAGCGCGAACAGACGGCCCGCACTTTATGCAGCAGCTCTGACATGTCGGGGTAGTTGTGAATGAACTTCTGCACCACCAAATTCAGCACATGCACCAAGCAAGGGATGTGCGTCAAATTGGCTAGTCCCAGAGCTGCAACGAGATTTCGCCCATTATCGCACACCACCAGGCCGGGCTTGAGGCTCACCGGCAGCAACCACTCGTCGGTCTGTTGTTCTATACCCCGCCACAACTCCTGTGCGGTGTGGGGCCTGTCCCCCAAACATATGAGTTTCAGAATGGCCTGCTGACGTTTACCCCGGGCTGTGCTGAAGTTGGTGGTGAAGGTGTGTGGCTGACTGGATGAGCAGGTGGAAGAAGAGGAGGAGGAAGCCGAGAAGGAGGAGGTGGCAACAGGAGGCAAAGAATGTTGCCCTGTGATCCTTGGCGGCGGAAGGACGTGCGCCAAACAGCTTTCCGCCTGGGCCCAGCTGCCACTACATTTACCCAGTGTGCAGTTAGGGAGATATAGCGTCCCTGGCCGTGCTTACTGGTCCACGTATCTGTGGTTAGGTGGACCTTGCCACAGATGGCGTTGCGCAGTGCACACTTGATTTTATCGGATACTTGGTTGTGCAGGGAAGGCACGGCTCTCTTGGAGAAGTAGTGGCGGCTGGGAACAACATACTGTGGGACAGCAAGCGACATGAGCTGTTTGAAGCTGTCTGTGTCCACCAGCCTAAATGACAGCATTTCATAGGCCAGTAGTTTAGAAATGCTGGCATTCAGGGCCAGGGATCGAGGGTGGCTAGGTGGGAATTTACGCTTTCTCTCAAATGTTTGTGAGATGGAGAGCTGAACGCTGCCGTGTGACATGGTTGAGACGCTTGGTGACGGAGGTGGTGTTGGTGGTACATCCCCTGTTTGCTGGGCGGCAGGTGCCAACGTTCCTCCAGAGGCGGAGGAAGAGGCCGAGGCGGCAGCAGCAGAAGAGGCCGAGGCGGCAGCAGCAGAAGAGGTAGCAGGGGGAGCCTGAGTGACTTCCTTGGTTTTAAGGTGTTTACTCCACTGCAGTTCATGCTTTGCATGCAGGTGCCTGGTCATGCAGGTTGTGCTCAGGTTCAGAACGTTAATGCCTCGCTTAAGGCTCTGATGGCACAGCGTGCAAACCACTCGGGTCTTGTCGTCAGCACATTGTTTGAAGAAGTGCCATGCCAGGGAACTCCTTGAAGCTGCCTTTGGGGTGCTCGGTCCCAGGTGGCGGCGGGCAGTAGCAGGCGGAGTCTCTTGGCGGCGGGTGTTCTGCTTTTGCCCACTGCTCCCTCTTTTGCTACGCTGTTGGCTCGGTCTCACCACTGCCTCTTCCTCCGAACTGTGAAAGTCAGTGGCACGACCTTCATTCCATGTGGGGTCTAGGACCTCATCATCCCCTGCATCGTCTTCCACCCAGTCTTGATCCCTGACCTCCTGTTCAGTCTGCACACTGCAGAAAGACGCAGCAGTAGGCACCTGTGTTTCGTCATCATCAGAGACATGCTGAGGTGGTATTCCCATGTCCTCATCATCAGGAAACATAAGTGGTTGTGCGTCAGTGCATTCTATGTCTTTCACCGCTGGGGAAGGGCTAGGTGGATGCCCTTGGGAAACCCTGCCAGCGGAGTCTTCAAACAGCATAAGAGACTGCTGCATAACTTGAGGCTGAGACAGTTTCCCTGGTATGCATGGGGGTGATGTGACAGACTGATGGGGTTGGTTTTCAGGCGCCATCTGTGCGCTTTCTGCAGAAGACTGGGTGGGAGATAATGTGAACGTGCTGGATCCACTGTCGGCCACCCAATTGACTAATGCCTGTACCTGCTCAGGCCTTACCATCCTTAGAACGGCATTGGGCCCCACCATATATCGCTGTAAATTCTGGCGGCTACTGGGACCTGAGGTAGTTGGTACACTAGGACGTGTGGATGTGGCAGAACGGCCACGTCCTCTCCCAGCACCAGAGGGTCCACTAACACCACCACGACCATGTCCACGTCCGCGTCCTTTACTAGATGTTTTTCTCATTGTTATGGTTCACCACAACAACAAAAATATTATTTGGCCCAATGTATTGTATTCAAATTCAGCGGGATATAAATTTGAGGCCTAGTATTTAGGCGCTGGGTGACCGGTATGGATTTACTAACAGAATTAGACTTGGAAATGCACAGTAGCGTGTGTGTGAAGTTATTCTGAATGACCCTATGTGCACCTTGAATATTATATACCCTTTTAGGGATAGATTTCAAATAGCTCTGATATAGCAGAAACCACTAAATTATGAAATTGCTAAATTGGGAATTGTATTTCAACCCAGAACAAAAAATGTGCTTTGACGGACACTAAATAACTTTCCCAGCCACAACAGGACAGCGGTAACGAGAGATTTAGCGGGATATAAATTTGAGGCCTAGTATTTAGGCGCTGGGTGACAGGTATGGGTTTAGTGACAGAATTAGACTTGGAAATGCACAGTAGCGGGTGTGTGTGAAGTTATTCTGAATGACCCTATGTGCACCTTCAATATGATCTACCCTTTTAGGGATAGATTTCAAATAGCTCTGATATAGCAGAAACCACTAAATTATGAAATTGCTAAATTGGGAATTGTATTTCAACCCAGAACAAAAAATGTGCTTTGACGGACACTAAATAACTTTCCCAGCCACAACAGGACAGCGGTAACGAGAGATTTAGCAGGATATAAATTTGAGGCCTAGTATTTAGGCGCTGGGTGACAGGTATGGGTTTAGTGACAGAATTAGACTTGGAAATACACAGTAGCGGGTGTGTGTGAAGTTATTCTGAATGACCCAGTGTGCACCTTGAATATTATATACCCTTTTAGGGATAGATTTCAAAAAGCTCTGATATAGCAGAAACCACTAAATTATGAAATTGCTAAATTGGGAATTGTATTTCAACCCAGAACAAAAAATGTGCTATGACGGACACTAAATAACTTTCCCAGCCACAACAGGACAGCGGTAACGAGAGATTTAGCGGGATATAAATTTGAGGCCTAGTATTTAGGCGCTGGGTGACAGGTATGGGTTTAGTGACAGAATTAGACTTGGAAATACACAGTAGCGGGTGTGTGTGAAGTTATTCTGAATGACCCAATGTGCACCTTGAATATTATATACCCTTTTAGGGATAGATTTCAAATAGCTCTGATATAGCAGAAACCACTAAATTATGAAATTGCTAAATTGGGAATTGTACTTCAACCCAGAACAAAAAATGTGCTTTGACGGACACTAAATAACTTTCCCAGCCACAACAGGACAGCGGTAACGAGAGATTTAGCGGGATATAAATTTGAGGCCTAGTATTTAGGCGCTGGGTGACCGGTATGGATTTAGTGACAGAATTAGACTGGGATATGGCCAAAAAATAACCACACTATTGCTGGTTAAAAGCACTTGGTGACGGGCGCAGCTTGCCCCTGATGTAGTATATGGCCAAAAAATGAACAGACTATTGCTGGTTAAATGCACTTGGTGTCACAGCTTGACCAACCACACTACTGAGGGTTAAATGCACTTGGTGACGGGCGCAGCTTGCCCCTGATGTAGTATATGGCCAAAAAATAAACAGACTATTGCTGGTTAAATGCACTTGGTGTGACAGCTTCACCCTGATGTAGGCTTTAGCCAAAAAAACAACCACACCATTGAGGGTTAAATGCACTTGGTGACAGGCGCAGCTTGCCCCTGATTTAGTATATGGCCAAAAAATGAACAGACTATTGCTGGTTAAATGCACTTGGTGTGACAGCTTCACCCTGATGTAGGCTTTAGCCAAAAAACAACCACACCATTGAGGGTTAAATGCACTTGGTGACAAGGCGCAGCTTGCCCCTGATTTAGTATATGGCCAAAAAATGAACAGACTATTGCTGGTTAAATGCACTTGCTGTGACAGCTTCACCCTGATGTAGGCTTTAGCCAAAAAACAACCACACCATTGAGGGTTAAATGCACTTGGTCGCAGCTTGGATGCACTTGGTCGCAGCACCGCACAAGACACAAAATGGCCGCCGATCACCCCAGAAAAAAGTGACTGACAAACGGTCTGGGCAGCCTAAAAACAGTGAGCATTTGAATTTCAGCAGCTCAATGATGCACAGCTGCAGATCGATCGATTAATCAAGTGAAGTCCTTTGGAGGAGTTAATCTGCCTAATCTCGCCCTACTGTCGCATCCGCAACCTCTCCCTACGCTAATCAGAGCAGAATGACGGGCGGCGCTATGTGACTCCAGCTTAAATAGAGGCTGGGTCACATGGTGCTCTGGCCAATCACAGCCATGCCAATAGTAGGCATGGCTGTGACGGCCTCTTGGGGCAAGTAGTATGACGCTTGTTGATTGGCTGCTTTGCAGCCTTTCAAAAAGCGCCAAGAAAGCGTCACAAAAGCGCCAAGAAAGCGACGAACACCGAACCCGAACCCAGACTTTTACGAAAATGTCCGGGTTCGGGTCCGTGTCACGGACACCCCAAAATTCGGTACGAACCCGAACTATACAGTTCGAGTTCGCTCATCCCTATTCCTCACTTTACTATCATCCTCCCCTCCTTGTACCTCAACACTGTTATCCTGCTGCCCCTCAATACTGTGATAGAGCCAGACAGATAGGAGGACCAGAGTTGAGGCACACTAATATATACTAATATTACAGAGGGGCCATTATTCTGTATATTATAATAACACAGATGGGGCCATTATATATACTAATAACACAGAGGGGGCCATTATCTATGCTAATCCGTGTGGAGGGGGCACAGAGGAGGCAAAACCACTGTGTAGGAATAAGCAAATTTCATGTCCTAAAATTTGTTTGTGCTTCGTTTGGTAGAAGCAGAATTGCATTATGGATTCCGTTACCACGGACCATAACGCAATTCTATGAGGTAGAATGCATAAGTTATTCATTCCGTCACATTAGAAGTCTATGGGCTGCATAACGGATCTGTCCCGTTTGTTATGCAGGAGAGGACTCCCCTGCATAACGGAAACAGGACTGATCCGTTATGCAGCCCATAGACTTCTAATATGACGGAATGAATAACGGAATACCTCTAAAGGCATTCCGTTATGCATTCTACCTCATAGAATTGCGTTATGGTCCGTGGTAACGGAATCCATAATGCAATTCTGCTTCTACCACTAAACGAAGTGTAAACGAAGTGTAAACTAATTTCAGATTTTGAAATTCATCTCTACCACTGTGTGAAGGGGGCACAGAGGAGACAAAACCCACAGTGTGGAGAGCGCAGAGACGAGGCAAAACCGCCTTATGGAGTTAAAATACTGAATGTAAGGGGATGTACTGTATGGTGAGCAATGTAACTGTGGTGTTAATAGCGTCTAGGGATCCTGGTGGAAGTGCTGCTGTCTATCAGATTTATTTGGATATCCTAGATCTGTTTGGCTGCTTAGTATATAGCAGCCGCCACAGATGCTAGCTGTTACCAGCTCTGTTATGCCACTGTAATGTGGTTCCTCACAGTAGCTGGTGCGTTCACACTCTTATCTATTAGTATCAACGGCTGTGCACAGTTTCCCCCGATCTACTATCTGACTGCTATTTAACTTGCTCGTATTTGCTAGCATACTAGCAAATACGAGCAAGTTAAATAGCAGTCAGATAGTAGATCAGGGGAAACTGTGCACAGCCGTTGATACTAAGGCCCCTTTCACACGGACCATGTGATTGGAGCATGTGATCTGACGTCACCACAGGTCATTCAGTCCACAGCTAAAGAACAGACCGGGATCTACGCTAACAAGAGGAGAAGGTGAGTTAACTTTTTTATTATTTTTAACCCTTCCAGCACTATTATACTAAGCATTCTGTAGTCAGAATGCTATTATTTTCGCTTATAACCATGTTATAAGGGAAAATAATACAATCTTCAGAACATCAATCCCAAGCCCGAACTTCTGTGAAGAAGTTCGGGTCTGGGTACCAAACATGCGCGATTTTTCTCACGCGAGTGCAAAACGCATGACAATGTTTTGCACTCGCGCGGAAAAATCGTGCATTTTCCCGCAACGCACCCGCCTCTTATCCGGGCAAAAAACATGACGCCCGTGTGAAAGAGGCCTAATAGATAAGAGTGTGAACGCACCAGCTACTGTGAGGAACCACATTACAGTGGCATAACAGAGCTGGTAACAGCTAGCATCTGTGGCGGCTGCTATATACTAAGCAGCCAAACAGATCTAGGATATCCAAATAAATCTGATAGACAGCAGCACTTCCACCAGGATCCCTAGACGCTATTAACGCTATTTGATTAAAAATTATCACATAGATAGCAGGCTCAGCTGATAATTTTAAATGTGAGTCTAGTGTGTAGAATTTTTTATAATCGAATATAATAAACGTTATGTTTTAATTTAGAAAATTATCACACGTGTCAACCTAGAGACAGCCATTGGTCTTACGGACCATTTGTAAAAACAAAAATATATTTGTGTCTCAACACGCTGTGAAGGGTCATCTAAAAGTGAAACAATGTAACTGTGGGTGACTTTATAAAAGCTTCTAGCAGCTCTCACACCCCTCATATACTCCACTACAAACTACATAGAAATACAGCCAGACCCATCACCAGAAATCACGGACCTGCAATCACGCTGCTCTGCTTCTCCTTACAGCCCTTTTCCTGCATCTGGCACAGTCTGTAAGGGGCGGGAGGAAGCGTTCACATGATCTCATGACGTCATGCCCTCGAAGAAGCCAATACATTCTAGGCTTGTCCTGAAGCCTATGAGGCAGAATGGAAATGCCTAATGCCTAATGCCTGTTGTCGGGCGCCCCCTGCAGTTTGACACCCCAGGGCAACGTCCCCCCCCACGCTACACCACTGATTAGATATACATTTCAGCAAGCAGTATCACTCACAACAGGTTGTGTACCAGGCATACGTACATGATAGGATTAGATATAGATGTGATTTGATGTGCTTGCTTATTCAAGCTGTTTATTACTCTCTGAGGGAATAGCCTGTGGGCTGTCAGTGATGGGATTCAGAAACTGAGTGAGATATACTCTTGTCTGAGTGTAATAAGATGGCCACAGGAATTTATAGTGGGTGTAGCTCCTGCAGACTGATTAGTGTGGTGGTGGTGCTGGACAATCAGTTGGGGAGTGGGAAGGGAAAGGGGATCTTCTGGGGGGGGGGGGGGGGGGGTGACAGACTCAAGGTAGGAACTCAACAGCATATGTAGATAGATTCTTAAATAGACAGCAGAGGTCTGTTAGGAAGAGTAGGAAGGGAGCATTTCACACAAGGTGCCTGTATTTTTAAGAATTGATCAAATAAAAATGTAGTCTGTGCCCTAGTTACCCCGTGTTTAATGCTATGGCAGCAAAGGCATTGGGTGCTGCCACGTCTGAATACACCAGTTATCGTTGAAGGAACCTGAATGTCCGTTCCTCTTGATCTGCTTCTTCCTATTTTTATTTAAAGTAACAAAAAGGTCAATATTGGGATACATGGAGAAAGGGAGATATTTCTCATATGGGGAGGATACACTTTGGAAACGTACCTTCTTCAAGGAGTGTCTGTTCATCCACAAAATTTTGTATAAGATCTTGCACGCTTCCTGTTCTTGTTGCGTGTATCTTTAGTCATTTCTAATGGAAAATTAGTTTCAAAATAAATTTGCAAACAAACAACTTTAGGTTAATAACTGCTGTAAAACAGTCAAATTTGCAAAGCCAAAGTGAGACCAAGACGGAAAATCTCCATTTGCCCCTCTGTAAGAATACTGTTGGGTAGGTTGATTGCCTTGAGTCTGGACCATCCTTTGCCTAAACCGCCATCTGGTCATCTCTTACTAGACTGTTGTGTATATTGTTCATTCTTCGTCTTCTGGTGTCTAGTGTGGTACCTATGTACCTTATTTGTGGATGTTTTGTACTCAACAACTGGGAAAACGGGTAACAGAAGCCATTTTAGACCGTGTGCCCGTCCTCTTCTACTTCCATCTATAGACAAGATAAGTTTGCACATCTTGAAAAAAAAAAAAAATTATTGGACTTTATTACCTTTTATCGTTTTTCCTGTGTCTTAAAAGGATGTCCATTTATTGAATGCTTCGATTTCAGTAGAGAATGCTGCTAAAGCTACTTTCACACTGGCGTTTTTGCTGGATCCAGCAGGGTTCAGCAATAACGCTTGCGTTATTGATAATACAACCATCTGCATCCGTTATGAATGGATCTGGTTGATTTTTAACATGATCTTAAACATACCCAAGACGGATCTGTCATGAACTCCATTTTAAGTCAATAGGGACGGATCCGTTTTCTATTGTCAGATTGTCAGAGAAAACAGATCCACCCCCATTGACTTAAAATGGAGTTCATGACGGATCCGTCTTGGCTGTGTTAAAGATAATACAGCCAGATCCATTCACAACGGATGCAGATGGTTGTATTATCGGTAACGGAAGCGTTTTTGCTGAACCCTGCTGCATCCAGCAAAAATGCTAGTGTGAAAGTAGCATTGGCAGCATTCTCTACTGAAATAGAAGCATTCAATAAATGGACATCCTTTTGTGGGTCATGACGGATCTGTCTTGCTCAGCGTTCCAGGACGGAAAGCAAACTGCAGCATGCTGCGGTTTGCTCTACAGTATAAGAATGGAATGTATTTTGGAGCATTCCGTTCTGTTCAGTGACGTTTTGTAGATACTGGGAATGTATTTTGGAGCATTCCGTTCTTTTCAGTTACGTTTTGTCCCCTTTGACAATGAATGGGGATGAAACATTCTATTCCTGGTGTTCATTCTATTCCTAACCCTATGATGGATTTCAATACCGGAAAATATTAACGCTAGTGTGAAAGTAGCCCATCAGGGAAAACACGTTGGGACAGTGTAGAGGTACTTAGGGGGCATTAGGGAAAGGTTCCTGCATGGGGTCCTTTTGTTATTGGGGTGGATACTCAAAGTGATTTTTTAGGGACAGTATCCCATCTCATTTAGCCCTCATGAATATAAAAATATTGTACAACCCTTTAAAAAAAATGAAAAATTCAAGGAAACCTGTCACCATGATTTTGCGCATAGAGCTGGGGACATGGGATGCTAGATGGCCACTAGCACATCTGCAGTACCCAGGTCCCATAGCTCTCTGCGCTTTTATTGTGTTAAAAAACCGTTTTGAGTGATATGCAAATTACCTGATGAGTCCTGTAGCCGGAGAGGAGTCAAGCGGAAAGGAGCCCAGCACCGCCCTGCGTCCTCCGAATATCCTCCTTGCTGGTTGACGTCACAGAGCTGGAGCGCCGAAATCTCGCGATGCGCAAGCTAGCACATGCGTAGTTCGTTCCCTGTGCTGATGCCAGCACAGGGAATGAACATGATGCCGACACTGCGCATGCGCTAGCTCGCGCATCGCAAGATTTCGGCGCTCCAGCTCTGTGGCGTCAGCCAGCAAGGAGGAGATTCGGAGGACGCGGGGCGGTGCTGGGCTCCTTTCCGCTTGACTCATCTCCGGCTACAGGACTCATATCAGGTAATTTGCATATCACTCAAAACGGTTTTTTAACACAAAATAAGCGCAGAGAGCTATGGGACCTGGGTACTGCAGATGTGCTAGTGGCCATCTAGCAGCCCATGTCCCCAGCTCTATGCGCAAAATCCTGGTGACAGGTTCCCTTTAAGTAAAATCAAGGTTCCAAAATCCAAATAGCTAGCTTTTGATTCTGAGGACATTTGTCCAAACAGCAGTTTATGTTCACATATTGCATTTTTTCCCCCCTGCTCTTTCTTTTTTTACCCTTTGTGAAAATAGGGTCTAAATGAACATACAGTGGGGGAAAGTTTTAACTGATATTTTCAATGGTCTAATTTTAATAAAGTCTGAGAAACGCATGTGATGTCAAAACTGTCACTACAACCCCAATGAATTCCTTGTGTAGTTTCCCAAAATTGGTCATTTCTTAAAGGTTTCAGCTGTACTGGTACCTCAGTGGCATTAACACTAGGGTGCAGTAACTGCATTGTATTCCACAATTCTTCAGACTGGCTAATGCTCTGGTTACAGGATCTGCATTATTTATGAGTTGGGCTATGCGGTGCATTTCATGTACTGTAATTACATTTGATGGGACCAGCCAAAATTATCTGGCAAGCGAATGCTTCATATGTTATGTAAATATGCCTATAGAGAAAGATATGGACTAAAATGCAGACTATAACTAAGATTCACTACAAAATGAGCAAAAGCTCTATTAGACTGGCCAATTTTCAGCAGAGCTGTGGAGTCTGTTGGCCAAGGTTCTAACTCCGATTTCTGCATTTTATCACACGCTGATGCAGACTCCAGTTTCCACTCTGACTCTTCATAAATGGCTAATAATTTAGTAATAACAAATGTAGTGTAGTAAAATGGTAACATCAGGAGTTTTCTTACTATTATGTAAGTTAACAGGCTACTTAGATAAAACTTAAACCATATTTATTGGAAGGCAAATTTTTTTTTTTTTTTATGATTGCATTTTACTTATACACATTTTGGGCTAAAATTCATGTTTTTAATTGGTCTTTATTACAAAAAAGTTTGAACTGTTCGGTCAGAAAGGGTTAACTATTTGTCTAGCTGTGTGTACTTTTTACTTTCACTTTGTGCTGGTCATTTAATAAACCTTATCTGTAAATGAACACTTATTTAACCACTTCCCATCTGGGCCATTTGCCCCCTTCCTGACAAGGCCTAATTTTGCAAAACTGACATATCTCACTTCATGTGGTAATAACTTTGGAATGCCTTTATTTATCCAAGTCATTCAGAGATTGTTTTCTCGTGACACATTGTACTTCATGATAGTCATAAATTTGAGTCAAAATATGTCACCTTTATTTATGAAAACATCCCAAATTTACCCAAAAATTTGAAAAATTCGCAATTTTCTAAATTTCAATTTCTCTGCTTCTAAAACAGAAAGTGATACCTCATAAAATATTTATTACTTAACATTCCCCATATGTCTACTTTATGTTGGCATCATTTTGGAAATGTCATTTTATTTTTTTAGGACGTTAGAAGGCTTAGAAGTTTAGAAGAAATTCTTCAAATTTTTAAGAAAATTGCCAAAACCCACTTTATAAGGACCAGTTCAGGTCTGAAGTCACTTTGTGGGGCCTACATAGTGGATACCCCCATAAATGACCCCATTGTAGAAACTACACCCCTCAAGTTACTCAAAACTGATTTTACAAACTTTGTTAACCCTTTATGCGTTCCACAAGAATTAAAGGAAAATGGAGATCAAATTTTTAAATTTCACTTTTTGGGCAGATTTTCCATTTTAATCCAATTTTTTCTTTAACACATCGATAACACATCAATATTTATTACCCAGATTCTGCGGTTTACAGAAACACCCCACATGTGGTCATAAACTGCTGTATGGGCACACGGCAGGGCGCAGAAGAAAAGGAACTCCACATGGTTTT